>NC_056661.1:605000-905000 GCF_018350195.1 Panthera tigris | reverse complement strand
CCCAGACGTATCCAGATCTGGAAACACCCAGCCAGCGGACCACAATATAGCATATGGACACACGCAGACGCGGGAGCACATTCAGACGCGCGCCTGGAGACAACACGACAGAGTTCTTGCGGAGGCACGGAGCCCGGTAACACTCGAGCGCTCACCCACAGCCCCGGACAGACGGCCGACCCACGGGCACCTCACAGGACGCCAAAGAGCGGTTCCCGCCACAGCGCACGCGGTGTAGGGGCTACGCCACAGACGCGGCCGCGCAACCCGCGCAAGCCCAACGCCAGACCCCAAACTCGCGCGGACACACGCAGGAAGAAAACCCGGGGGCTCGCCGGGGCTCGCGATCGCGCGCGCACACCCCTCCCCGCCCCGCCGGGACCCCCGCGCGGCCCCGGACCCTCGCCGCGCACTCGTGGTGCCGGGGGGGCCGCACCTTGCCGATCAGCTTTCCGCGCCTGTAGACGCGCCCGGAGTTCGGGTCGCGCAGGAAGACGGAGACCGGCGGGCGGCAACTGTGCCGCCGCCGCCGCCGCGGCCCGGGTTCCATCCCGCCGGGAGCCTGGCGGGCGCTCGGCGCGGGCACTGGCGCAGCCTCAGCGGGACCACCGCGCGGCTGCTCCCGGGGCCGCGCGCCGCTGGGGCGCGTCTTATTGGCTGAGGGGGCGGGGAGGGGGCGTGGCCCGACGCTCGGGGCGTGGCCAGGCGCGGGCGGGGGCAGGTGTGCGCGGTGAGCCGGGGTGGGGGGGGGCGGGGGCGCACGGGGACACCGGGCTGGAGGGAGTTTCGGGGATGAGACAGGAGCTCGCGCCCGGCGCGACAGCCCTGCGCCAATCCGGTGCGATCAGCCGGCTCGCTGCTGTTCCAAGCCTGCGCCTCCCGCCAGGCTGTGAAGTGTTAACGTGCCCATTGCCCTGAGCAGGAAACTGAGGTCAGAGAGATCGTCTCCTCTCGGAGGCCTTTCCAGGGAGAGGCGACTGGAAGCGAGGGCTTGACGGGGCTCTCGTGGCACTGGGAGCCGTGGCAGGATTCAGAGGAGGAGAAAGAAAACCAGTATCTCTGGAGCTGGAGCTGGTTGGAAAGGGAGCGGGGCCTGGGGCAGGGACCCAGGAGGGGCCCCGCTGGGGGTTAGGGGTACCATATATTCAGGGCGCTAGGCAGCGAGGAGGAACAGAATCTGGGGACCCAAGAGCAGACAAGGGTTTGTGACTCCCGGCATGGGCGGCCAAGGGGAGACAGGTGAAAGGGCTAGTGGGCCGTCTGGGACCCTCCTGGGAACCGGCGGGGACATCTCCGAGCCACAGCTCAGACTCTTTCCTTGTGTTCTTTCGTGTCACTCTTACGTAAGTCCTGGGACACGGGAACCGGCCCTGTTCCCATTTTACAGGTGAGCACACTGAGGCCTGGGGATGTCGTTGCTTTGCTTACACAGCCAGGAAGGGACAGTCCTGGGTTTGAGTCCAGGCGGCCGCCTCTGGATGCCACAGTACTAATCCCCGAGTGTTACATAACACAACGAATGGGGAGGGGTTAGCAGGGCTCCCTGTGGCTGGAATCAGGCCTTGGAATTTTCCAGAGACCAGATTTCGGAATGTGGCCCGGTCACGATGCCAGGGACAGGATACACCTTCTGAGTTGTCACATGTCCACCCGGGGTGTCAAACGGGGATAACGAAGGCACGAGGGACCCTCGGGGGGCCCCAGTGCATAGGACAGAGCAAGACTCGGGTACTTTTGTGGGGGGACCGGCCTCCGTGCCAGGCAAGGGTTTCGGGCCACCACCGGGGGGGCCAGGTGGTTGCGTCCAGGGAGCCTAAGTTTCCTGCCGATGGGAGCCAAGTGTAGCGTGACAGAAGGTGGGTGGCTGGGGGGCCATGGGCCTGGGCCATCATGTCGCTGTCACCCTGAAATCTGTTCTGTCTCGGTAGCACACCGCCATCTGGGTGTTAATTCAGGTATTTGTTAAGCGCCTACTTATCAGCCTGCAGAACCCGCCCTGGGCTCCGAATGCCCAAGTCAGACACGCCTGGTCCTCCTAGACTGACCGCCAGGAGATCACCCAGGCTGCACCACGGCGGGGGTGGGGGGTCAGGGGGGCTTCCAGAGGCAAATGTGTGTAAGCCCATCCTGGGGTACAGGCTCTTCTTAGCCCCATATTACAGGTCAAAAACTGAGACTCAGGAGGGCATACGCAAGCCAGGATGACTGGAGTCCAGAGCCCTGTCCGCACCCCGCACCATCCCCCTACGCTCCTGCCCCGGTGGCCGTGGGAGCTCTGAGGGGGCAGGTGGCTGGGCCCTCCGGACCCCCGTCTTCCTGGCTGAGCGTCCACCACGGGGCCAGGGGGTGGGGGCGGCGGGGAGGGAACCTCCCATGCTCCGCCTCGCCTCAGCAGCGACCCTCTCCCCCACCACTCCGAAATGAAGAGACATTACAATAAAACAAAGCACACAAACGTCCACGCGGCGTCATTCACAGCAGACAAAAGATGCACACACACTGAGCATCCGCTGGCATAGAACGGATAAACACAGCGCGTCCTTCCACACGCCGGAGTCTCGTCCAGACTCGGAAAGTGAGGGCGTCCTGCCGCCTGCCGCCGTGTGGACGGACCGGAGGACGCTGCGCAGTGACAGGAGCCGGGCACAGAAGGACGCGTCCCGCGTGACCCCCTAGAGGAGTCCCGTCCGCAGAGACAGAGAGTGGATGGCAGGGGGCGGGGACTCGTGCTTCACGGGGGCAGGGTCTCAGTCTGGGGAGATGGAAGGTTCTGGAGGCGGATGGCGGGGGCGGCTGCGCGACGGTGTGAGTGCGCTCGATGCCACTGTCACTGGAAGGTGGTTGAGACGGTAAGGCCACGCCACGTTCGACCCCCCCACCCCCGCCACGCTCCCACAGAGCGAGGACGGCATCAGGGCCTCCCCAACACCCGCTTTTACAGATGAGCGCACGAGGCAGCTCGCCAGGCAGAGGACTGCGGATTGCAGAGGGGCGGCTGCCCCCCCACGCCGACCCCTGCCCAGGCGCCGGAGGCTGAGGTGGTCACGGGCGGGCACCCGGCCTGGCCGCCCCCGCCCGGGAGCCGCCGCGCTCCGGGCCGCAGGCCTGCTTTCCCTCCCGTCTGTTCCTTCGCTGACCTGAGATAACTCCCCGGACTCAGCACATTTCCCAGGAGAAGTGCAGGGACAGCACCGCACGGGGCACCTGCGGTGGGTGGAGGGGGCGGCCGCGGAGACGGCCCCCAGCGGTGAGGCGCCCGAGGGAGGCTCAAGGGACTGGGCACGGGGTGAAACGTGGCACAGTCAGCTCTGGAAGGTGCCCGAGGGGGGGGGAGCGTGAGGCTCGGGTCCCTTCCCGGCCTTTGAAAGGCCGCGGACTCCGTGCCTGTCCTGTGAGCACGCACCCCCCCCCCCACAGTCCCCGGGGACGGCCCAATCTGGGCAGCACGCTGTCGCCACACTGGCCCGGACCGTGGGGGAGGTGAGACTCGGCCCCCCCACCCCAGGACCCGACTTTGTCCTTGCCTCTCCCAGCCTCATGTGCATCGCTGGCACGGAGCCTGAAGCAAGGGTTTGGTGCAGCGGGTTGGTCCAGAGAGCAGGAGTGAGGGGCCGGGGAGGATGGCGCAGGGCGGGCCCCTGTGGGCCCCTGAGGAACTGGGTAGGACATTCCTCAGGACTATCTACCTGAGAGGAAGACGAGGGAGTATCAACCCCCTGGGCTCCCTGTTGGCCCAAGACCCCATACCAAGCGCATCCCAACCTCAGGGCCTTTGCATACACCGTGCTTTGTGCTCATGATGCCCCCCAGTCCTGAGTCTTCTCCCAGCAGCTCCTTCTCCTCTGCTAGCAGCTGGGAGGCCACCTCCACCCCGTGATTCCCTCTGTGGTCCTTCACAACTTGAAATTATGCACGTCCTTGCAGGTCTGCTGGTTCCCGTCCCACCAGATTGGACATGTCACACGAAGACACCGGTCTGTGTCTGACCCTGCCGTGTGCCCCACGGGTGCCGACCTGCTGGGTGGCCCCACGCAAGCGCAGACCCTCTCCAGACTGCCCGCGACCCTGCCTGCGGCGGGCGTGCCCTCAGGGTCCTCAGGGGGTGCTGTCCCTGCAGGGGGACACTTTCCCTGCTGTCCTCTCTCCAGCCGGATGCGGCCTCGACCTCTATTCAGGGACATCGGTTGACTCCGGCTGTGAGCGAGGTGCTGTTTGAGCGTCAGAGCCGGCCAGATTTCTAGAGGCGTAATCCGTATTTTATCTGCCCGGGTCTTTTTTTTTTTTTTTTTTTTTTTTTTTACCAATCTCGAGAAAAATAGCTCATTGTCATGTGGGATCCTGGACAAGATCCTGGAACAGAAAAAGGGAATCAGTTTCAAAAAAGAAAACAACAACAACAACAACACATAGAGAGCTCCACATAAAAGGTGGAGTTTGGTCAGTAGTCATGGCAATTCCTAATATCATCAATTGGTCATAGCAACACTCCAATATCGGTGTCTGAGTCGCGACAAGAGTGCTTGTCTCCTGGGGTTTCTGTAACAAATTACCACACGTTTGGTGGCTTTAAAAAGAATCACACGTTTATCAACCTCATGTTGTGGAGTCAGAAGTCCTAACACCCGGGCGTGGGCAGGCCCGGTTCCCCCCGGAGCCCCAGGGAGCCCCCTCTCCCCCCTTTTCCGGCTTCCAGAGGCCCCGCATCCTGGGCCCGCGGCCCCCCCTCATCCTCAAGGCCAGCAGCGCGGGGTCCGCCTGGCTCTCTGCCTCCCTCTCGTGACGACGCCGGGTCCCCCGGGCACCCAGGGTCACCCCCGCCTCAGGGGCCTTGACAAGGTCCCCTCTGCCGCATGAGGGGACACGTCTGCAGGTTCTGAGGACGAGGACAGGGACCTCTTGGGGCGGTGGATTATACCACTGATGAGAAAGAGTAGACAGAAACTCTCACATCTTTGCAACTTTCTATAAACGTAAAATTATTCCAAAATAGAACTTCTCTTTTTAAAAAACCTTTTTAAATGTTTTTATTTATCTTGGAGAGAGGAGGGCGCGAGCGGGGGTGGGGCAGAGAGACAGAGGGGGACAGAGGGTCTGAAGCGGGCTCCGCACTGACCGCGGGGCTCGAACCCACGAACCCTGAGATCATGACCTGAGCCGAAGTCGGATGCTCAACCGACTGAGCCCCCCGGGCGCCCCTGAAATAAAAACGCTCTTAAAGAAAACAGAATCAGAAGCAGGAACGCAGTCACCCGTAACCCTGCCCGGAGATCATCGTGGGCGACAGGCGGGGTTTCTTCCTTTCCGCTTCCTGTCAGAGTTTATGTGCCAGGGATATTCTCTTCCGTAAACGGCACCACATCGTGCGTAACTTTCTTGATTTGAGGCGAACACCTTGGACGACAGGCCATGTGTGAGTAACCTCCCTCCCCCCCCCCCGCCCCCACCGCCACCCCATCCAGCTGCACAGGCCTCCCCGCCAGGCGTCCTCGCCCTGGGCCCCCAGCCACCTGGCCTTTGCTGGGAACACCCTCTCCCTCACGCTCCTGTCCAGCTCCCCTTGCTCTCCAGGTCCTGCCTCCAGTGTCCCCAAGCCCCCCTCCCGCCACTCCCTCACCCATTCAGATGTGGAGACCCTGCTGCGTGCAGCTCGGTCCCTCCACACCTCAGTGTCCCGACCCATTGAATGGGGTGAGGATTCATCTCGGGCGCTCCAGAGACCCAGAGTTCTGGAGCGCGGGTGGCAGGAACCCCCCCACCCCATCTCCGCAGGAGGCTGAAGTGCCCTGGGGACCACGTGGCCAGGCCCGAGGGATCACAGGAGGCCACGGGGAGTTGGGGGGGGGGGTGCACCAGGAGGCCACGAGGGCCGCTCCTGGGCACTTCCTAAGCCACAAGGTCACAAGGCCTCAGAGGTAGCAGAGCCCAGCCGACCCACATCCGCAGGACCGGTGTCCCCTCTGCCTCAGGGACGGCCCGGGCTAGAGCTCAGGGTGAGGGACCGCACGGACTGCCCCCCTATTGGAGGTCGAGGCCGGGGCACCGGGAGGGGCGGGGGAGGGGCCGAGATGCCGCCGCACCTGGAGGCTGAACCTCGCGGCCACCCCTCCACCTGCGCGAGGTTCCCGCCGGAGCTCTTGGCCTCCTTCCCTGGGAATCTGCCGAGTCCGGCCGGGCGGCCGCCGGAGCGCGGAGGCGGGAGGCTGGGGCCCGGGGGAGCAGGGGCAGGGGCGCGGGCCCAGGACACCGTATCTGCACCCCATCCCCACCCGGCGCCGTGAGCGGCATCTCCCCCTCCCCAGGCGCTAGGCCCCCGTGCAGGGCCAAGCACCTGCTGCGTACCCTCCCTGCGGGCCTCGGGGACTGCTGTGTGCGCGCCGCGGAGCGAAGACGCACCTCCGAGGCAGGGCGCTTGTCCACTAGGGGGAGCTGCGGGACCAAACCCGATTTACTTCCGACGCCCGCCGGGCCCCGGGCCCCAGCTCACGCCCGCCGTAGGCGCCCCCCACCCCCACTCCTGCTGTCCTCTCTCAGCCCCCCTCCAACCACGCTTCACCTCACCGAGTCACTGAGCGCCTCCGGCAGCGCTGATCCACCGGTCCGCCCTCCTTCCGCCCAGAGGCTCCCTGTCCCTCGGCCCCTAGCACCGCCCCCCCCACCCCGCCCACCCCGGGGCCCCTGGGACGCAGGCCCCAGTCTCCGTCCAGTCCTCGCTCACGCCCCGTGACCTCATCCGTGACTCTAGACATCCCGCCGTGCCAAGGACGCCCACACGTCCTGCAGGACACAGCCCCTGCTCTCCCAGCCTCTTCTTGGTTGACCCCCAGACGTGTCCCCCCACACCCATCCGGAAGTGACCTCTGGACCTGCCCTCCCCACTCCCACCCTCCCGCAGCAAATGGGCACCTCCCTTCCAGGCAGCTCCGGCCAAGCTCCCGCCTCACCTCTTCCCGACGGGGCTCCTGCGGGAGCCTATACGCTCCACTCCCCGACAGCTGCGCGCCCCCTCCCCACCTCCACCCTGCAGGGCCGCACAACCCCGGTCCCCGCAGGAGGCGGCTGCCTCTTCGCTGCTTTCCTGCCCCCACAGCAGCCAGGGGTGGCTTCTCCCAAATTAGGGCACGACTCCCACCGCCCTGGCCTCCACCCCTTGGCCCCTCTCTGACCTCCCCCACCCCCCCCCTCCCGCCCTCCTGACTGTCCCTTTTTCTCTCATTCTAGCCTCCGGGGCTCTGCACGCGCTGTTTCCTCTGCCTGGGCTGCCCCCTCCTCCTGGTGATCACCTCTTGGGCGAGGGCCTCCCTCCAACCCCACCTGCAGGGGGCCTGGGACACTTCTCTGTGTCCTGAACAAGAGGCAGGATTGCCTGGTTAGCAGGGCTGTTCCTGGCTCCCCCTGTGCATAGTACATGCTCAGTAAACACTGCCTGAACAGATGGCCTTGAGCGGCCCTGCCCTGAGCCCCTCCAGGCTGGTGGGCAGACAGAGCTGGACTGGCACCCCCGTCCCTGTGGTCAGGGCCAGACACCCCACAGCCGGCTTCCAGGAGGGGGGGGCAATCAAGCTGAGCATGGGCTTGCCCAGCGACCAGGGGGGCAGGCCGTTCATCGACCCCTCGGTGGCCCCATCTTCTCGAACCTGTCAGGAAGCCTCATGGGCAACAGCAAGGAGGCAGGGGAGGGGTGAGCCCAGGGCCCCTGCTGCCTCCCTGCGTGGGCAGGGTGAGGGGTCAGTGTGCCCATGCTAAGCTGGGAAAGGCAGGGGTGACGAGGAGCCCTAGGGGGACCCTGTCCTTGCCAGTCCCCGGAAAGAGCTGAGGTCCACTTGGAAATGTCTCGGTGAGGAACTCTGCGGACCCCACTGTCCCGATGGGAAAATAAGTCATGGGGCGGGAGCACGCCCCTGCGCGAGAGGGTCTGGTTCCAAATCGCTGCTCAGCCTGGGAGGGCGGAAGGCAGGGTGGGGCACGTCCTCTGGTGACAGCAGTACCCGGGAATGCTCCTGGAGGGGCTGGAAGGGGGCTCTCCGCCCCCCACGCCCGGCCCCTCGAGCTGAGCTTCTCCCAGTGCATTGGGGCCCTGCTCTGGGGTGGCCGGGACCCGGAGTGGGAGCCTCAGGATTGCAACCGGGCGCGCGGGTTCCTCAGTAGGGTAACGTTGAGGGAGGCTTCGGGGGAAGGACCAGGGGAGGGAGGTACTGACCGGGAATGGGGACCCTCGCGGGGACGCGATCTAGGCGTCGGTGGAAACGGGACAGCGTCCCGGACTCCCGGAACCACGGCAGGGCCACCTCGGTTCTCGCACATTCCCGAGCCCTGAGCGCGACGCCCGGAATAGCAGCCCCGGGGTGGGGGGGGGGGGGTGGGGGGGGGTAGAGGCGGTCGGTTCCCTCACGTCTCCCCCGCCCCGGGGCTTTCCAAGGTCACCGGGATACGGACTCTGGAACACCAGGCCGTGGTCTGAGGCGCCGGCGCCCGCGCGGGGCAGTCCCCTGCCGTAGATCCGCGCCGAGGCGCGCAACCGCCGCGCGAGGGCGCACGGGGCTGCCCCTCCGCCGGACCCCGGCCTGGGCGCGCCCTGGGAGGCCGGGTGGGAGGGGCTGCTCCTGGCTCCCCCCGCCCCTCCCCGCGGGCCCCGCCGCTTCCGCCTGTCCTGCGGCCGCCCGGGGAGCCGGGACGTGCCGCCTGGGCTCTCCGTAGCCGGTAAGTCCCTCTTCCTATCCCCCCACAATCCCGGCCGGCGTCTCCTCCCCGTCCCCGGGCCCGGGCCGGTGAGGGGCTGGCCTGGCAGCGATCCCAGGGTGGGAGAGAGCTCATCCCCGCCCCCTCCTGGGGAAACTGAGGCCTAGAGGTACGGCTTGCTCGGGGATCACACCTGCAGGCTGGGGCGCGGCCAAAACGGGATGTGTCATGCTCCTCGGGGAGGGTTCTCTGGGAAAAATGGCGCTTCTAGCACCGGGTTTGGACTCCCACCCCAGGGGCTAGCGCTGGGTGTGTGTGGTGCGAGGGGGCTGCGTGTGGAAAGGCCACCCCCCCATCTCAGCTCTCCAAGGCCAGCCCGGACTCGGGGTTCAGAGGGGCACAGATAGAGCCGGCTACACAGCTCTGGGCAGAGAAGGGCCCTGCCCAGTGGTCCCCAAGGTTCTCAGCACCCGGGGCCACCATGCGTCCCAGCGCCTGATGCCCCAGGTCCGAATGTCAGCGCCTGAGAACCAGGGAAACTGAGGCTGGAGAGGGTCCAGAGTCCACTGGTACAGGACCAGGGCCCTGAAACTCAGGGCTGGAGAACTCCAGCTGGCTCTTTCAGTCCTTTGGGCACCCTGGCCCTGGCCTGAGAAAGGACTCACGGGGTGGCCGCTTCCCTCCGCCTTTCTCTGGCAATGCCATGGTCACGAGGAGGGTGTGGATGGCAAGGGACTTCACCCTTTCTCTGACAGATGGGGAAACTGAGGCCCTGGGAGACAAGTCTACCCCCCCAGTCCACTCACCCCCAGAGGCCTCCCTCTTTCCTGCACTACCCTCGTCAGTGGCTCCTTTTCCTCTGCAGGCTGCCCTTGGTGGAGCCCACACCCTCTGCACATGAGGTCACGGGGCACCGGCTGGACTGGGGCCAGGTCAACCCGCCTTGTGACCCCCAATCCAGGGGCTCCCTGCCACCACAGGTCTGGGAGCCGAGGTGGCCCTGGAGGCCCAGGTGCAGCCAGGGGGCTTCTGCCCGGGACTCAGCCCCCGAGCCAGCCCCGCCAGCCGCACCTTCTCCGCAGTCCCTCATTCAGCGCTGGACTGAGACCAGCTGATCCCCATTGTACAGATGGGGAAACTGAGGCCTGGGGATGTGGAGTGGCTGGCCCTTGGCCACACAGAAAGGTAGACGCGTTGACGGTGGGGAGAGTGGTGATGGGGTCCCGACACTGGAGATTCCCGTGCACTGTCCTGGAATGATTCCTTCCGTAATCAGACACAGATTAAGCACTTGCTGTGTGCATGTAATCAGACGGCAAACAATAGCAATAAAAGCAGATAATTCTTTGAGCTCTCCCTCCCCCTCACCAGGCTCTGTGCAGCCTGCTTTTCTTATCTGGTCTGACGGACCCCTCAGACTTTCCTGTAACAGGGGCCCTGTTATTACCCCACTTTTCAGAGACAAGAACAGAGGCCCAGAGAGGTTAAATGACTGCCCCAAATCACACAGCCAGTGGGCACAGAGCTGGGGTTCCGACCCCGGCCTGCTGGCGCCCCCACTGCCGCGCCGTCTCTGCTCCCCCACACCCCGCCCCCTCCAGAACCTGCTTCTGCTGTGGACCCTCCTGAACTGTGGTTTAGGGGGCAGTGCCCAGGTAAGGGGGGACACGAGTCCAGGGAGCCAGTGGGCTTGGGGACCTGGCCGGCGGTGTGGGGGCCACTGGCTTGTCTCCAGGCCGATGGTGCCTCTCTCTCCCCAAGTAGGGTCCAGGTGAGTGGACCCCCTGGGGTTCCTGGAGTCGCTGTTCCAGCTCTTGTGGGCGGGGTGTCTCTGTGCGCAGCCGCCGCTGCATCTGGTGAGCGCAGAAAGCTGGGGCTTAGCAGGGTGGGGTGGGAGGGGGGTGCCTGCCCCTCCTCTCCCGCCAGCCCGCCCCACTGCTGGCCGCACCCTCTGCCTGCCCACACATGCTGTGCCTTCTAATCCCACTGATCCAGCTGGAATGTGGGTGGGGGCGGCCGGGCCCAAGGGTGGGCAGGCCAGCTCTGGAAAGAGGGCTACTGGGGGTCCCGACCACACTCTGGCCCTCTTGTTCCTTGTAGGCTTCCCGGGTTAGACACATGCTGGGGAGACACCCATGAGTACCGCCACTGCCATTTGCCGGTAAGTTCTGTCCGCCTCCGGGGCCCTCAGGTGCGCCTTGAAGACTTCCTGCTTCCCCACTCGTGCCCCCCAAATACACCTGCCGCCCTGCCAGGCTCTCTGGGCTCCCCTGGGGCTCTCCCAGCCTCGGACCTACCCATCTTTGTCCTCAGGACTGTCCCCCAGGGGCCATTCCATTCCGAGACCTCCAGTGTGCCCTCTACAATGGCCACCCCGTCCTAGGCACCCAGAAGACTTACCAGTGGGTGCCCTTCTACGGTGGTGAGTAGCCTTGCCTCCTGTTGGTCCACAGGAGGCAGGGCGAAGGGGCTGCTGAGAAAGAAAGACGACCGGAGGATTGCAAGAGAACATCAGCACTGGGGCTTTGAAGGATGCATAGGAGTTGAAGTGGAGGGGAAAGCAGGTGTGAGGTATGAAGCAGCACAGGGAGGCAGGGTTCGTTCTGCACGGGGTTGAACACAGCCTGAGGATTTGCGTGGAGCCGTATCCAGAGGCCAACAGTTCTCAAACTTATCCCGGTGGCAGGAATTGTCGCCGCGTTTAGCTGAAAATAGCAAGTTATGTAACTGTGTGCCCGGGGCAGTGTGCCTCCGCATTTAAGGGAAACAGACAGCTTTAGACACCATAGTGGAAGCAGATACAGATAAGAAAAGCTGACAATGGAGAAGATTCCATCGGTCAGCCTCGTGGGTGTTTTGGTTTTTTGTGTGTTTTTTCCCCCCCTAAGAATTAGAGGAAATTTGCCATGATCCCCCCCCACCCTCCCCCCGCCAGAGGCCCTCCAAGGCCAGCTTGGGCTCTGTGCCAGGCAGGGTCTGCCAGCCAGGCTCAGAGAAGTGGGAGCCAGGAGGAGCACGGATCCCTGCGGCTGTGAGCTTGAGCCTGTGACCAGACTGTCCACTGTGCCCCACTGCCAGGCAGCCGGGAAACTGAGTCCGGGGGAGGGCCAGTGACACACCCAGCTGCTCTGCATTCAGTCAGTACTGAATACTCCTTTTTTAAAATTCTTTTTCTCCCAATGTTTATTTATTTTTGAGAGAGAGAGAGAGAGGAAGGGGCAGAGAGAGGGGGGGACCGAGGATTCAAAGCCAGCTCTGTGCCCACCGCAGAGAGCCCAGTGCGGGGCCCGAACTCGCAAACTGTGAGATCATGACCTGAGCCGGAGTCAGACACGTAACTGACTGAGCCACCCAGGTGCTTCAGCACTGGGCACTTTTTATTGGGCACATGCGGGGTGCAGGGCCCGTGTGCTGAGTGACTTCTGCCCACTGCCATACCCCAGAGCCTGGAACGGTGTCGGTGTCGGGAAAGTAGTAGGTGCTCTGTGAACGTTTGCAGGACGAAAGTATGAACAATGGGCTCCCTAATGTTAGGGCTTGACAGGAATGCATGCATGCGTCGGCCCCGGGTACTTGCCCGGGTACTTGCCTGGGAGGGTCTAGGAGCTGAAGGCAGACGCCACCTAAGTTCCAATCCTGGCTCTAACCAAAGCCTCCAAGTGTGGCTTTGGCTGAGTCCCTGGGCCGCACATGCCTGAGGGGGAGGAGGCCAGAAGCCCCGACAGACGTCCTGGACTGGCCCAACAATTCCTTCTGTCCCCAGCGCCCAACCAGTGCGACCTTCACTGCCTGGCCGAGGGGCACGCCTTCTACCACACCTTCGGCCGCGTCCTGGACGGCACCCCCTGCAGCCCCGGGGCCCAGGGGCTCTGCGTGGCCGGCCGCTGCCTCGTAAGGCCTCGCCGGGCCCCGCCCCCCGTCCACCTCACATCCAGGCCCTGGCCACGGACCCCACTCCTTTCTCTCCCGGGTCCCGCCCCCTTCTCCAAGCCCCGCCCCCAGCACCGCACCCACCCCGCCCCGTGTCCCGCCCATGCCAGGCTCCACTCCGCCCCTTTCCCCTTAGGCCCCCCCCCCCGGCCCCGCCTCCTAGGGCTGTCCCAGGCCAGGGGCTGTCCGCGAAGCCGCGCTCGTCCTCCCCGCCCCTGTAGAGCGCCGGCTGTGACGGTTTGCTGGGCTCGGACGCCCGCGAAGATCACTGCGGCCGCTGCGGCGGCGCCAACGAGTCGTGCCTTTTCGTGCAGCGCGTGTTCCGTGACTCCGGTGACCGCCCTCCCCGTCGTACCCGCTTGCCCAGAGCGGGCCCTTTAACGAGCCTCGGGCCCGGAAGCGAAATCCCGAGCTGATTGGGCAGTCCGTGGCCCAGCCCCCTCCCTCTCTTCATTCTGACTGGTTACTGTCAGATGGCCCCGCCCTTCCCGGAACAGATGGGGTTTTAACCCTTTCCCAGCTGCACTTAAGCGAGAATAATCTTACCTCCAAAAGTTTACCGAGCGTTGTGGAGGTGCCAGGACCCTGGCTAACCTGCTTACCGCAGTATCTCATTTAATCCTCAACTCATCCCTCAAATACCCTCCCACTCGCGCCCAACGCCCTCCTTTCCTTCCGCCCAGGTGCCTTCGCTGGGTACTGGAACGTGACCTTGATCCCCGAGGGCGCCAGACACATCCGCGTGGCCCACCGGAGCCGCAACCACCTGGGTATCGCAGGGCCCGAAGGGGGAGGCGTCTTGCTGGCCGCCTCGGATACAGCCGGGGAGGCTGCGGCTGCGGCTGGGGGGGAAGGGGTGCGGGAGGCGGAACGGCCCGGTTCCCGGAGCCCGGGCTGACCTTTCCCTTGCAGCGCTGATAGGGGTCGACGGGCGCTACGTGCTCAACGGGAACTGGGCGGTCAGCCCACCCGGGACCTACGAGGCGGCGGGCACCCGTGTGGTCTACACCCGCGCTGCGGGGCCAGAGGAGACGCTGCGCGCGGCTGGGCCCACCTCCCAAGACCTGCTCCTGCAGGTGCGGCCCAGGCTCTGCGGGGGCAGCTGGGAGATGGAGGGGGCGGTTGGCTACTGGATGGGGGCGGGGGGACGGGGGCCGGAGGGGGGAAGCTGGGCCATCGGGTCCGAGTGCGGCTCCCTCGGCGTGACACCCCTCCAGGTCCTCCTGCAGGAGCCCAACCCCGGCATCGAGTTCGAGTTCTGGCTCCCTCGGGAGCGCTACGGCCCCTTCCAGGCGCAGGCGCAGGCCCTGGGCTGGTCCCTGCGGCAGCCGCAGCCTCGGGAGGTGGAACCACAGCCCGCTGAAGCCCCCGCGGCCCCAGCCGCCGTTTCCCCGAGGACCCCGCCCCCCGCCCCAGGTGAGGTGGGGACGGCCCGGTGGGAGCTAGCAGGGAGCTGAGGTCCGTGCCCCTCACCGTGCGCCCCCCACAGACCCCTGCTCCCCGTGCCCAGACACTCGAGGTCGCGCGCACCGGCTGCTCCATTATTGCGGCGGCGACTTCGGTGAGAGACTCCTGACCCCAACCGTTACCTGACTCCTGGTTGACCTGAACTTCAGCCCTGTCGTGCTGACCCCTGCCGGCGATCTGACCTTACCCTTGACTCCTTGACCTGACTCCGACTTGACTCCTTCTGCCCCTAGTGGGACTCCTTGATCTGACCCTTTGCCCTCATCTGAACTTGGACCCCTCCTTGATCCCAGGCCCCTCTCCACAGTCCCCAGGGACCCCCAGTGCTCCATCTGGCCCCGGTTCCTTTCTCTGGCAACGGGGCGCACCTGAGGGGGGGTGCCCGGGGTGGAGTGTCCAGTCGGCCTCAGCAAAGTCCTGCCCACAGTGTTCAGGGCCCGAGTGCTGAGCCGCCTCCAACAGGCCCAGGAGACGCGCTATGAGGTTCGCGTGCAGCTCATCTATAAGAACCGCTCGCCGCTGCGGGCCCTGGAGTACGTGTGGGCCCTGGGTCGCTGCCCCTGCCCGCGGCTGGACCTCCATCGCGAGTACCTGCTGGCCGTCCAGCGCCTCATCAGCCCTGACGGCACTCGGGACCGGCTGCTGCTGCCCCACGCTGGCTACGCCCGAGCGTGGAGCCCTGCCGAGGACAGCCGCGTGCGCCTGGCTGCCCGACACTGCCCCGCCTGAGCCGCGGGACCGGGCCCCCGCCACCTACAGCAACAGAGGCGTGCCTGACCGGGCTCAAACTCAGCATATTTCCCGTCTTGCCCCGGCTTCCAGTGGCTTCCCGCCTACTCCACATGCTGAGCTGTCCCTGAACACAGTCAGATCCACTGTCATGAGCAGGAGGCACTGGTGAGGGAGGACACACTGAAGAGATGCTCTTATTTCCTCTCTCACTCTGGCTGCCAGGAAGCTCATAGATGATTTATACTTAGAAACTTTGTGTCTGCTTTTATTTGCTTTGCCCCATGCTCTCTTTCGTAGAGACACTGTCACAAACGGGCATGGCCCAAAGGAAGGCTGCCCAACAAGACCTTGGAATAGAGCAGTTTCCCCTCTTGCCCTGGTTACCAGGACGTTCACTGCTGTTTAACTCCCTGGCACTCTGTGCTCTCTCTTCTCACTGACACACGTACGCCTCATGTGTTCAGAGACACTGTCTCCAACAGACATGCTCCCTAGAAGACACGCCTACCCAGGTACTGGAAGGTACCCATTTCCCCTTTTGTCCCGGCCACCAGGAAGTTCGGAGATAATCTTGAGCGCCTCAGCAAGTCTGGCTGGGTCTTTCTTTCTTTCCTTTCCTTTTTTTCCTTTTCTCCTCCTTCCTCCCTTCATCCCTTTGTCCCTTCCTTCCTTCTTTCCTTCCTTTTGATTTTATTTTTAAAATAATGTCTACGCCTGATGTGGGGCCCGAACCCACAACCCGGAGACCTAGAATCACATCCTCCCCCGACTGAGCTGGCCAGATGCCCCTGGCTGGGTTTCTTTCGGACAACACTGCCCTCCATCCCTGTTTCTCCCTATTTAATCTTTGCGAGCACTTTTACGACGAGGACACCCCAGTGACACATACGCGGCTGCAGAAATTCCAGGATGTGCTGGGAGTCAGACCCACGGTCACGCTGTCACGGTGTGTGCACACACTCCCACGTGCACCCCAGCCCTCCTCCTCCTCCTGGTCCAGTGCCCCCTCCCCACGCCCCCTGAGGGCCACACTGCCATCTCATGCCACCCAGGGCCCCGGTCCCTGTCCTCCTGTGTTCTCCTGGATATGTTCTACTCATCAGTCTTCCGGGGCCAGGAGGGCAGACCTAGGCCAAGTGTGAATTGGAGGTACCTGGAGGGTGTCACCCAACAAACCTTCTCGGGGCACTCTGGAAGGGCCACCCTTTACCTTCTCTCCCTGGATGGGACAGTCTGGTCTTCTGTACCGTCCGTGGTTGTGTTTTCCTTTAGGACACAGGACGCTCAACTGTGGGTCTCAGGCTCAGTGCCTGACCTTGCAGGTGACCTGTGGCCGGACTCTGCCCCTCCCTGGGCCTCAGTTTCCCCATCTGCGAGTATCCTTTCAGCCCCTCGCAGCTCTGAGCATGGGAACCGCATCCCTCGGACTCCTTCCCCTGCCTCTGGGTCCCAGACCTGGCCCCGTCCCCGTCCCCGCGGCAAGTACTGAAGCTGGGGCCCCCCTGGGCCCCCCTTCCGCCCGTGTTAAACGGGGCACAGCGCTGGAGGGTGGTGTGGGGCCTGGGCGCCCCCTGGTGGTAGGACGGGAAAGGAAGGGACGCTAGGCACCTGGTGATGCCTGCACCCAGAGGGCCCCTGCCTCTCCCCTGGGTGCTAGCCTTCCTCAGCAACACCTCTCCCCACACTCTGGCTTCCTGACACTGGCACCTACACCCAAGGCCCCTCTGTGCCCGTCAGGGCTGCCCGAGGTTGTCCCTGCACCTCTGCCACTGAGTGGGCTATGTCGGGGACTGGGGGGGGGGGGGGGTCCACGGGGCAGCCCTGCCCGAGCTCCCGGACCGGCTGGCCCAGCCGGTGGAGGAGAGACCAGTGCGGGATGCGCCCTGGCAGACAGGACCCCTGAGTGGCACCCCGCTCCGTGAGGCAACATTGTTTCCAGGGCCGATCACGTACCAGTCGCCGCTGACGGTCCCTTGATGTCCTGATTTGCTCTTTCGCTTTAAAAGAAACACGAGGGGGCGCCTGGGGGGCTCAGTCGGTTGAGCGTCCGACTTCGGCTCGGGTCACGATCTCACGTCCGTGAGTTCGAGCCCCGTGTCGGGCTCTGGGCTGACGTCTCAGAGCCTGGATCCTGCTTCCGATTCTGTGTCTCCCTCTCTCTCTGCCCCTCCCCCGTTCATGCTCTGTCTCTCTCGGTCTCAAAAATAAATAAAATACATTAAAAAAATTTTAAAAGAAACACGAGGGGGGGCGCCTGGGGGGCTCAGTCAGTTGAGCATCCGACTACAGCTCAGTTCATGATCTCACGTCCGTGAGTTCGAGCCCCGCGTCGGGCTCTGTGCTGACCGTTCGGGGACTGGAGCCTGCTTCGGGTTCTGTGTCTCCCCCTCTCTCTGACCCTCCCGTGTTCATGTTCTGTCTCTCTCTGTCTCAAAAAAAAAAAAAACATTTAAAAAATTAAAATAAAATGAAATGAAACAAACACTTGAACACTTAAGAGAGAAAAGACGCCGCTGGGATTGTACAGATGTTCAAATCCCGTGCACGAACACGCACTCCAGGTGGTCAGAGAATGGCAGAAACGGGGTGACCCCAGGGCTGTGTCGTCCTCTCCACAATCCCCGGTCTCGGTTTTTAGCAGTCCCTGTGTCCCCATGGGGATACACAGTGCCCATGTGGTCGCCAGAAGGGACCACGAGCGAGGACGGTCAGACTTCCCTGCAGCGAGCTCCCTTGGCCGCGACAGGTGGGTCATCACTGGGGCTTCTCTGAACCCACAGGGTTTGTTAAAGGGTAAAGAACACAAATGCGAGTTCGAAGCTTGCGTCCCGTCCGTAACATAGCGATTCCGGCCACGATGGTTTCCTTCGCCCCCTGAAGTTTTCCCCACGACATCGCTGGCTCTGGGGTCCTGATGCTTTTCTTACTATGTTTAATTCTCTGCGGCCAGCACCCCCCTAATGCCTGCCCCGGGCCCGCCTACTCTCTCTGACCCTGAGCCAGGGTTAACCCACGGAGGGCCTGGGCCCCCACCGCTGCTGAGAGCCCCGGGCCGTCCTACAGCCCACAGGGTTACCTGCGGGTCACAGGAGGCACTGGCGGGACCACTTTGGGCGGGCTGAAGCCTAGTCTCCGGAACCTGTGACCAGGACCTTGTTTGGCAAAAGGGCCTTTTCAGACGTAACTAAGAGTCTGAAGACGAGATCATCCTGGATTACCAAGGTGAGCCCTAAACCCAGGGACAAGTGTCTTTGTTAGACGGAGACAGAGGAGACAGCCACATGGCCACAGAGGCAGGCACTGGAGGGACGCGGCCACGAGCCCAGGGACGCCTGGGGCCTCCAGGAGTTGGGACAGGCGGACAGGACCTTGCCCTGGAGCCTGCCGAGGGAGGAGCTCGGTCCTGCCACACCCTGACCTCCGCTTCCAGAATGTGGGAGAATAAATGTCTGTGATTTTAAGCCTCCCAGCGTGCTCGTGGCTCTTTCCAGCCACCCCACGACACTCAGAAATGCTCGCCCTGCACTCTCTGACAGGTGTGCGCCCCGAGGAAACCAGAGCTCTGCTCACCTAAGGCCGGTTCTAGAATGTTCCTGGCAGCTTGAGTCGCAGTAACCACAAGCTGGAGACCATTCCATCGATGGTGGATGGTGCGCACGAGCCAAATGAATCCTGTCCACCAGCCCCAGACACTACCGTGTGAGCGACCCCTCCAGCGACGCGGTGCGTCTGATAGACACGGCTCTGAGCCGGACAGGGAAGCACGTGGCCACTGCCGGGTGGCTGGGAGGGGCCATGTTGTCCCCGAGTCACTGCTGACACTCTTCCGTATGTTTAAGTGAAAAACAAAACAAGTCCGAGGGACTAGATGTCATTGTTGCCACGTGGTGAGCTGACCCTGGGTGGGCCGGGGACCATCTTTGGAGGGACACCTCTAGAGCCCATTGTGCTGTCCCCCTTGGATGGCGGGGGACAGCGCCAGGTGCAGAGAGAGCCCGGTACCGCCACCCTTTCCCCGGACTACGGCCACCCCACGTTGTTCAGACAGTTGGGCCAGTGAAAAGCAGATTCCCAGATCCCTGTCCCCAAAACCCGTGTGGATCTCTCAGCAGGGCGGGGGACTCCTGAATGATTACCCTCGATCCCAGCGAAGCCTGCGTCCCCAAGCAAAACCCAAAGTCCTCACCATGCCTTCCGGGTGTCCGTGTGCTCAGGCTCACCCCAGACTCCCCTCCCTTCTCCCCCTCATTCAGCTCCATCCACGCTGACCACCCCACTCTTCCTCTAGCCCGCCAGGCACAGTCCTACCTCAGGACCTTTGTGCGTGCTCTTCTCTCTGCCCGGATCACTTTTGCCCTGGCTTTCGCAAGACTCGTGCCTCTGACCTGACTTTCCTATCTCCTTCATGCCTCTACTCAAATGTCACTCCCGCAGACAGGTCCTTCTCTGACTGTTCCTGATACTGTTGCCGCCACCCCCCACCTCCCCACTGCATGTTTCCCCGGAACATTCACCTCCCTCTGACATCCGTGTTTATCATGCTGATCATCGCCTCCCCAAATCCTCAGGAGCAGAGATTTTTTTCTCTCTCTGGGCCATCACTCTTCCCTTGACTGTTGGAACAGTGCCTGGCATACAGTGGGTGCTCAATAGTTGCTGAATGATCAAACGAATGAATCGGACCCATCGCTCGCCGGCGGCCACCACCAGCTGCGGACAAGCTGGGACTGCCGGGGCAGGGAGAGGGATTGTGGGACACGGCACAGACACCTCAAGTGTGTCCACATCGTCTGATGCCCCTGGGGCAGCATCACCCCCAGCGGAGAACCACGGAGGTATAAGCCTTGTGAGCATCCGCCTCGTTCATCCTGACGCTCCTCCGTGTTTCCCCCGGGGCTGTGACCAACTGGGATCTTGGCGAAGCAGGTCCTGGGTGAGGGGCTGACCGAGCTGGACGCTGCGGGGCCCCGGGGCCTTCCTAGTGTGTCTGCAGATGCCTGGCTGGGGACTTGCCTTTGGATGGGACGAGCCATGAGCTTACAGCCCCCTCTCGGGTGGGGCTGAGACTCTGGAGGAGACACAGGTGACACCCCGCCTGCCTTGGGCCAGAACTCCAGGGTGCACTTCCTGCTCAGGGTCGGGTCTCCCAGCCGAGACCAGCTCCTTGCTCAGCGGCCCCCCCACCCACCCAGCTTCCGACTCGGGCTCTGCTTCCAGGAACCCCACCTCGAATGGGGGGTGTTCTATTGTTTTGAAGACGCCGTGGGATTGAGTTTGCCCTTTCTTAGACTCTTCGCGTCTCTATCCACACAACGGGCTGGGCACCTTCCTTCCTTCCTTGTGTCTCTGCCTGGTTTTACGATCAGGGTCATGTTGGTGTCGAAAAAGAAACCGACTAGGGGCGCTGGGCGGGGCTCAGCCGGTTAAGCGTCCAGCTCTCGGTTTCAGCTCAGGTCATGATTTCAGGGATCGTGAGTTCAAGCCACGCGTCAGGCTCTGCGCTGGCAGCGGGGAGCCTGCTTGGGATTCTCTCTCTCAGAAGAAGTAAACTTAAAAAAAAAAAAAAAAGAAAAGAAACCAACTAAAGACAAAACGAGACAGGAGAGGAGCCACGGGCTGTAGGAGGCCCTGCGGGCGACACCCCCCGTCTCCCCCCAGTCTCCAGCCCCCCACCTTGGCTGGAGGCGCCCTGTGGTCCTGGGCCAGGTGCTGCTGGCAGGGGGCGCGGGCCGGAGGGGAGGACCACTGCCCCCCGCCCACCCCTGGTGGGACGGGGGCAGGGAAAGCCTCAGGCGTGTCTGTGACACCGGCCCCCAGGGCTCCTTTCTCCCCCCATCGCACACCCGCCCTCTTCCGTCCTTTCCCCAGGACCCCCTCCCAAATAAAGGACTCAGATGCCAATTCTCTCTCGAGCTCTCCTCTGTGATCCTTCTCAGCCCCGTGGCAAGACCTCAGGCAGGCGGGGGCGCCTCTCCGGGCCTCAGTCTCCTCGTCTGCGAAGCGGGGCACACGGCGTCGGCTCCGGATCAGGAGACGCCGGCCAGGGGCTCCCCCACCCCCGAGGACACGGCCAGACGGGTCGTCGGATGAGCTTTATTGAGCCCCCCTAGCAGGCCAGATGCTTCAGCCGCCAGCAGTGCTGCAGGCAGCGGAGCCCGTGTCTGAGGTGCGGCCAGCTGCACGTGACCTCCGTGGTGGACTCGGACGTGTACTCGGCCGAGGACCCGCACAGGCAGGGGGCCGGCAGCTGGGGCGCCGAGGTGCTGCTGGTGGGCGGTGGGCTGCCCTTGGAGGCCTGGGGGGCCGGCTCCCCCGGCCCATCCGAGGTCTTCTCGGGGGGCTGCGCCACGGGGGGGCCCCGGCTGGGGGAGGTGCTGGTGCGCTGCTTGGGGCCCGCGGGCTGGGGGGCCGGCTGGGGTTGGCCCGAGGAGGTGACAGATGACTGGGGGCGCGGCCGGCCGGAGGGGCTCACTCGTGCCCGGAGCCGAAGCCGGTTCTGAGACTTGGAGGGCAGCCGGGAGCCGCCGGCCGGGGGGTCCGGCGGGGACTGGCCCGAGGTGGTCTGGGAGGCGCTCCCGGGGAGCGGCTTGCTCGGGGAGGCGGGGCTGGCGGGGGGCTGCCCTGAGGCGTCGGTCGAGGAGTTCGTGGAGGGCTTGGGGTGTGACGTGCCCCCCAGCTCGCCAGGCGGCAGGTCTGCGTAGCGGCTGGACGAGGGTTTCACTTGTCCTTCTGGGGCTGGGTCACGCTTGCTTGGGCTGCAGAGAGAGGCCGTGGGGGGGTGAGGCAGGCCCGGCCCCGGGGCCGCAGGGAGTCGGTCGGGGGCAAGGCGGCCGCCCCCGGCCGGGCCGGGGCCGGGGCCGTCTTCCCACCCTCCGCGGGGACAGCGCCCGCACACGCAGGCCCTGCCGCCCAGGCCCGGGAGTACGTACGCTCGGCTCCAAGGGCAGCGGCGGGGGTGACGAGAGCCCGGCCGCGGGCCAGGGTCTGCAGGACTGGTTCCCGAAAGCGTAGGAGAGAGAGGCTGACAGTGAGGGGGTGCAGCCACACGGAGGCCAGACAGGGGCCGGGCAGGGGCAGGAGGGAAAGCGGGCAGGGGCAGGCGGGTGGGGGGCACAGACGGACAGGGCCTGCGGCAGACAGACGCCCCTGCACCCTGTGAGCACACACCGTCCCGGGTTATTCCCACTGCCACGTCCAGGGCTCTCCCGCCGAGGTCTCTCACGACGCTGTCCACGGCCTCGTGGTGCTTTAGAAACAGCGGCCGTATCGCGCGATGATACAGCATGTGAGCCCCGTTCCAGGGCCCGGGAACCATGCAGAACAACAGGAAGGCGCACTGCAGGCACAGGGCGGGGGTCGTCAAGACCCGTGCAGGGCGGGCCTCCCCCACCAGATGGACCGCCTCCGTCAGACCCCCCCGGTGGGGGCGGGGGGCTAGCTCCGCAGAGAAGGGGCCGGGTCTCCCCCTCACACCCCTGGCCTCCCGGGCACCTGCCTGCTCCCGGGGGCCCCCAGTCCTGCGTGTGTCCCGGGGGCCACCCACCTTGCCCGCGTAGTAGAAAGGGAACCAGGACAGGAGTAGATCGCTGAAGAACTCGGCCAGCCCGAACAGTCCATACACCACCCAGTAGGTGAGCCACACAGTGTCGTCTTCTTTGCTTGGGCTCTCGATTGCTTTGATTCTGGGGGCGGGGAGGCGCACAGAGTCAGGGGCTGTCCAGAGCCCCCGACACCCCCTCCCAACGCCCGGACAGCCAGCGGGCACTCACGAAGCATATGCTGGGTACACAAATCCGATTACATTGCACAGTAGAGACGCCCCGAAGCCGAACAGAAGATACAGGCTTAGCAGAGTGGCGGCTCCTGCGGGAGGAGAGGGTGTGGGCAGGGCGGCGCGCTCCGAGCCGACCCCGGCACCGGAGGCCTCTTCCTGGCCTGGCAGACCCAGTCTGCCACAGTCGCTGCCCCTACGAGAGACCCCTCCGGGATAGGCCTGCTGCCCCCGCAGCGCCCTGGTGACGCCTACTATGGCCCTGAGCCCCGTGTCTCCTCGTATGTGCAACCAGTTATCAGTCGGTACCCCCCACCCCCGAACTGTGAACTCCCCAAGGGCAGGTGGGGACCTTGGCCCTGATGGGTAGAGTAGTTGCCCAATAAACACGTGTTGAATGAGTAAGTGACCATCTCCAATCATAACTGCCTTACTCTGGGTCCCGAGGGGAGGGCCGGGCACAAACGCCCAGTATTTGAATGCAAACAATGGGAGAAAAACCTAGAAGTAAGGCTGTTCATTCCTTCATTAAGATGTGATTCCCGGAGGCGCCTGGGCGGCTCAGGTCAAGATCTCATAGCTCGTGAGTTCGAGCCCCGCATCGGGCTCTGTGCTGACAGCTAGGAGCCTGGAGCCTGCTTCGGATTCTGTGTGTCTGTCTTTCTCGACTCCTCCCCCGCTCAAGCTCTGTCTCTCTCCCTCTCAAAAATAAATGAACATTAAAAAAAGACGACTTGATTCCCAGTGAGCAGAGAAAGGCAACATTGGTAATCTTTATCTCAATACGGTTTTTCATCCTGGCCACCGCAGACAATCCGGGCCAGAACATCTTTTGTGGGGGCGCCCCGGGAACTGCGGGGGCTGAACAGCATCCCTGGCCCCCACTCATCCGTGCCAGGAGCGCCCCCAGCCGCGACAACCACAGATGTCCCCAGACATTGTTCAGTACCCCGAGGGGGACAGCATAGCCTCAAGTGGGGGCTGTTGTCTTAGTGGGAGACAGCTGAACGTGGTAGCGTCCCCCAGACCCAGGAGAGCCCTCTGCTTTTCCACTCACTGCGTGACACCGAGCAAGTCTTTCTCTCTGCTTGGAGCCTCAGTTTCCCCATCTGTCAATGGGGTGGTAATGACCCTGCCTCCTCAGGTGGCCTTGGGGATAGCTAATACCACTCAACAGAGAGACCTCCTCTTTTCTACAGGTTTGCTGAGCACCTTCTGGGGGTACAAACACATTCCCAGTGACGGGCCCGGAGCACACACTGCTGGGGGAGGTGGGGAGCCAGGAGTGTTAGCTGCTTTGCAAACAGTCCTGGTAAACACTGCCTTCATTAAGTGCGCAGGTCTCTGTGCTTCCCTGCTGTGTCTCACTCACTGGCCAGAACAACAGGGCAGCTGGGAGGAGGGGGGACCAAGGTCACTCAGAGAGCCTCTGGGCTCCTGGGAGCATTTTACAGCCTCCGGCCTCCTCCCCAGGCGGTTATCTGTAGAGACAGAGGTCACTTGCGTACCAAAGGGCACCCCCTCCCTTCCCTCCACCTGGGTTAGTCTTTATCCCTAGGGTCTGGGGTCAGGACAGGGAAGGGGGCCTCCCCAGTTGGCCCCAGGAGGTCTGGTCACTGCCTCATCTGGGTTTCCTTTGTTACCTGGGCTGGGGATTTGACCATCTGGGGCAGGTGGGGCCCAAGGGGGATGTCACCCCCAATTGCTAGTTGGGGGGAGCAGGTTTCCCAGGGCACCTCTCCCTCAATCCCTATTCCTGCAGCCTCAGCAACGGGAGGATGACCTTGGACATTTGAGGGGGGGCACCATCCCAGAGATCAGCAACAGACAGGGCTCAGGGAGGGGGGTGGGTAGGGAGGGGTGAATGCTCCAGATGGAGGGGGGGGGCAGAGGCAGCCTTCCACAAAGCCCCTGACTCTCTGGGCCTCAGTTTCCCCCTCCCCCCCCCCCCCGTGCCTCCCAGCTTCCCCGATAGGCCCCTCCCCAGTGCTCTATGACTAAAGTCCTGCCCACGGGTATCAGGGATGTGGAAAGTCAGCAGAGAAGTCAGGGCCTGCTCCCAGGGACAGGTTCCTGGCTAGGCTGACATGGCCTGGGCACTGAAGGCCTGGGGGAGTAAACTGTGGACCTTCCCTGCCTGGCACGGATTCCCCAGCTGGGGGAAAATGGGAGGAAAGTGGACTGCTGGGATCTGCACACAGAAGGTGCTCAGTACATACTTCCCTGTCCTCACCCAACCCCCTCCCCCCACTTCTGGACAAAGTGTTCCTGGAATTCGCTCCAGGGGGCTTCCTGGAAGAGGTGGCATGGGGCCTGGGACATGGAAAAAGAGGGGAGGGAGCGTTTAAGGAGTACTTACTAGACAGTTTGGGAGAGTGGCAGGGGGCATCCAAGGCCACTGAGGAAGAGGAAGAGGAGGGGGACTGGAGGGGTAGCAGTCAGAAGGGCTGGCTCCCCGCTCTATGGCCCCCCAGCCAATATTTGCCCAACCCCACCACAGGGTCAAACAACCCAGCTCGACTAGTTGGGCACAGTGGGCCAAAGCACAGGGTGGGAGAGGGACAGGGCACGCCCAGGGGAGGTGACTGGTAGGAAAACAATGGGGGGAGGGAATGGGAGTGACCCTTCTCCTCCTGGCGAGGAGCATGGGGGAGGGAAAAATCTCTACACTTGCTTCCAGGCTGATGTTCCTGTGGGACGGGGGTGTGGCAAGACTCCCAGGGCACTGGCTGTCTACCCGCCGCTCTCTCCTCCCCCAGGGTGGACAGAACAACTGGAAGAACCGGACTTCGGCCTGGAATTCACCCAGGGCCGCGACGGAGGGGGCAGCGAACGGTCTCCAGACCTGAGGACTGGTGTGGAGGTACTACTGGGCCTGAGAGAGGGAGTGACACTAGCCAGAGGTCGCAGGGTGGGGGCAGAGGAGGGGCTGCGGGCAGACGCAAAGTCCTGGTCCACGACCCCTCAGGATCTGTCTCACCAGGGGGGTGCTCCCCACCGTCCGAGCCCGGACCCTGCAGAAGACGCCGGCCGGAAGGGGCCAGGCCCGGGACCCCGTTGCCCCAGGGCCTCAGTGTGCCCATCGGCGAAATGGGACAGGAGCCCAGAGCGCCCCGGACTGCTCACCCGTGGCTAAGTACCGCTTGTCGACACCTGTCTTGGCTTCGAGCGCCCTTAGCGCTTCGGTGGCCAAGTTCCTTTGTTCCAGAAAGTGCTCGAAGCGATGGCGCAGGCCGTCCATGACACCGGCGAGCCGGGGCCTCGCAGCCCGAGCTCGACCGCGGCCCCGCACACCTGCCCCGCAGCGCGCGTGCCGCTTTACCCAGGTGCGAGAAGCCCCGCTCCGCCCCCGAGCTGGTCTCCGCCCCTGCGCTGGTCTCCGCCCCCTGCCCCCCACTCCGGCCAATGGGAGGGCAGGGCGGACAAAGGAGGTGGGGCCTGCCCCTTCTCCCCCGCCGCATTGCCCTCTGGCGGGCCGCGGCCGCCCCAGCTGCGACGCCGGGGGCAGAGGGCGGGGCGCGGAGGCCGAGGGTGCCGATTGGCGGAGCGGAAGCGGGACGTAGCTGATTGGAGGGGTGGGGTCATGGCCGGGGATTATTGGCTGAGCCGTTGCGGGGGTGGAGCTGGGGGAGGAGGAGAGAAGGGTGCCGAGGGGCGGAGCTGGCAGGAGGAACTGGAGAAAGGCCAGAGCTGATTGGCGAGAACAGAGGAGGGGCGGGGTTGACCATAAAGGGGCTGGGGACAGACTCTCGGAGGAGGGGGGGGATGGGACGGAGCTAAGCTGGGGAGGCGGGACTTACTCAGAAGAACAATTCCGGTTGGGCCGGGTAGGAGGCAGGACTAATTCTAGAGGGAGGGGTGGGCAGGCAAGGGGGCGGGGATAAAGGGGCGGGACAGGGGTAGCAGCCTTGAACACTCTCCTCTAGGTCGGTCGGAAGTTTTGGTCACTGTACAAATGAGGGAGACTGAGGCTCCAGAGGGTTTGGATCTGTGGAAGACCAGGGCGGGGGTGTTCCCCGCCCCCCCTGCCCCGTCTTCGGCCGGATCTTCGCGCTCCTTGAGGTAGGTTGGGGGGGGCGGGAAAGACAGCCGCAAGGCCCCCTGGGAGTTGACGCCTTTCAGGGGTTGCTATGGCCCCGGGGGCGGGGCGGGCGCTTGGGCCCACTCGGCGGTTTGGCCGGGGGGAGGGGTTTTCGGAGGCCCCGCCCCGGCCCCGCCCCCGCCGCCATGCGGCCCGCCTGGACTGCGCTCTGGCTGCGCCTTGCCTTGGCTCTGGGCCTGGCCCTCGTTGGCCCCCTGCCTGTGGGGTGGTCCTCGGCCCGGGTCCCCATCTATGTCAGCAGCTGGGCCGTGCGGGTGTCCCAGGGTTACCGGGAGGCCGAGCGCCTGGCGCGCAAATTCGGCTTCGTCTACCTGGGGCAGGTGGGTGGCACCCGAAGGGACAGGAGAGTCAGGGGCTGGACACCCCTCCGGCAGACGGGAGGGGTACCCAAGATATCGAGGACCCCCAGCTCACCCAGGCCTCGACCAGCTTCAGACTCTGGGACCCCCAGAGGGCACCTGAAGCCCCCAGCGGCGCACCTGGTTGGGGGAGGATGTTGGCCACTGTCCTGGGGACTCGGAGGCAGGTGCCATCGTTGCGGATGCCCCCTCACGTTCCCAGATCTTTCCTGACGGGCAGTACTTCCACCTGCGGCACCGGGGCGTGGTCCAGCAGTCCCTGAGCCCACACTGGGGCCATCGCCTGCGCCTGAAAAAAGACCCCAAGGTGAGCCTGCTCAGCCACTTGTTATCCAAGCCACCTGCCCTCTCTGAGTCTCGGTTTCCACTTGGTCCCCCAGTCTGTACGATGGGGACCATCCGTGGACAGCAACAGGGCACGTGTGCGTGCTGAGCTCACCTCGGGGCCTTGGCACACTGTCAGCATTTCTTTTTGGCCCCCCCCACCCCCATCTTCTCTCTCACCCTAAAGGTCAGGGTTCGGCAGATAACATTCTAGTTCACGGGATGGAGAGAAGGGAATTGGTCCTTTTTATGACCGGGAGTAGGAATCCTGCCTGAAGTCAGCCGGTGAGGCTGTGAGATGCTCAGAGAGGTGCCAGATTGGGAAAAGGCTTTAGATGCCAAGCTGGGGACTTGAGGCTGAGTTTGGAAACCCTCAGGAGCCAAGATGGGGTTTGGGCTGGGGGCTGATCAGCATGGAGGCAAGAGGCTTGATAACTTGAAACCCACTGGGAAAACTGGGAACGGGGAGAAGTTGCCAGTTCAAGGTGTGGTTTGCACGAGAGAGGCCAGGGCTTGCCAGTGGATTAGACGTGTGGGACAGAGAGAAATTGGGGCCAGCTCCCAAGTCTGGAGCTGGGCACATGGGGAGACAATTGCACCATCACTGGGATGAGGGTGAGGGCACAAGAGCTGGTTCAGGGCGGGGCAGGGCGGGGGGGGGGTGGAGATCAACAAGGAAGAAAGAAGGGCAAAAAGGTCTGAGGAAGACCAACCTGGGGCAGGCAGAATGGCTGTGTGCAAAGGCCCTGGGGTGAGGCAGCCACTGTGACTGCAGCAGAGGGAGGCTGGTGGGGGCCAGATAGGCAGGGCTTTGTGGGCCCTGGAGAGGGGGGCAGCATGGGAGGGGCTCTGCAGAGAGTGATGTTACTGTGTCGTAGAGAGGCAGGGGGGCAGGTGGGGAACCAGGGCGGAGGCAGGTATGGCCATCCAGGGATGTCTTACGAGGAGTGGCCGCTACAGGAGGAAGATGGGCAGATCTTGGGCAGAAGGATCTAGAACAGGGACTGGGGAAGGGATAGGGCTGGGCCTCAAGAGCAGTGGGCCCTGGGACTGGTGCTAGGGCCTTGGTCCCCTCTGAAGGCAGAGCCCCAGGCACACGGGGACCCCAGAGAGCAGCCTCGGCAAGCACGAGGTCCCGGGCCCCGTCCCACACCATGACGGACCCGGGACAAGCAGCGGGCGACCCAGACACACCCCCGCTCCAGCCGCGGCCCACACAGAGTCGTCCCCTGGTGGGCCTGGGGAGGAGACCTACGCAGACCCTGGAGGCAGACTCGGGCCCCGCGGCCCGGAATTGGTGGGAAAGGCTTGGTGGAGCCGGTCAGGGCCCTGGCAGGTGCGCGGGTGTGAGAGCCGCACCGGCGGGTGGAGGGGCGGAGGGGTGGAGGGCGGGCTGGCTCTGGGGGCCCGGCGCCCTCCTGCACTGCGCGCCTGTCTGCAGGTGCAGTGGTTCAAGCAGCAGACGCTGCGGCGGCGTGTGAAGCGCTCGGTGGTGGTGCCCACGGACCCCTGGTTCTCCAAGCAGTGGTACCTGGTGAGCGGGCCGGGCCGGGCGGTGGGGCCGGGCGGGGCCGGAGCCCCGCTGACCCCAGCCCCTGCCGTGCCCAGAACAACAAGGTGCGGCCGGACCTGAACGTCCTGCAGGTCTGGAGCCAGGGGCTGTCGGGCCGGGGCATTGTGATCTCTGTCCTGGACGATGGCATCGAGAAGGACCACCCGGACCTCTGGGCCAACTACGTGAGACCGTGGGGACCGGGGTGGGGGCTGCGCCAGGTCCCGCGGCCTGCCCCCGTCCCTCACGCCCCCGCTCGGCCCCCAGGACCCCCTGGCCAGCTATGACTTCAACGACTACGACCCGGACCCCCAGCCGCGATACACGCCCGGCGACGAGAACCGGTGAGCCGGCGTCCTGCGGGGTGTGTGCGGGCGGCGCCAGTGCCTTGTGGGGAGCCGGGGGGGCTGGGACTGGCCCCCCTCTCTGCCTTGGCGCCAGGCACGGGACCCGCTGTGCCGGGGAAGTGGCCGCAATCGCCAACAACGGGTTCTGTGGAGCGGGCGTCGCCTACAATGCCCGGATCGGAGGTATCGGGGCCCGGCTCCCGCACCCCGGGGACGGAGGGCGGCCCGGACGGCACGGGGCGCCCGGGGATTGCGGGCAGAGTCAGGCGGCTCTGGGGGATGCAGGGCCCGAGCTCAGGTAGGGGGAGAGCTGAGCCCCGCGCAGACGCCCCCGCGCCAGAGGGGGCCTGGTGGGGGGGGCGGCGGGGCTGACCGCGGAGGCCGGACGCCCACCCCTGCAGGCGTGCGCATGCTGGACGGCACCATCACGGACGTCATCGAGGCCCAGTCGCTGAGCCTGCAGCCGCAGCACATCCACATCTACAGCGCCAGCTGGGGCCCCGAGGACGACGGCCGCACGGTGGACGGCCCGGGCGTCCTCACCCGCGAGGCCTTCAGGCGCGGCGTGACCAAGGTGAGCCCACCCCGGGGGCCCTCGGGGGGCCTGGGCCGGCCCTGGAGGCCGGCGCGCCCATCCGCTCCCTCGTGCCTGCGTGCAGGGCCGCGGTGGGCTGGGCACCCTCTTCATCTGGGCGTCAGGCAACGGCGGCCTGCACTACGACAACTGCAACTGCGACGGGTACACCAACAGCGTGTACACGCTCTCCGTGGGCAGCACCACCCGCGAGGGCCGCGTGCCCTGGTACAGCGAGGCCTGTGCCTCCACGCTCACCACCACCTACAGCAGCGGCGTGGCCACCGACCCGCAGATCGTGAGTGCCGGGGAGGGGGGGGCCCCGGGGGCAGGGGGAGGCCCACCCCTCCGCGCCCGCCTCCGCCTCCCCTCCTCCCCTCCCTCCCCTCCCCCTGTCTCCTTTCCCTTCCCCTCTGTCCTGGTCCCACCTTCCCCCCACGACTCTGTTGTCTTCCCCCTTGGCGCCTCCCCTCCCCCACCCCGTCCTGCCCGTCCCCTCCCCCCACCTTCCGTCCCGTCCCCCACTTTCCCCCCTCCCGGGGCTGCCCTGTGGCACCTGGAACACAGAGGGGTCCCAAGACCAGGCCCCAGTGTCCTCACCCCTTCGTCTACCCTCCTGTCTCTCTGGTGGGGCAGGCTGCCCAGCTGTGTGACCTGGGTGGCGCCCGGGGCCCCGTTCCCGGAGGTGCCTCTGCGGCACCTTCTTTTTTTTTTTTTTTTTAATTTTTTTTTTCAACGTTTTTTATTTATTTTTGGGACAGAGAGAGACAGAGCATGAACGGGGGAGGGGCAGAAAGAGAGGGAGACACAGAATCGGAAACAGGCTCCCGGCTCCGAGCCATCAGCCCAGAGCCTGACGCGGGGCTCGAACTCACGGACCGTGAGATCGTGACCTGGCTGAAGTCGGACGCTTAACCGACTGCGCCACCCAGGCGCCCCTCTGCGGCACCTTCTTGAATCCTTGATGCATTTTGCACAAAGGCAGGGTCTCCCTGTGCACCGGTCCCCCCCAAGTCCCCGTCTCTGCCCCCAGGTCACCACGGATCTGCACCACCGGTGCACGGACAAACACACGGGCACCTCGGCGTCGGCCCCGCTGGCCGCGGGCATGATCGCCCTGGCTCTGGAGGCCAAGTAGGTGCTGGAGGGGACCCCGCTTACTGCGCTCGCCCCACCCCCCCCCGCCCAGCATGGCCCCAGCTCACCTACCCTCGCCTGCCCCCAGCCCGTTCTTGACATGGAGGGATATGCAGCACCTGGTGGTCCGTGCGTCCAGACCCGCGCAGCTCCAGGCTGAGGACTGGAGGACCAACGGCGTGGGGCGCCAAGGTGAGGCGGGGCTGGGCGGAGGGGGGGACGCCACGCCCCCAGGGCGAGTGACCGCCGCCCGTCCACGCAGTGAGCCACCACTATGGCTATGGGCTGCTGGATGCCAGGCTGCTGGTGGACATGGCTCGAACGTGGCTGCCCACACAGCGCCAGCAGAAGTGCGTCATTCAGATCGTACACACCCCCACGTGAGCAGCCCTCCGCCGCCGCCCCTCCGCCGTGCCCGCCTGTCCTCTCCCCGCACCCGTCATCGCCGCGGGGGAGGGGGTGACAGACGCGTGGGGCCCAGCACCCGTTGCCTCACTTTCCCCATCTATGAGACGAGAGAGAGGGTGGGCTCCACGACGTGAGCCCAGACCCCGGTGCCCACCCCCCCCCCCAGCAGGCCCGCAGAAGGGGCGCTCACAGCCCGCGCCGCCCCCAGCCCCATCCTGCCGCTGACGCAAGTGAGGAGGAACGTGTCGGCCTGCGCCGGCCGAGCCAACCACATCCGCTCGCTGGAGCACGTGCAGGTGCAGCTCTCGCTGTCCTACAGTCGCCGCGGGGACCTGGAGATCTCGCTCACGAGCCCCATGGGCACCCGCTCCACGCTCGTGGCCATCAGGTGCAGGGGTGGGGTACCTGGCCCCGTGGCAGCCGCTCTGTCCTTCCCCGGGTGCGGGCAGTGTGCTGTGGGGTCGGGGGGGGGGGGGTCTGCTCAGGCCGGACACCCGGCGCGCCTCCCCCCTCGGGAGCCCTGCCAGCAGCCGTGCTCGGCCCTGCAGACCCCACCGTCCTCGGGGCTGTGAAGCCCCCCCTCCACCCCCGCCCACCCTGCCTCCTGCCCCAGACCCTTGGACGTCAGCGGCCAAGGCTACAACAACTGGATCTTTATGTCCACCCACTTCTGGGACGAGGACCCGCGGGGCCCGTGGACGCTGGGCCTGGAAAACAAGGGCTACTACTTCAACACGGGTGAGAGTGACACCCAGGCTGGGGCCTCGGGCCCTGGACCGGCCTGGGATCCCCCGCTGCAGAGGGGTCCGGGGTCTCCCTGGGACACTGAGCGGGTATCTTCGGAGAATAGTAGATGCCAGTTACCGGCGCCCGGTGGGCGTCCGGCCTGGGGGCCATCAGCGTCTGGGACTCCGGGGCGGGGCGGGGCGGCCGGGGAGAGGAGCCAGGAGGGCGGACCAGGTGCCGACAGCCTCTCCGCCTTTTCCCCGTGCCGCCTGCGACCCCCGCCCAGGGACGCTGTACCGCTACGAGCTGCTGCTGTACGGGACGGCCGAGGACATGACGGCGCGGCCCCCGGGCCCCCAGGTGACCAGCAGCGCGTGTGTGCGGCGGGACACAGAGGGGCCGTGCCGGGGTGAGTGCCTGGCGCGGCACGGCCTGCTCGCTGGGGGGCGGCAGCAGCGGGCAGTGTGCGTGTGCGGCCCGGGGCGGGAGGGCATACGGGGCGGCGGGCCCTGGCCTCACGCCCCAACGTACGTGTACCCCGCGCAGAACGCCACGGCCCCGCCCACGTCCTGGGCCACCTCCGCCTCTCCTACTGCCCGCCCAGGTACTTCGGCCACACCCGGCAGGCAGTGACCGCCGCCGGGCCCGGCCGCTCCCGCCCTGTGCGTCTGCTCGAGCTGCCGCGACTCCTGCTACACCTGCCTCGGCCGCTCCCCGCTCAACTGCACTGCCTGCCCCCCCGGCCTCCACGCTGGACGAGCGTCGAGGCTCCTGCTCAGGACCCGTCCCTCCCTCCCAGCGGCCTCCCCCAGCCCGCCGCAGTCGCCCACCCCGGCCGCCACCGCGGCCGAGCTCGGGCCGTGGTACTGGCCCCGCTGGCCGTGGCCTTCGGGAGCCCCTCACTCCGCAGCGTCCTCGCTGTAGGCTGCCCACCGCTGTGCGCGGCACCCCCCCCCACCACCACCACCCCAGGTCCAGCTGCTGACCGGGACCTAGAGACACCTGAGTAGGGGGCAGACGTGTGTCTGTGCAGGCACTGCCATCCTGCTCCTTTGCTCCAGACTGGAACCTGGGCGGGGGGTGCAGGGACCCGCCCCCGGAGGCTCTGGCTAATCACTGAGGCCCTCAGGCCAGGGGCGGCCTGCTGGAATCCCAAACCCGAAATTGGCAAGTCCGGGTGAAAGAGAGAGAGACAGAGAAGGCTAGCTACACGGTTTGGGGTGGGGGCAGGGTGGGATGGGGCAGAGGCTGGGCTGTGACAGCCGTCCCTTCCCAGCCCCAGAAGTGGGGGGGGAGGGGCAAGGGGAACCAATGACAGCATCCAGAGTCTCTGGCACCATGTCAGACCTCGGAGTTAGCAAATAAAGGTTGAAGAGGAGGTGCCAAGTCTGTGGTCTCCTTTGGGGCAGGGGCAGGCCCCCGTCCCCATGGCATGGTTGGGGGTTCCCCCGCACCCCGCTTGGAAACGGTCTTCTCCTGGAGGACCTTGTGGCCCACAAGGGAAAAGGGGCAGCTGGGGCCCGGGGCCCCCAGTCTGGTGGGGGCAGGAGTGAAGTGGGGGGTTCCCAGGGCGGCGTGCTGCATTCCTAACTCCTCCTAAGTTTCCCTCGTCCTGTTGGGGTGTTTCTCTTTGACGCTGATAATGAAGAGAAGCACGAGTCCCAAATGAGCATGCGTGCGGCTGTTCCCCGCCCCGCAGGTAGGTCTATGAAGTTATAACAATCGTGCTGCTTCTCTACTCCCCGAGAGTCGTGAGGAGGCCGAGGGAATTATGGGCTGGAGGCATGTTGCTTTCACTGGCCCCCAAGCTGGATTTTCCCGTTCTGGACGTTTCACACACGTGGACTCACACCCGGTGTGGCCTCTCGTGTCTGGTTCCCTCCCTGAGTTTTGTGTGTTCGGCCCTGCAGACGGCGGGTGTCCTCGCTCCTGCTGGCGGCCGAGTGGGCGGACAGTGTGTCGATCCATTCATCCATCCATGCACAGTCGGGCTGTTTCTACATCCCGTGAATTGTGAATCCTGCTGCTGTGAGCACGTGTGCGGCTCTGAGCACCTGCCAGGGCCGGGCCATGCGTCCAGGGGTGCTTGGCCTCCTTCTTGCAGTTTTGGTGGCCTCATCTGTGCAACAGCACCAAGCCTGGCACTTGCTTCACCCAACGTAAGATCGAGAGAGGTCGTCTTCCCACTGGCACACAGCAAGCACCCAAAATGTGTCCGCCGGGGGCAGACACTTCGGGAAACCAGTTCTGTAAACCATTCATCAGAGTTACCGTATGACCCAGCAGTTCCGCTTCTAGGCATGTCCCCAAGAGAAACGACATATATCTGCACAAAACCGTTACAGGGATATTCTCAGCAGGAGGAATCACGACAACCGAAGATGGAAACAACCGAGATGCCCATCAAGGGACGGACGGTCAATGTGCCCATCGCGCACGCGCACGTCACTCAGGTGTGTCCACGCACGCGCTCGTCCACAGATAAACGTGTCCGCCGTGCACGCGCACGTCCCACGGCCGGCAACAGGAGCGAGGCGCCCACGCCACGCGCGGAAGGACCCTGAACACACGACGCCGAGGGAGGGAACCAGACACGAGAGGCCACACGGGGTGTAAGTCCGAGTGTGTGAAACGTCCAGAACAGGCTCATCCGCGGACACAGGGGGGGACTCGTGGGGGCTGGGGGGGGGGGGAGGTGATAACTAATGGGGATGTCTTTTGGGTGATGGAATGTTCTGGAATTAGACTATGGTGGTGGTTGTACATCTCTCTCAAAACCATTGAATTGCACACTTTAAACAGGTGGACTGTGTAATGTGTAGATAACATCCAGTAAAGCTGTTAAAAGGCACAAAACCAGCCTTGGTCTCTGAGCCTGTCTTCCCGTCCTAGCTGTCGGGGGAGGAACCAGGCAGGGCAGAGGTGGGAGGTGCTAGGGACCAGAGGGGCAACTGTGATGGAATCTAGCAGGCTGAGCTCCGTCCGGCGTCTCTGGCCACCTCCCGGGGAATTGGCGCGGCCAGGCCAGCCCCCTCGAGAGGGCAGTTAACTTTGTTCCCACGACAGCCACGTGGGTTGGGCGCCCTGCCCACTTTGGGCAGAAAACCGGGACTTGGGTGCTTTGTTACGCAGCGAGGGGAGCCGGGACAGGACCCCCTGCCCACCCCATGCTCTTCCAGGCCTGGCGCGCCGGGGAGGTTGAGGTCACGTACTTCCCAGGTCCAGTCAGACCATTGAGGACCTTTAGAGGCGCGGCGCCTTTAAGAGGGGGTGTGGCCTCCTGACGAGCGGCGGGCAGGTGCCGGAGGAGGCTCGAAGGACGCGTCACGTGCCTGCTGGGCGGGACCGTGCTGCGACCGGAAGCGGAAGTGGGTTGTCGGCGGTGCTGGCGGCTCAGTGCGCGCGCCTGGGTCGGGCGGTAGTGCTTTCGGGGCGTTCACGGGGAAACTGAGGCGGGGATGGAGTCGGATGCGGAAACCCCTGGCCCCAAGTTGTCGGTCGTTGGGAGGGCCAGGGGCGAAGCGAGCCCAGCGGGGCGGGGCAGGGTGGGCCTCCCCGGGCACGGGGCTCCGGTGGGTGTGTAGGAGTTCACTGGACGGAGGAAGGGCCCAGGGAAACGCCGAGAGGTAGACGCCCCCGTCAACTGCCTTTTCTCTCGCCTCCAGGGATGGGTTCCAAGGCCAAGAAGCGGGTGGTACTGCCCACTCGCCCAGCGCCCCCCACGGTGGAGCAGATCCTGGAGGACGTGCGGGGTGCGCCCTCCGAGGACCCCGTTTTTCACCGCCCTGGCCCTGGAAGGTAGGGGGAGCCCGGGCACGAGCGGAGGGGGGGGGGTCGACCCTGAGACCCCAGCGGCAAGGGGCGGGGAGAAGCGCTGTGCAGCCGAGGAGTTAGGAGCTTCGCTTTCGGCGCGGTCCTTACCCTTTCTGAGCTCCCGCCGCACGTCTGTAAAGTGGGGCGCAGCCGCAGAGGGGCGAATGGAACGGGGGTCCGCAGTCGGGTCCGCCGCCACATCCCGGTTGTCGCCTGTTCTGGTAAAAAGCCAGGGAGCTAGAAATGGATTTTTGGCTCAGCCCGCGGAGCGCGCGGACCCTGGACCTCAGGGTTGTGGGTTCCTGCCCCACGCCCGGTGTGGGGATTATTTAAAAGTAAAATCCTAAAATTAAAAACACGAACAAACGGGTTTTTCAGTGGCGGTGGGGGAGAATACTCGGTGAGAAGGGGAATGGCTTGAAGTTGGGATTTCAGTGGCCGTGTCGTCGTCCTGGCACAGAGCCCGCTCGCTTAGCTGCGGCCCTGATGAGGTTCGTTTGCTCACTCGTTCAACCTTCCCGAAGAAGGTGCCGGCCTCGTGCCAGGTGCTGCTCTGGGCACTGGGTCAGGAGGTGAGCAAAGTCGAGGCCAGTGCCCGCCCTTGGGCTGGTCTAGTGGGGAGAGAATTCACCGTTAAGTCTTGTGAAGCCATAGATGGTGAGAAACGTTTTGGGATTTTTTTTTTTTTTAAGTTTATTTACTTATTTTGAGAGAGGGAGGGAGGAAGAGAGAGGGTTTTAAGCAGGTGCCGTGCTCAGCGCGGAGCCTGACGCGGGGCTGAAACTCTGGAACTGTGAGATCATGACCTGAGCTGAAATCAAGAGTTGGACGCTTGACCAACAGAGTCATCCACCCGCCCCTGCTTTGGGAATTAAAAAAAAAAAAATTAGGAAGTAGTAACAATTGGGTTCTTTGCTCCGTGTGGCCATATGCTTCACGTGCTCGAGAACCACTCCTGGCTGGTGGCTGGTTCTGTATTGGACAGCTCACCTGCAGGGCTTTCCACCATCCAGAATGTTCTGGCAGGTGGGGCACAGCTGGTGTTTATCCCCGTCCTGCAGCTGCTTCTTGGAAGGCTGCTTGAGCCCAGGGCCCCCAGCATCCTGACGGTGGGGAGACTGAGGCACGGGCTGCGTTTGGGCTCACTGAAGGGAGAGGGGCTCCCCCTGCTGGCGGGGCTCCTGTCTGAGGCAGGTGGGGAGCATCTGACATGTCTCTAGGGGACCTGAGCCCTGTGGAGTCTCTGCTGTGGCCGGGCGTGGGCTGTTTTAGGAAGCGGGGCCGCTGGGAAACGCGTGTCCCAATTCTCCTCCTCCCAACCCCGAGGTCTTGAGAACAGGGAAAAGGTTGCAGGACGAGAGTGGGGCGGGAGCCAGCCTGCTCTGTGGCTCCATTGTGGCCCCCGCCCCCTCTGCGGGAGGACATGGAGGCCGATCCCCGGGCAGGGCCTCAGGACAGGGCTGTCCCGCCCCTTCTGTGATCCGTGCCCCCAGCCGGATCCTCTCCCTGTCGCTCCCTGACCGGGGTGCTGTGTGCTGTCCCCAGACTCCCCAGGCCTCTCCGGGAGGGCGGAGGACGCGGAGGCCCAGCGGCAGCAGCTTTACCAGCAGAGCCGCGCCTACGTAGCCATGAATCAGCGTCTGCAGCAGGTGGGCGATGGGCTGAAGCAGAAGCGTGAGGACCTGTGGCGGGCTGGCGAGGGGCTGGAGCGGGAAGTCCGGCTGCTGAAGCAGGGGGCGCCCCCAGGGGCCGTGGCCGCCTCCTTGGGCTGACTGGCCCGCCAGCTCGCCTTAGCGCGCACCCCGGCAGGGCGCCCCGCGGCTCCCCGGCACCTTTGGTCCCCCCCCCCCCCCCCCCCCCGAGACACCTGACCCGGCACACCTCAGACGCGGGCCCCTGGGTCGCATGGCCTGGGCTCGCCCCGGGGCCCGGAGACCCCGGGGCCCACAGCCTGCGTGGGGGGTGACAGACACAGCTGCGTCGCCGGGCGCGGGCCCCTTTCGAGGGGCGGGTCTGGGGCGGTGTGGGTGCCGCTCGCCCCGGCCGTGGAGCCCAGACCGGACTTCGTGCGGGGTCCCCAGCACCCGAGGGCCGGTCCGTCCAACCTCTCCTTGCCCCTGGCGACCCTGCTTCCCCGCGTCATCGCAAGGGAGATGGTGGAACCCCGGCTGCTTTCTGTCTCCGCCCATCTCTGCGTGAACTGCGGGGGGGGGCAGGATTCCGGCAGAGCCCCCCCCCCCCCCCCCCCCCCCCGTTCCCTCCAGACAGTGGCCCGCTGCCGGAAGAGCACTTGCCCAGCAGGGCCCGGACCGGAGACGGGGCCTCTGGTGGTGCCCCTACTGAGCGCCCCGGTCCGAGGCCTGGGCGCTCCTGCGGGGCGGGTTACCCGTCGGGGTGCGGGACCCACCCGAGACCCACCCCATCACGGGGGTGCCTGGCCTGGGCTCCCGGGAGGGGACAAGCTGGCCAGTCTCCCACCCGAGCCCTCGCTGGCTGCCTTCATCCTGGAAGGCTTCGTCTATGGGCAGGCGTATGGAACAGGAGCGGATCTTGAAAAGGGCTTTTCGCTCCAAAAGAGCGACTTTCAGAAAACTGGAGCAGAGGTGGCTGGCTGCAAGAGGCGTCCCAGAAGCCAGGCTGCTCGTGGCTGCCCCTGTCCGGGGCTCCGTGGGAGCTCCGAAGTGCCACAGCAGGACCCTGACACGGGGGACCCCGAGCATCCCCGGAGGTGTTTCTCTTCCCCTGAAGAAGGGGAGCCTGCTTAAGCCTGAGAGGCCCCAAAACCAAGACCCAGAAAAGGGGGCCTTGGGGACGCTTGACCATCGCACGCCCGCCCCGCTGCTCACGGCACGCCCTTGGTGAGAAGTTCTTCCGCTTTCCCTGCCTGGCCCTGGTCTCCAGCGCTTCCTGACTCCGGGGTGCCGTCCACTCGGAGTCCCCTGGGGTCAGGCAGGGGCACACCCGCTGGCCTCCCGGTGCTGTCGACCTGGGACCCCGGGCCCACACTCAGGCTCTGCGTCCAGGGACCTGCCCAAAGGGGCATCTGCTTGCTCCCGGCAGAAGCCAGGCTGGGCCATCACCCGGACCCCAGAAGGGGTGGGCAGGACAGAAGGCCCCGGAGTCCCCTCCTGGCCCCCGACCCCTTCCTCACCCACTTGGAAACGCAGCCACAAGCAGCAGAGCGCGATTCAACAGCTGTTTATTAAAGGTGCATGTGAGACGCCTGGTTCCGTGGCTTCCTCCCACCAGACGCCGGCTGCGTGGTCAGTGGGGGTGGATGGGCTGTATTTACACGTGGCCTGTGGTGCTGCAGAGACCCGGGACGGAGACACGAAGGGATGAGCCGGGACAACCACGCTCGGGCTGTGGGGTGCCGTGGCCGCCAACCGGGAGGCCGGCGGGGGCGGCAGGGGTGAGGTAATGCTGCGCCAGCGGGTGCGTCCGGCCGGCCCTGGGCCCAAAGTCCCAGGCCTGGGGTCACAGTCGTCCCCCTCGGGCTCACCCCAGGAGTGCCCCAGAGGCGGATGGGTCCTTGGCGTGTCCCCTTGGCGGGTGGCCGGGTTGGTCCTTTGGGTCCTGAGACCTCAGGTCTTCAGCCCCCGACTCAGGTTGATTGTCCGCTGACCGCCGACCGCCGCCTCCAGAAATCTGTGCCGCCAGGGCCCCTGCGGCCCGCCCAGGCTGGATGATGAGGTGTGGCTGTGCCCCCAGTGCAGGGGGTTGGAAAAGGCAAAAGTGGCTGCCGGGCACGGATGGGGAGGGAGCGCCTGTGTGCTGGCCCGCGTGGGGCTGCCTTCCGGCCCCGCCCGTGGAGAGGCAGGCAGGGGGGCGGCAGCGAGGTCTCTCCCCCAGTCTTGGTGGTCTCTCCACTCGCCCAAGAGGTAGCTCTGGGAGTTCTCCCCACGGCCCACGTGGGGAGACCGAGGCACAGAGCGGCGAAAGCAGTGCCCAGGGTCTCACAGTGCGTGGGTGCTCGAAGCCCCGGGCCCTGTGGCTGGACGAGCCGCTGGCGGGCCTGCTGCCGCCTCTCCCCTCCCGCCAGGCCACTTCGGGGAAGCCTGGCCCGCGGGGACTGGAAGCACAGACAGTATTTGGCAGTCCCCAAATCCACAAAGGAGCCGGGTGACCCCCAGTCCGGGCCCTGCGGGTCTCTGACACACGCCTGTGTGGCCCGAGGGGCGGCCGAGGCCTTACGCGGGCTCACGCCATTCCTGCCTGCCGGACGCTCAGGTTGGGCCCGGCTCGCGTCCCACGGGATGGGGCATCTGGGGTGCGATGCAGCGGGGTGCGTGTGGCATCGGGGTCAGCATGGCTCCCAGGGGCTCCCCGAGCCGAGGGTGGCGGCCACTGGAACCCCTTCTGGGTGACGGGGAGGGTCAGCGGTGCCCGCGGGCGGGGGCTCTCCGCTGCTCTTCAGAGGAGGGACTTGCGGCAGCCAGGCTGTCTCCCCTGACGGCATCTGCCCCGGCGGGGGTGGCGCTCCGGCGGGGCGGCTGTCTCAGCAGATCCGCTCGCCAGGATCAGCTTCTCCCCGGGGCCCCCGCGCCGCAGGAAAGAGGTCGCCGGCTCTCCCTGCGAGGAGGCGTTCTCGGGGCTGAGGCTGAACTCGCGCGCACCCGGGGGCCCTGAGCTGCACGTGAGAGGGGAGGAGTGAGGCCTCGGGGCTCGCCGTCTCCCATCCGTCCCCCCCGCCCCCGACCCGGGGCCGGCAGCTCCCGCAGCTGTGCCGCCCCTGGCGCGAGGCCCGTGGGGCCCAGCGCTTCGTGCGTGGCGAAGGAGAATGGAATAGAGCAGCGCGGCGGCGGTGGCCTTCGGGGGCGTCCCTCCACACGCTTCCTCCCGCCCGTGGCGGTCGCGCGCCCCCGCCCCAGCGGGGCTGTCCGACCACACCGTTGACCGTCCCCATCGTCCGGGCACCAGTCTCTCCCTGCAGTTCCGGGCCGCGCGGCGGCGGGGCGCTCCCGGCTCGCTAGACGGCGCTGTCTGGGGCTCAGCCGCGCCCGCCCCCACACCCCCAGCTGGGGCTGAGGCGGCAAGCGAACCGGCAAAGCCATCATTAACCAATTACGGGGCCTCCAACGTTACAGGCTTCGTCCCGGCGCAGGCGGGCGGGCGCCCGCTCGAGGGGGCCACCCTCCCCGCTCCGTCCCCCACCCCGGGCGCGTTGCCACTTCCCTGCACCTCCCGGAACGGGAGGGTCTTGCTGAAGCTCGGGGCCGCGAGCACACTGCGCAGGGCAGCCCGAGCTGGGAGGGTGGTCTCTGCGTGGGGGCCAGGTTGGGACCGCGGCTCCGGCCCTCCGCCCCACCTCCTTCCAGAGCCCCCGCGGCGCGGAGCAAGCATCTGTGCGTGAGATGTGAGGCCGATTCAGGCTGCAGGGGGGCTCCAAGGGCAGGGGCTCTGGAGGGTAGATGGACCGTGGGACCACCCCCTGGGCAGCCAGGCCAGCCCTCGACCGGGAGAGGATGTTCTAGAAGGCCAGCCCCGGCCACTATTCCAGAAGGCTGGCGGGGGCAGCGGTGGGGGCTTTCTCTGCGGCCAAGTCGGCGGTGGCTGCCACCATGGGGCTGGGCACGTAGTTGAAGGGGGGCACGCGGGCCGCGCGGCTGGGGGAGCCGTGCCGGCTGGTGGGAAAGCCTCCCACGGCCACCCCCAGGCCCTCATGGACGAAGGGGGCAGAGGTGGGCGCCTTGGGGGGGCAGGGCCCATCCACATCGCTGCCAGGGAAGGATGTGGGGCCGCCGCCCAGGGCCTGGGGGGGCCCCCTGCTCTCCAGGCTTGGAGACGTGCTGGAGTTGGTCTTGGCGGCAACGAAGTCCTCGGTCTGGACCACGGCGTCGCTGGTCTTGCGCTGCGGGGGCCCGCCGGGGCCCTCCTCGGGGGAGGCGCCCACCAGGGGCAGGGCGGTGGCGGGCAGCGTGCTCCGAAGGATGTGCGGAACGTCCTCGTCCCGGATGCGACGCCACGTGGTGCCCGGGGCCGCCACCCTCGGGAGCGGCCGGGCCTCCCCGTCGCTGCTGCGGCGGGCGGCGTCGGCCGCGGGCCCCGGCAGCGCGCTGATGTGCGGCAGGGAGGCGTAGCGCTTGACGGCCTCGGGCCGGGCGGCCGGCGTGCGGACGGGCAGGCGGGACGGGCTTTCGGAGCTGGGGCGCCGCGGCGGCCGCTCGCCGGGGCTGGGCCTGGCTGCAGGGGGTCGTCGGGGGGCCGCCCGCAGCTCGTCGCAGCGCGAGGAGCACAGGAAGACCGCGGGCAGGGCGGGCCGACCGCGCCGGGGGGAGCCGCCCTGGGAGGCGGAGGTCGCGGCCTCGGGCGCGGCCACCTCTGAGCGGCGGCGGCGCGGCAGGCCCGCGGACTCCTTGACGAAGGTCAGCTGCCGCCGGAAACCCGAGCGGTCGGAGGACTCGCTGCCACTGGAGCGGGCGGAGGCCACGCGCACCAGGCCCAGGCGGCCCCCTCGGGCGCCCGGGGTTCCCTCGGCTCCTGCCCGGCCCCTGGGGCCCGGCTCCGGGGCTGCCCGGGCCAGGGCTGGCGGCCCCCGCCTGGCGGGCCTCTGCATGAAGGGGATCCGCACGGGTGACTTCTGCGTCTTGTGCTGCTTGGACAGTAGGGCCCGCGCGGGCGTCTGGGGCGCCAGAGACGCCCCGGGCCCAGGTAGGGGCCCCGCAGCCTGGGGGCCCGAGGGCGGCCTCCTGGGCGGGGGCTGGGAGGCCGGGGAGGCCGGGGAGGAGCCGGATGAGGGGGCCTTGGCCAGGCGGGCGGGCGGCGTGGCGCTCCGCTGCGGGGGGCTCAGTGCCGCCAGCTCCGAGATCTTGCCCGGCCGGTGTAGGCTTCGAGACCGCTGCTGCTGCTGCTGCTGCTGCTGCCCGGGGCTGGGGGCTTTGGCCGGGGCTGCGGGCTGCGCAGGGGCTCCCACCTTCCTCGGTGCCACCCGGGTGCCGGGGTGGCCTCTGGGCTGTGCCCGGGGGGCCGGGCTGGGCACATAGATCACGGTCCGTCCCCGGAGCACGGCCGGCACCCTGCACGCCGTCTTCTGAGCACCGCGCAGCTTCTCGGGGCCACTGGGGCCGTGCCGGGCCTGGGTTGAGTCCCGCTTCTCCGGCCTCGGCCTCGCGGCACCGCCCGCCTGCAGCCGCTGTCCCTTCCTGTGCACCGGCGGCTGCAGGGTGGAGCCTGACAGCCCGGACTCCGACAGGATGGAGTCAGAGCCAGATGAGGCCTCGTGGGTGGCCGCGGCCGCCGCCTGGTGCAGCCACGTGACGATGGAGTTGGCGCCCTCTTGGATGGCGCGCCACTCGACGCTGTCCAGGTCGGAGGCCTGGTCTGAGCCCGCCGCCTCGTCACCGCGCTCCTGGGGCCGCTCCGCTGGCCGCTTGTCTGGCCGGGCAGCCTGGGGCTTGCGGCGCCGCGGGCCTGACGCCTGGAGCCGGCGCCCGGGCACGGCTGACCCGACACAGCGCCGGAGCGGCCCCGGCCCCGGCCCCGTCCCCGTCCCCGCCCGCGGGCTGGGGGTGCCGCTGCATCTGCCCCCCGGGCCCACGACTTTGGCGACGGCCGGCTCGGGAGCACGGGGCCGGCTGGCCGGCTGCTCAGGGGGCTCAGGCTCGCTGAGCGAGCTGGCGGAGGAGCTCAGGGAATAGCATGGCGGGGTCTCGTCGGCGATGAGGCTGGGCTGGGCGCGGGCAGCGGGCGGGGCCTTGGCCGCGGCCTTGGGTGTGGCCTGTGCGTCCTTCCTGCCGGCCAGGTGCTCTCTCTTCACGGCACGGGGGATGGCGGACGCCCGCCGCGGGGGCGCCACCGCCACCGCCTCGGACGGCTCTTCATCGGAGTCATTGTCGTAGAAGCAGTACACGGCCTCCTCGGTGGGCGTCGTGAGGCACAGCGACTGCGGTGCCCCGTCCCCACGTGCCTGGCCCGGGCGGGGGCCGTCCCTGTCCGCGCAGGCGCTCGAGGGCTGGCGGAGGGGCAGCTCCAGCCCCTCCCGGCTCATGCCCGCCCCCCGGGCCTGCTCTGCGCTCCGGCCCCCGCCCCACGCCCCGTGGCGGTGCCCGGTGGCCTGCCTGGCGGCGGCCTCCCGACCTGCGGTCTTCCGGCCGGCTGCCTGCCCGGCGGGTGGGTCCCTGGGAGGTCCCTGCAGCGTCTCGTCGCTGAGCGAGGTGGCACTGGAGAAGGTGACCGGCGTGCCCTCGGCTGAGTCGGTGCATGAGTCGTCCCCCCGGGCGGGGGCGGGCACCAGCATGTACACAGGCACGGGCAGCGCGCGGCGGCCGGGCACCAGGGCCGAGGCCACCTTGCGGAGCCGGGCGGGCACGGCTGCCCCCAGGCACTCGCGCAGCAGCTGCAGCTCCTGGTCGGCGGCTGCCGGCCCCTCCAGGCACCCAGCGGCCTCGTCCCGCCGGCGGTGCCCCGCGAGGTGCGGGCCGGGGCCGGGGCTGGGGCCGGGGCCGCCGCGATCCGGGCAGGCGGGGGGCAGCAGCCGCAGCTCCACATCCTTCTGCACGTAGTGCTCGTGCAGGGCCAGCGCGCTGAGGCTCGAGGCGCACGAGAAGTTCTCGTCCGGCTTCTCCACCGTGAAGCGGACGCTGCCGGCGTCGAGCTCCGACGGCAGCCGGCAGCGCTCCCGGCGGTCGGCGATGTCCAGGAACCGCTTCACGTAGCTCTCCCACTGCAAGCTGAACTGGGTGCTCTCGCGCTCGCCGGGGGGCGCAGGGGCCAGCGGGGGCGTCTTGCTGCGGCTGGGCGGCACGGTCTGCCCGGGGCTGTCGGGCAGCTCGCTGGGGCTGACCGTGCCGCTGCCCAGCCCGCTGCACGGGTCGCTGGGGACGGAGCTGGCGATGGACGGGCTCTCGAAACTGCTCAAGGAGCTCACGGAGCTGCAGCGGCTCAGCACCAGCGGCGTCTCCTGCACGCAGTTCTCCGAGGAGCTGGACGGCGTGGTGTCCTCCGCCCCCAGGCCGCGGCCCCGGTGCGGCGCCGGGATGGCCACGGGCAGGGAGGCGGCCCCAGGCCCGAGCCAGGCTCCGTCCAGGTCCGCCTTGCCGGGTCCCGCCTCCTCCAGTGCCTCCAGGGACGAGTCGCTGTCCAGGTCCCCGGCCTCACTGGGGCCCGGGCGGCCGGCCGAGGACAGCGAGGACAGAGAGCTGCAGCGGGACAGGCGGAGGGGCGCCGTCTCTGCCGCCGGCTTCTCGGGCAGCTGGCTCAGGCCCTCCGTGGGCAGCCAGGCCTGCTTCCGGGCTCCGGCGGCCAGGGGCCCCGCGCCCGCCCCCGCCCTGGGGTGGCCCTCGAAGAGCGGCACGTGCTGGTAGGTGGGCGACAGCTTGATGGTGCGCACGCAGGCGTCGGCCGCAGGGCCGTCCGTCCCGGCCGGCTCCCGGCCGCCCGGCAGGCTGAGGTCCAGCCGGCTGGGCCGCGCCTGGCTGCACGGGGCCCCCTCGTGGTGCTCGGCCAGCACGGCCAGCGGGCAGGGCCTCGTGTGCTCGCGGGGACAGCGCCCGTCACCGGCGCTGCTGCCGCTGTTGAGACTGTCGTTGGACAGGCTGGCGTGGGCGGCCTGGAGCCGCAGCAGCGGGTGGGCCCGGCCGCCGGCCTCCTGCCGCCTGCCCTCCGGCCGCCGGCAAGGGGAGCGGGACTGGGCGCGGCCCTCCCGCGGGGCCTCCTGCCCGGGGTCCCCGGAGCTGAGGCTGAAGCTGTCGTCGGACGAGGTGTGCAGGGCTGAGATGTCCTCCACCAGCCGGTCGATCCGCGCCACCGCCAGCGCCAGCTTGGCCTTGGCCCTGGCCGCCACGGCCGCCTCCCCGCCGGCCTCCTTCTCCGCCTCCGGGCCGCTGCGGCGGGCGGGCGGGGCGCGGGCCAGAGCCTGTCCCTGCAGGAAGGGGCTGCCCAGGAAGAGGGACAGCACGGCGGGGCTGGCGGGCTCGGCGGTCGAGGCGGCGGCAGCCAGGGAGGGCGCCTCGTCGTCGTCGAAGCAGCCGGAGTCGGAGGCGTAGTCCCGGGCCAGCCCGTCCAGGTGCCGCAGGGGCGGCAGCGGCTTCTTGGAGGCGGCCTCGGCCTCGGCCTCGGCCTCGGCCAGGCCCTGCTTCTCCAGGTGGTCGAGCGCCCGGGCCAGATGCCGCGTGTCCAGCTCGGCCTCCAGCGCCCGCTGCTTCCTCACGTACAGACTGGGTGCGCACGCGCCGGGGGACGCGGCGGTGGCCGTCGCCTGGTACTTGGCGGGCCGGTGGGCCAGCAGGTTGCGCAGGGCCGCGGCGCTGCCCATGGCGATCATCTTGTGCTTGGAGTGCACCAGGTTCCGCAGCATGCCCACGGCCCCCAGGTCCCACAGCAGCTCCTGGTCGCGCGGGCTGCGGGCCGACAGGTTCCAGAGCGTGCCGCACGCGTTGCTCACGATGGTCAGGCTGTGGGACGTCAGGTGCTGCAGCAGCGTCTGGAGACAGTTGTGGTCCCGCAGCACCTGCCTGCGGCACGAGGGGGCGTCAGGCCTGCGCCCAACCCCCCCCCCCGCCCCCCCCCGGCCCCGCAAATACGAGTCCGGGGCTCCCCAGGCGACTTTGCGTTTCAGGACACCGAATAAATACGTGGTGCGACATCATAGAGTGAAATGATAATACTTTCTTCTAGGGGCGCAGGGGGGCTCGGTCGGGTCGGTGTCCGACTGCTGATCCGGCTCAGGTCACGATCTCACGTTTCATGCGTTCGAACCCAGGGTCGGGCTCTGCGCCGGTAGCACGGAGCCTTCCTGGGATTCTCTCTCCCTCTCTCTCTGCCCCTCCCCGCTCACATGCACTCCCTCAAAATAAATAAATAGAGGGGCACCCGGGTGGCCCAGTCGGTTGAGCGTCCGACTTCAGCCCGGGTCATGATCTCACGGTTCGCGGGTCCGAGCCCCGCGTCGGGCTCTGTGCGGACAGCTCGGAGCCTGGGGCCTGCTTCGGATTCTGTGTCTCCCTCTCTCTCTCTGCCCCACCCCTGCCTGTGCTCTCTCTCTGTCTTTCAAAAATGAATAAACATTAAAAAAATGACATTTAGGGGCGCCTGGGTGGTGCAGTCGGTTAAGCGTCCGACTTCAGCCAGGTCACGATCTCACGGTCCGTGAGTTCGAGCCCCGCGTCGGGCTCTGGGCTGATGGCTCGGAGCCTGGAGCCTGTTTCCGATTCTGTGTCTCCCTCTCTCTCTGCCCCTCCCCCGTTCATGCTCTGTCTCTCTCTGTCCCAAAAATAAATAAAAAACGTTGAAAAAAAAAATTTAAAAAAAAAAATAACATTTAAAAAATAAATAAGTAGACATTTAAAAAAATACTTTTTTTAAAGCGAACTTCAGTTTGACTTTACCTCATTTTAGCACAACTACATCTCATGATATTTGGGGTATACTTACACTGAAGATAAGTTTTATCTGTTTTTAAAAATATCAGAGTGCCTGGCTGGCTCAGCGTGGTGAGTTTGAGCCTCATACTGGGTGTAGAGACTACTTAAAAATAAAATCTTTTAAGAAAAAAACCCCTAAGCATTGTTAATTATAAGTATTACTTAGTAAATAAGTGTTTTATTGATTTAATAAATAGAATCTTTAGCACAAGTAGAGCCCATGCAATATTTGGGATATACTTATATTAAAAATAAATGTTTTGTGTTTTCTTACGTTAAAAGCATTACTGATTATCATCCAATAAACAATATTTTTTTTTAATTTTTTTTTTTTAACATTTATTCTCTTTTGAGAAACAGAGAGACAGAGTGAGAGTGGAGGAGGGGCAGAGAGAGAGAGAGGGAGACACAGAAGCCGAAGCAGGCTCCAGGCTCTGAGCTGTCCGCACAGAGCCCGACGCGGGGCTCGAACCCACGGGCCGCGAGATCATGACCTGAGCCGAAGTCGGACGCTCAACCGACTGAGCCCCCCAGGCGCCCCTAAACAATACTTTATTTTCGTAAAGAACAAGCATTCAGTCAGTTAAGCGTCCGACTCTTGCTCTCAGCTTGGGTCATGGTCTCATGTTCGTGGGTTTGGGTCCCACATTGGGCTCTGCCCTGTCGGTGCGGAGCTTGCTTGGAATTCTGTCTCTCTCCCTCTCTGCCTCTCCCCTGCTTGCACTTTCTCTCTCTTGCAAAATTAATAAATATTTTAAAAAGAGGTTTTAATATTACTCAGTAAAGACTGTAATAAAGAACAAGTATTTATTAACATTATCTAAAAAATAATACATTTTATTTTTATTTTACTTTGAAACGTTTATTTATTTTGAGAGAGCACCTGTATGTGTGCGCACAGGGAAGGGGCAGAGAGAGACGGGGAACCCCAAGCAGGCGCGGTGCTCAGCACAGAGCCCGATGTGGGGCTCGGTTTCCCGAACTGTGAGATCACGACCTGAGCCCAGATTAAGAGTCAGACGCTTAAATGACTGAGCCACCCAGGCGCCCCCATGTTTTCATTTTAATAAGTTAACTAAACGTTGATTATATGAGTACACCCCACACAAAATTTGGGGTATACTTATGTTAAAAAAAAAACACTTAGTCTCCAGGGACAAATCGGGACCGTTCATTCACAGCACAATCAGGGCTTGTCCTCGGTTCCCAGCAGAGTGGGATCTGCCAGCCCCACCCCGGCCTGCGCCTGGGGCCCAGCTTCCCCCAGTGCCCACCCCCCCGCCCCCGTCCCAGAGCCCCGGCGGGGGGAGGGGGGGCGACCTGTAGTCCTCCCGCGTGGCGATGAGGCTGGACACGTTGCGCAGGATGCCGCCGCCACTCTCGATGACGGCCAGCGAGTTGCTCTGGCACTTGTAGGTCAGTGTCCTCACCAGGAAGCCCAGGGCGCCGTCCACCTGGCAGATGGCCGCCTTGTTCTCCGTGCTGTGCGCCGACAGGTTCCACAGGGCGCTGAGCACGCTCTTCAGGGTGGACTCCTGGGCGCCCAGCGGGGCGGGGGGTGGGGGGTGAGCGGCGAGGGCCCAGCGAGCCCGGCGCACCCGCCTCTCCCCCCCCCCCCCCCGCCCCCCACCATCGAGCTGCGGACCCAACGCTGGCACCCAGACACGCCTTCGAGTGCGAGCGAGAAGCAATCACGTTGACCGTCACGCGGTTCTCGAGACGCGGGGCCGGCGGCCCCACGGCTGGGCCACCCGCTCAGCAGCGCTCGGTCCGGCCGGGGCCACCCCACGCCCGTGCGCGTCCCCGCCCCCCACCCGCGCCCGCCTCCACCCCACGCACGCGTCCCCGCCCCGCCCCCGTGCCCACCTTGGAGGCTCGAAGGACGCACCGCATCAGGGCGGTCATGCTGCCCACCTCCCTCAGCACCTTCTTGCTGTGGATGTCGGCCCGCCAGGACAGGTTGCGCAGGATGCTGGACACAACCTGGGGCGGGCGGAGCGGGCGCGGTGGACCTGGGGCCCCGGCTCCCCGGGCGGGCGGCCGCAATCGCATCCTCACCCCTGCGCCAGGCGGGGGCGCCCACCACGGGAGCCCCGTCACACCCAGAGGGGAGGGGACTTGGGCCGGCAGAAAGGCCTCGGGCGGTGAGCCGCCCTGTGGGCCTTCCCCCACCCCCCCCCCACTCCCCACCCCCCCTCCCCCCCGCCACGCCGCCCCCCACCCCCGCACCTGGTGCAGCTCCTCGCTCTCAGAAGCCAGCTGGGCCACGATGGCCTCCATGCAGCCCCGGCGGGCACACAGTGCGGCCTGTTGACGGGACGGAGGAAAGTCGCGCCACAGCGGGCAGGGGAGGGGGGGGGGCAAGAGGTAGACCTACTGTGTGCAAGGGCCCGAGCCCCGCCCCTCCTCACCCAGCGGCTCCAAGGAGGAAAGAGGCTCAGGGCGGCGCCGACGCCCCCCAGCCTCCCCCAGCCCCGAGCGTGGCGGCCCCGCTGGCCGCGTTCGGACGCCAGCCTTCTGGGCCTCCGCCTGGAAGTCGGGGACAACTGTCTCCCCCCTCAGGACCGTTTCAAGGCGGGCATGAGGTCGAGGCAGGCCCGGGCCTGGAGCGCGCTGACCCTGCCCGCCCTCCGGCCGGCCCCAGACACCTTGTTGGCGACGTCTCCAAAGGTGAGGTTGGTGAGGGTCATGCCGGCGTATCGACGGAGGGCGAGGTTCAGCGGGTCCCGGGTCATCCTGTGCATCTCGTAGTCAACTTGCAGTAACTCTGCCACGGCCTGCAGCCCACCTGCAGGGGTGCGGAAGGGGCACGGTGAGCCCCGCCCCCCCCCCCCCCCCCCACAGCCCGCCTGCCTTCTGCCCCGCCTCGCCTCGGCCTGTGAGCGCCCCCTGCCAGGACGCCCTCGGCCCCTCCCCGCCCCACCCCCGCCCTCCGCAGGTCTCCCTGTGCAGCCGGCTCCGAGGGTTCTGCCCCAGTACCGGGCCTTCGCACAGCTGTTCCCTCGGCCCCGGAACGCTCTTCCCTATTTGCCCAGACTCCTGCCTGTACTCCCAGCGCCGGAGTCCCGGAGCCGCCTTCTCAAGGACGCCCTCCAGCACCCCACGTGAGAATTCCCTCAGGACCATTAGAGCAGGAGCCACTGAGGGCAGGGTCTGCACGGCTCGAGCCCAGGAGCCACCGGCGGGGGGCCAGCGTGCCCAGCTAGGGACGGGCGGACGGCCCTGGGAAGACCGGCCCGGGAGAGACGGCGGCAGGCAGAGAAGGGGCAGTCGCGGCACAGACTCAAGAAGCTTCTCCCTCTTCACGCAGCAAACGTGCGGGAGGCAACGTGCTCATCACCGGGCCCGGGGCAGGCCGGCCGGGCACCCTCAGGGGACGTCAGCGGCCCGCGTGCACCTGAACACCCCGTCAACAGGCCACGTGCTCTGGCGCCACGGTCACAACAACCCGGGTGTCCGCCAGGGGACCAACCCGAGACCACAGTGTCCCACCACCGGGCAGCGGTGCTCAACCGTGACCAGGAGCCCTGCCACCTGCCGCCACACCTTGTGGGCACACCTTGGACACATTCTGCCCGAGTTTACTTGTGTGACAGAAGGCCGACACAGGAGGACACGTCCTGTGACCCCACGCACAGGGGGTCCCCAGAGGAGTCCCGTCCACAGAGACAGAGAGAGTAGACGGTGGGAGCCAGGGGCGGGGACTCAGTGTTTCATGGGACAGAGTCTCGGTCCGGGGAGATGGAAAGTTCTGGAGACGGGTGGCGGGGGCGGGTGCAGGACAGCGTGAGTGCCTGACGCCGCTGAGCTGTGCGCTTAGAGACGGTTACGATGGTGAATTTTAGGCTGTGTGTATGTTACCACAATTTAACTTTCTTAAGTAGGCTCCACACCCGATGTGGGGCTCGAACTCACAACCCTGAGATGAAGAGTCACGCGCCTTTCCAATGGAGCTGGCCTGACGCCCCTAAAAAATGTGTGATGCGTAATTGTAAGTTATTACAGGGGACACTTCTCAGGCCTTCAATGCTCCATAACGTGGAATTCTCCACTGCTGGAAACCCGCAGGACAGAAGCAAACAGGAGGAGGGAGAAAGGACTGCGAACTCGGCCGTGGGTGGGGTGCTTGTGCTGGGAGTGGGGGACCCCCCTGCTAGGGGGCCTCGGCGGACAACAGCGGCATGCAAGTGTTTTGGCCTCGGACCCCTGCGTCCTCTGAACTTTTCTGAGGACCCCCAGAGAGATTCTGTTCCTGTGGGTGAGAGCTGTTCCATGCTAGAAATTAAAATGAAGCGTCGGGGAGCCTGGGGAGCTCAGTCGGTTAGGGGTCTGATTTTGGCTCAGGTCACGATCTCACGGTTCGTGGGTTTGAGCCCTGTGTCGGGCTCTGTGCTGACAGCTCAGAGCCTGGGGCCTGCTTCGGATTCCGTGTCTCCCTCTCTCTGCCCCTCCCCTGCTCACTCTCTGTCTCTGTCTCGCTCTGTTTCTGTCTCCGTCTCTCTCTCAAAAATAAACACTTTAAAAAGTTTTTTTTTTATTAAAAAATAAAAAGAAGAAGCCTTTTAAACCCCAGAACGTACAGCCCAGTGGTCCTCAGAGTAGGAGCATCTGGAAACCCCACCGAACACACGCACGCACGAGAAAAAACGGGGGTGGCAAAGGCAAAAACAATTGCGACCTTGTGGACCTCTGGGAAGGATCTCGGGAACCCCCAGGGGTCCCTGCGGGCCACACTCTGAGAACCGGTTTTATATGAAATTCCACCTGTTCATAGTACAAACGTCCACGGTCAGAAGGAGACAATGAAAACTGAAATCCTTCTCCTGCCTGGCATCGGCTGGGGGAAGTGTAGCCCAGGGCCACTCCATTCTCCTGTCTACGCTGCATTCTGGGCACGTGTGTGCACGTGCATTGTGTAGAGAAGAGACCTTACCACCTCCTCCACTTTCCCCGGACGACACGAGGACTTACTGTTGGACACAGGCCGTTTCCGGATCGGGGGGTCACACGGGTTGCTTGCTGCCCGCCTGCCTTCCTATTTCTGTGTCTCTTGCTTTGTAAATCTGGCCACGGGGCGCAGGGGTGCCCCAAAGGTGTGCACACTCCTAAAGAACCCGCTGGTGCCAAAGCCCCTCACCACGTGCCCCCCCCCCCCCCAGGGCCGCGAGCCCCCCCCCTCCACGCAGCCAAACCACACGGGACCTGACCCAACCTTGGGGCGCTCTGACCACCGGCTGGGTGAGAAGCCGTGTGTTTTGTAATCCTTACAGCCAAACTCAGCATATGGATGTGATGTTTGGCCTTTGCTATTTCTTTTTTCCGTGTTTTGATGACTTTTATATGGAAAAAGAGGATACTCGTAATGCCCCCAAACCTGAAACTTCACAAGGTCGAGGCCCCACCCCCACCCCCACCCCGTCCCCAGCCCCTCCACTAAACACCGAGGCACCGGGGCCCTCCTGCGGGAGGCGAGGGGGCACTCACCCAGCTCGTTCATGGCTCGGCGGTATTCCTCGTCAAAAGACAGCTTCATCACGGCACAGGTGGCCTGGCAGATCTGGGGCTCGATGGGGACGGGAGCTGTGGGCCAGGGGACCAGGTCAGCGCCCTCCCACTGCCGGTGGGTGCCCGCCCCGCCCTGCCTTCTGCATCCCTGCGAGACCCCAGGCCTTTTCAAAGGGCTGCACGCCGGGCTCGCAGAGCGGTGGGGCTCCTTCCCACGCCTCCCGCCAACCCACGCAGGGGGTGCCGCCTCAGCCAGGACGGCCAAGGGAGGGGAGGTGACGCCTGCGGCTTTTGTCATAAGGTAACTGCAATCAGCTGCAAACACCGGGAACCTCACACTCTGTTCTCAGGGGACCCACGACCTATCCCTGCATTCGGCGGCGGTCTCCTGAGCACCCACCCCGTGTCATCAGGTGTCGGGGGCCACCCCCGTGCCCATCCGCCAAGACAACGTTCCCACAAGCCTCGCCGGCGCAGGCCACCGAGAAGGGGCCCGGCGGCGGCCCCCGTCGCTGGCTCACCGCCGCTGGCGCCGCCTCCCTCGGCGCCGTCCCTGGCCTGCAGCCAGTCCCAGCAGGTCTCACAATAGGCCCGGATCTGCTCCAGCACGTGCAGGACGCGCATCTCCTTGCGCGCCAGGCCCTGGTCAGGTTGCGAGAAGACGATGTTGTGCAGCGCCGCGTTGGCGCGCATGCGTGCGTCCTTGGCGCCCGTCGCCCCGGGGCTTCCGTCGCGACCCCCGGCGCCGGCCTCGGTGCCGTGCAGGATCTGCAGCAGCAGCGGCAGGCACCCCGAGCGGCGCATGGCCACGCAGCTCTCCGGCGAGCTGGACATGGCCAGCAGGGTGCGCGCCGTGTCCTCCTGGTCACGCGTTGCCAGCATGGACAGCAGCCAGAAGACCACCTCCACCTACGAGGGGCGGCGGACGGGGGTCAAGGGGGGCGGTGAACCACGCCCGGCTCACCTGGCCCCAGCCAGTCCCTGAACCCCCGGTGGGCCGCCCAGACACAGTGAGCGTCTTGTGACCCCAGCCCAGGACCGTCACTTGCTCACCCCCGACACCCTCACCCTGCATCTTCCTGTGGGCAGTGGCACACACCTGGGGAGGGCACTGGGGCGCCCCCGGTTGAGGAGGGCCAAGTTGACTGTCCTCCTCACGGGGTACTCCCGTGGGTGACCTCCTACGTCTAAGTCTAGGGTGCCGTCCCCACACACAGGACAGCTGTCCCCACCCACGTTCTGGCCCTGCCAGCCTCAGCACACACCCCACCCCAGGGTGGCCCGTCCACACCTGGGGCCGCTTTATGGAGACGGCGGAGGGAAGGCCCCCCACATCGGACAGAGAGGCAGGACCCAGGTCACCATGCACCTCAACCCAGCTGGCCATCTGCACCCCTTGCCTCAACCCACCGCCCTCCTCCCCCACAAACCGGGACGCCCCCTCACCTTGCTGTTGCCGGGCTGAGGGACACCATCCTCAGGGTGTGTGGGGACTTCAGTCTCTGGATCCTCGTCCACCGGCACCGACTTCACCGCCAGCAGGGCCTGTGCGGAGAACGCCAGACCTGCGGGCTCTGTTGGGGAGCACCCCACAAAGCGCCCAGGCTGCTAATGCCGGCCACACCCCCGTGACGATGTGGGTGGGGGCTGCAGGCCCATTCCTGGACCGGGCAGAGCCCTAGCGGTCTCTTCACTGCCTAGACCCGTCACCACCCCGGGACCCTGGCGCCACCCCTCCCAGTACCTGGGGCTCTGTCTGTTGCACCCGGTCCTGTGCGGACAGCAGCTCCTGATCGATTTGCTCCAAGCGAGAAGCGCGGATCTGAGCCAAGGGAAAGATGCGCGCTGGGGCTGACCCCGCCCCCGGGTCTGACTCCGCCCACTCCCGTATGACCCCACCCACTTCTCCGTCAGCCTTCCGCTTCTGCCCCACCCTGGCCCCACCCCCATTCCTCTATATGGTCCCGCCCACCGTAAACACCGTGGCTGCGGTATCTGACTCCGCCCACAACCCCGCCCCACCCAGGCGCTGGCTCCACCCACTCTCTTGCTTGACCCCGCCCCACCCTTCCGGACCCGCCCGCTCCCTGATCTCGTCCGGCCCACGGACCGCGGCCCAGGGCTGGCTCATACTCGGTTCCGCCCACTGGCCGTCCCCTAACCCCCACAGTTCTCGGACCCTGCCCTCGGGGCCCGGCTCCGCCCTTCGCTCCCTCTGGCCCCACCCACAAAGGGCTCCACCCCTGGCTCCGCCTCCCGGTCCAGACCCCTCCCACAGCAGTCCCTGCGCTCCGCCCAGTGACGCGCTCTTCCCCGGAAGAGGCTCCAGCGCCCCGCCCCGCCCGACGCCTCACCTGCGCGCGCTGCACCATCTCGTCCGAGGTGCCGAAGCGCTCTTCCATCAGCGAGCGGATGTGCTGGGCCTCGAACTCCAGCTGCTGCCGGATCAGGTCCATCTGCATCGAGAACTGCTGGGAGGGGCGGGCGGGCCGCGGTGAGGGGGCGCCCGGGCCCGAGCCCCTTCCCCCCGCGCCGTCCCCCGCGCGCTCACCGTCTCCACGTGCGGGAGCTCGTCCAGGCGCTTGGACAGGCCCTGCAGCTGTGAGTAATACCAGAGCTTCTCCTTCTCCTCCTTCTCGATCTCGTTCAACAGGAAGCACCTGGGGAGGGGGCGGGCAGTCGGTGGGCGCAGGCTCGCAGGGCGGGAGCCGTCCTGCGTGTGTTGTTTATTTTGATTTGTGTGATCGCTTGTTGGGCGCTGTGTGCCAAGTCGAACGGCGTGGCAAAGTCTCGCCCTTGGCGCTCCCGGGACTGGGGTGGGGTGCAGAAAATCTATTCAACTTTATAAGTTGTGGTCCCCAGAGAAAGACCCTGAGGGGGCTGTGCTAACGCCGCTCCCACGCTCGCTCATCTCCCTCTAGCCTACAAAGACCAAGTCAGGCTCGGACTGCTCCGGGCGCTGCAGGCTCCCTGTTAACCCTGTGGGGGGCGATGCTGCCCTTCCCGTTTTACAGAGCCCCACGTTCAGGCTCAGGGTCTTTTTCTTTTTCTTTTTTTTTCTTCAAATAAAAATTTATTGACTTTAAATAATTTTGTTACATAGAACTACAGAGCGGAAGCCTGGGGCTGGGAGGGGTGAGGAGACTGGCCTGAGGTCCTACAGCACAGCACGGCCTCAACCCCAAGCCGCCGTTGCGCTGCCGCATCCGACCCCACACAACCCAGCCGAGCCGAGCTGGGCGCCCAGACCCTGCTTTCCTCTGCTGGCCCCCGGCCCGGGTTTCTTGGGCCACAGCCCTCTCTGCACAAAGGCTGCCTTGAGCCCTTCTGGCTCCAGTCCTGACCCTGGCAATGGACACAGCCCTGTCCCTCGCGAAGCCTGCATGCTGGGGACCCGTGGGGACATCTCCCAGGAGCCTTGCCCTGTGCCAGGGACTCCCCCTTCCTCTTCGTGCTCCAGCTGAGGTCCACTGGAGCCACGTGGAGTGGGCGTGGGCAAGGCCGACTCAGGAGGTGGGTGGAACACGTGCCGGCGGGCCAATCAGCGGGCAGAGGTGCTGGGGCGGAGCCGGCTGGGGGCGGAGCTACGTGACAGCTTCCAGCGGCCGGGTCCCCGCCACCTGCCATCTCACCTCTCCCGGTCCAGTTCCTCCAGCAGCCGGATGGTCGCCCGGCTCAGCTCCCCAAAGCTGTCCTTAGAAGGCCCGGAGCCGTGTACTGGACTTCCTTCGGGGGTCCGGCCAGTGGGCTCAGGACCTAGGGCTGGGGGCTGGAACTTGAGGTTGTACAGGCTGGCGATGTCCATCTGCAGGGCTGCATGGGCGCGGAGGGAGGAGGCAGGGTCAGTGCCCCTTCCCGCCCCTCCTCCCAGCAACCTCTGGGGGCAAGCCGGGGATTGCCCCCCCGTGGGCCCCTCACCTTTCAGCTGTTCCAGCACCTCCGTCTGCCCCAAGGACACCAGCACTCCGGCCTCCTGCTCCAGCTTGCCTTGTAAGTGCTTCAGGACCTCCTAAGGTGGGGGCGGGAGAGGGTGTCCGGCAGCGTGAGCCTGCTGCCCGGGGCTGGCCTGTGGGTCTCTGGGTCCAGCACCCCGGCGTCTGTCCCTGTCAGGGCAGCCCGAGGCCTCTGCCCAGCCCCACCCTCACCTTCATGCCGGACGTCTCCGTCTCTAGCTTGGACAGGTGGCTCGAGTTGTCGCGCAGCTCCTGCCTCAGGTGACTGTTCTCGGCCTTCAAGGCCTCCACCTGCCGCACCAGCTGCTCGTAGGGCGCCACGGAGCTCGTCATCTTCAGCTCCTGCAGCGCCTGGGGCCACAGGTCAGCGGGTTCACCCGGGGGTCTAGGGAGGGTGCCCTGATCTAAGCCCCAGCTCTCCCATCTGATCTCGGGGATGAATCCCAGCGGGAGCGCCAGGTGTGGACCGCTGCAGGCAGAACTCTGGCGGCCCGGAGGACAGGCACGGGCAGGGCCAATGGGAGGCAGAGGGGCAGAGCCCCGGGATGGATGTGGAGACACGCAGCCCCAAGGCCCAGGTGGCCAGCAGACACGAGTACACGTCCACCCTCACTGCCGGGCTCCCAGACACACAGGCGGGCAGCTAGACAGACACACGGACATCCGAGGCCCTCTCCCACAGCAACGCAGCTGCCCCGAGGTGAGGTGGGCAGACCGCCAGCGGGCCCAGCCCAGGGCGCTAGAACTGCCGTGGAGGCCAAGCACACGGCTCAGAGAGCCAGGGCCAGGTGATGGTGGGGCGCCCGGAGCTGGGCAGCCGGGCCGGCAGACCCAAGCCCACCACGGTCACCCCCGCCACCCCCACACCCCCTCCACCAACAGCTGGAGCCCAGCAGCCACCTGCCTGGCCCGGCTCCCCTCCCGGCAGCCCTGCGCCAGCCCCCGGGCTCTCCCGCTGCCACCCGCTTCTTTGTGTGTGGCTGTCCTCACTCTGGCCCAGCCTCCTCGGTCCAGCTGGCTGGCAGCTCCTCCTCTCTGGGCTCGGCCCTCCCCGGAGCTGTCCCACCTCCTCCCCACCCCCCCTTCCCTCTTTGTTCCCTTCCCATCGGCTCGCGCCCCCTCCCTCCGCCTTTGTCTGAGGCGCACCAGTGGCAGGCCGTGGTCTCCTCCCCTCTCCTCCCCGGAGCCCCTCCCCAGATCAGCCCGCCCTCCCAGCCCACAGGGAGGCGCTTGCTCTCCGCCCCCCAGCCTGGCCACATGCACTCATTCACGTGCCCGTCACTCACCGTCCACCCTCTGCTCCGGCGCCCAGAACCCTCCCCACCCCACCCACCCTGGGACCACCAAGGGCTCGCTGGGCCTGGAATAAGCGTGGGGTGATGGGCTTGGGCCATCCTGACCCTTTGGGAGGACCTGCTGTATGCCTGACCCGTCATCTGGCTCGCTGGCCACAGTCCCGAGCCTCAGGGACCGCCACTGGGCTGTGCTCAGAGGAAGAAACAGGCCCGGGTGACCGGCAAGGCACGACCGGGACCCGACACTGGGAGGACTCAGAAGTCCAGGCGGTGCTTTCTGGCCTCTGCGGGCCTCGCTTTGCCCATCTGAGGGTTGAGAAGAACTTGGCCTTGCGGGTCGGTGGGAGGGCAGACAGGACAGTCAAGTGGGAGCAAATGTGTCAGGTAGGGAAGGCCGAGGGCCTTTGCCTCCCACCCCAATATCGACCCTGCCCGAGGCTGGGGGGCGGGGGGGGGAGCTCCCAGCTGGGACTCAGGCCGGGGGCTGTGGCAAGACTGCTGGGGCCCAGCTGCCACGCCCAGCACAGCCTCAGGGAAGCTCTAGGTGGTGCAGGACCCTGTTGAGTGTCCCTCCCACTCCCTAAACCCAGGCCGGCTCCTGGAGCCCCACCCAGGGCTGTCCATCCCCCCCACCACACACACACACACACACACACACACACACACACACACACACACACACCAGGTTTCCCCCGTCTTGGATGTTCCAGGCTAAGCCTGGGACACCTTCACTCCCCCTACGCCTGGTGGTCACTGCTGTATCCTCATCGCGCTGAGCTTGGCGGCAGGGCCACCCACCAGACTCCCCTCATTCCAGCCTGGCCTCCCCAACTCCACACTCCCACCAGCCCCTCAAGCTTTGCCCAGCCAGGCCCCCTCTCCCCCAGGCCCCCTACACCCTTTCCATCAGGGCAGCCTCGCTGGCCTCCCACAGTCCACTCTCACAGAAAGCCAAAAGGAAGCTTTGAAAGTCACGACTGGATTCCATCCCTCCCTCGCTCCAGTACCGCCCATGGCTCCCCAGTGCCCTCAAGATAAGAGCCAGTTCCTCCACATGCACCCTGCCTCGCTGACACCCAGCAGCCACACTGCAGTGTCCTTCCCCAGGCCTCCGCACGTGCAGTTTTCTGCCTGGAGCACCTTTCCTGACTCCTGCCACCCTTCAAGGTGCAGCTTCCTCCAGGAAGCCCTCCTGCCTGGACTTCATCCCCAGGCTGCGTCAGGGGACTCCTGGGAGCCTCCCCGAGAGATCTCCATTGCAGAAGGGAAAGCGCCAATAGCTGGCAGTTCCCCTGGTTGAGCCGTGAGTGGCCAAATTTCAGGGGAGGACGGCAGATGTGCCCCAAAGGGGCCCTTCCTTCAAACCCCACCTTACAGAGAAGGAACCTGATGTCCAAGGAGGAGGACCACTACCCCCCAAGCACACAGCAGGCCTGCCTGCAGACTGGGAGGTCCGAGTGTCGAACCCCGTGGGTGGGTGTGTGCGTGGGCCCGGCAGCAGCGACGCAGGGGCCCAACCTCCCTGGTTCTCGGTTTCCCTTTCTGGCTCCACCCTGGAGAAACGAAGCGTTGTGCTGACAGGTGAAGCAGAGAGAAGGGGATGGAGACACCCCCGCCCCCCCCCCCCGCCCCCGGCTGAGGCGGAGGCCGCGCCCCCTGCCCTCCACCCGGGGAAGCGCTTACTGTATCTCGGGCTGGGCCGGGCTGGCGGGGGCGCCGCGGGGCGGGGGCTCCGGGGTCTCGGCGGCGCAGGCAGAGGGCTCTGGGGCGGACAAAGCCCGGTCCCGGCCTGGCCAGGCGGCGCCGCCGCTCCCGGAGCTGGGCGAGACCACCGCGCGCGGGGGAGGATGCGGGATGCGGGATGCGGGCGCGGCGGCCAATTGCGGCGCGGGAAGACGGACTGGTGCCATGGCAACAGCCAATGGCGGCCCCGGGGCGGGGACCAGCGGCGGCAGCCGGACGTCGGGCCTCCGGGCGGGTTCGGGGACTGCGTGTGCAGGGCTGGCGGGGGGGGGGGGGGGGGGGCGGGGGGAGGGGGGGCGCCCCGAAGACGAGGACCCTGTGCCCTCCACCCGTTCCGGGGTAAAGCGGTCAAGAACCTCCGGCGGCTGGATCCGGAGAATTTGAGAGGAAAAAAAAGCATGCGGTCTCGGATGTTACATCAGAATTGGGGGTGGGGGGGGCAAGGGGGAGGCCAGCCCCTCCCGACGGATCCAGCCGAGCCTCGTGCGGACGGGTGAGGGCGGGGCAGGGCTCGGGATCCAGACTGCACTCCCCACCCCCTGCCAGCGGGGTCACGGCCAGCATGAAGGGGTGGGGGTGGGGGATGGGCGGGCAGGCTGAGAGGCACTGGGGACCCCGGCTGCCGCGACTCCCTGTCCACCCCATGTCGCTCGCTCTCTTTCAATCTGTCTCTCTGTGTCTCTGTCTCCCATCACACTATTTCACCCTCACAGAAGGTAAGGCCAAGGAGAAGCCTGGGGTCCCAGCTGTCTCAGGTCCTCGATGGGTCCACAGAGCCAGAACTCTGCGGCTGGGGCCAGTCTTTACTGCCTCCGACACACGCACGCCCCAAGGAGGAAGGAGGCTCTGGGCCAGGAGACGTGGTTTAGGGGGCCTGCCTCTGTCTTTCCTGGCTGGGGGAGGGGGGGCCGTGGCAAATGTTTGCCTCGAGAACCTTGTTCCCCTCCCCCTCCCCCCCGGTGAAGTGGGGTGGGGGGTGCAGCCTTTGTAAGGGCTGGTGCAAGGCAGGCAGCCAAGGGCACACACACCACGTTGTGTTCTGTTGGGTGGCAGGAGGTCCCGTGTGCCCCGCCCTGGGCTAGCACTGTCGGGGGTGGGGGTGGGGGGTCCCCGAGAGGGGGCCTGGCTGTCCTGGAGCCTCCACAGCCAAACGCAGCAGTCCCCAGCCTGTGGGCCCTGGGAAGGGGGTGTGGGGGGCAGAGGGGCTCTTTCTGGAAGCTGGGAAGGCTGCACAAAAGGACAGCAGTGCTTGGCCTCTCCTGGATGAGTAAGAGTTGGCTATGGAAGCAAGGAGGGGAAAGGTATTCCCCGGGGCTGAAGGAATGACATGTGCCGTCCCTGGAGCTGAGCGGCCAGTCCCCCGTCAGGGGGCCTGGGCTTCTCGCGGGGCCGCGCCAGCTCACGACCAGGGGTTTAGAGCAGGGGCAGTCCGAGCTGATCACCGAGAGCAGAGCAGACTGGCCAGAGCCGGAATGGGGGCAGGGAGAGGACAGAGCCGAGGGCCCAGCTTCACTGTGACCTTGGCCGTCTCTCTCTTTGGCCTCAGTTTCCTGTTTTGCTGACTGGGAGGTGGGTTGGAGAATCCTTGCCTGCACAGAACTAAGTCCTATCCCCTCACCCAGTTTCAGGTGTGGCTGCTCCCCAGACCCCTCTCAGCCAGTCTTAGGGTGGTCTGATGGCCAGCCTTGCCCTCGTATGTATGAGGACACTGAGGCTTAAGCCAGGGAGCACACTGCTTCAGTTCACTTGTGAGCCTCACCAGCCTTGGGCTTCCCCCTCCCTGGGGACCAGAAGGCTGAGGGCACAAGGCACTGAGACTACAAGACAAGATGCCCTTGTCCCCAAGCCTCTGGAGCACCACATCTCTGACACCCTGCCCCTCATCCCCCAATATCCCTGAGCCTTTAAATTCTTGAGCCACAGTCAGACTCAGGGATCACTGGAAATCCGAGAACCACAGAGCCTCGGGAAACCCCACGGCACCCCAGGACCCCAAGCCCAGTCTTGGGGGAATGAGGAGCCCCTCAAGGCACAGTACCCAGGCCTAGTGGGGGGGGGGTCCTCCCCAGGCACCCTCCTTGGGATCCTCTGTGCTCCCTACCGCTGCTGGGCTCTCAAGGGGAGAGTTGAATCGTGGGGCTCACTTATCCACATCCTCACCCTGAGACCATCCCTGCCCCCTGCCCGCCCCCCCCCCCCAACCCCATGCCAGCATCTGGCCCAGCACAACAGGGTCACTCAGAGGGCCTTTGAGTCTTCTGAGCCTGACCTCAGTGTCTCTTCCCACTTGATGGCCCGCGCTCTCCCACTGACCATCCACTGTGCTAGGGGCTCGGGGCAGAACCATGGGTGTCCCTCCCCCCCCCCCCGCCCCCAACTCGGAGCTGGGGTGGGGGTAGAGGGAAGCAGAGAGGCACCAGGTTGTCATGCGACCACAGAGATGGGGCGCGGGCTGGGTGACGGAGCAGAGCCCTGATGGAAAAGGGAATACTACTGGAGATGAGGGAGTGGTGGCGCCGTGCCCCCGAAACCGGATCCGGGGTGGATCCCCTGCCCGGTTTCCGGGCCTCAGTTTCCCGGGCAGGGAGAGGGCAAGAGAGCGTCCTGTCAGCACCGCGGACAGCTCCCCTCGGCCACCGGGCCTGGTCCTTTGCTGGCGCCTCCGCCCCGCGCTCAGGCTCCAACCCAGACGAAGGCTTGGGCTCCTCGCGGCGCCCCCCGTCTCAGTTTCCCGTTAAATCGGGAACGTGAGAGCCCCGAGGTTCAGAACGATTACGGAGGCCGGCAAAGCTCTCAGGCCCGGTGGGATGCATATTGTGAACCTCAGCGTCGGTGAAGGTCGGAGTCGGCCCTGCGCTGGGAGCCCAGAAAGGGAAACTGAGGCCCGAAGAGGTGCAGGGTGTGGCCCAGCCCCTACCCGCCAGTGCGGGACGGAGCCTCGGCTAGACGGTCCCCCGTCGCAGTCCCCACCGCCCCAGCTGCTCTCTGCGTCCGCGCAGTGGGGAGGGGTCGGGAGGGGGGGGTGGTCTTTATCCGAGGCTGCGCTTGCGCAGACCCGGGGTGGGGGGGAATCCGCTGCGACGTGGGGGAGGGGCTCCCCCCCCGGAGCACAGCCTGAAGCGGTTGCCCTGGCAACGGTCTCCGCGGCGACTGCGCGAGACCCCAGACCCGTCCAGCCCCGTGCGCGTGTCGGAGTGCCCCCCACGCCTTACCTGGTCCCCGAAGAAGGCTGAGTGCAGCAGGCTCAGCAGCCCCAAGAGCCCCATGGAGCCGCGGCCGCCCCGGACCAGCCTGCGCCCCGCCCTCAGCTGCTCGGGTAGGCGGGGGGGGGGGGGGGGGGGAGGCTCGGCGGAGACTCCCTGCGCCTGCGCGGAGCGACTACGGGGAGGGCTCGCACCGCGGGGCCGGGCGGGGACTCCTCCGGGAGGCAGCGGACGAGCGGGTCTGCGGGACTTCGCAGGAGCGGGGGGAGGGCGTCTCGTGGGACTGAGGACTCGGGTGGGCGGTGTGAGGAGGGGGACCTGAGTGAGCAGACGGGGGAGGGGGGACGAGGAGAATGGCGATCTCGCAAGGATGGAGGGAGGCGCCGCCCTGTGGCCGCAATCGGCTGCCGGCCTGGATCGTGGGCCGGCAGCAGCCAGGCTCCGGCTGCGCGCTCAATCCATTAGTCATTCAGCAAACATTTGCGGTGCGCGTCCAGTTTGCCGGACTCAGTGATGGGACTTGTTGGCTCACACCACACGTCGACAGACATCCGTCCGAGTCATTCAAGCAGCCTCTGTTAAGCACCTACTGTGTGCCGGGGCTTGTGCAGTAAACAGTCGTTGCAACAGAATGCCCGTGGGAAACTAGCACACTGGGAGGAGAGGGAACGGCCGCCGACAAGAGGACGGTAACTTGGCCCGCGGTGAGCGGTGAAAACAGCGGGGAGGTGGGAGCGTGGAAGGCTGGTGGGAAGGACACTTAATAGACCCGAGTAACAGCATCCCGGCACGTGTAACGGCCAGCGCAAAGGGAGGAGGTGTGTGTGTGTGTGAGGCGGGGCGGGGGGGGGGGGTTGTGCAGGGTCCCAGGAACATGTGACGACCCCTGCGAGCCTTGGAGGGCGGTGGGCAGGGCAGGGACTCGCCGGACGCGGTGCTCACCGGCGCCCTTTGGTGGCAGCGGGAGACCAGGGAGGAGGGGACTGTGTTAGTCTGGGAGGGATGGGGGCAGGGGTCGCGGAGGGTCGTTTTTAGGAACTGTGCTAAGTCCTGGAACAGCAAAGGACAAGCAGCGAGAGAAAGGGGGCGCTGCCTTGGCCTCTGCAAGCAGGTGCCATGAATCAGTGGGTAGGTGTCCGGCAGAAAAGGCTGGACGTGAGAACAAGCCAGCACTCGGGGTGCTTTCTGGAGCCTGGGGAAGTCAGGGGGTGAATACCTGCTTATTTCAAATTGACCAACAGGTCAGAAATAGTGACCTGGCCAGATCTGGGACAGGCTCTGAAGGCAGCTGGCCCAGTTGGCTTGGGGGGGGGGGGGGGGAGAGGGGAACCCAGCACCAGGGTGGGGGCTGCCTGTGTGACTGAAGTACCGGGGACGGCAGGTGGGTGCGAATGTGGGCTGCAACCCAGTGGACTGGACCAGAGCGTCAGACGCAGAAGGAAACAAAGGCAGGGATGTGACTGGGGGTCTGAAGGCAGAGCCTGAACCTCGGGCCATTAGAGGGGCCCCGTTAGTGAGACAGCCCGGATGACTAAGGCCCCTACCCCACAGCCTGGGCTCTGCAGAGTGCATCCTGGCCTGGAGTGTCACTTGACAGCTGGGGTGGGCACTTCGGTCTGAGTGGGACACAATCGCTTTCACCTGTAACACTAATATGCATTGCCCCCCAATTACACGTAAGTGGTTGATAGAAATTCAAACTGCAATTAAGGAAAACAGTAATCGCTGATCCTTCCCTCCCTGAGCCCACCCAGGCCCATGGTGGCAGAGCTGGAAGCTTCCAGTGAGGGTTCCAAAGCCCTACAGGGGGTGACGGCAGTATTGCTGTCGGGGCGGGTCCTGCTGGTTTTTGTAGAACAAAATCTGTTATAAAGGCCCTACTTTGGCTGCACGGGCCAGTGGAGTGAACCCCAACAAAGGTTTACCTACGAGAACAGATGGCAAGCCCTTTGGCCTGAAGTCTGCCCATCACTGGGTGCATGAGCCTGACCCCTGGTTGGCACCCACCACCACCTGCACGAGGGATTCTCCCGTCCTCAACGGTCTGCATGTGCACTTTGCTCCCACAGGGAGGCCTAGTGCCTTAAAAGCTGTTTTTTAAGTAGACTTCATGCCCAGTGCAAGACCCGAACTCACAACCCTGAGATCAAGAGTCCGATGCTCAACTGACTGAGCCACCCAAGCATGCTCTGCCCATTTTTATGGCTTTCCAAGCTCAGGGTCACAACCCACGTTCCAGTAAAGGGGCACAGCCACCCTGGGCATTCTTCTCCCCGAGGCCAATCTTCCATGAAACAAGTTTCTTGTATTTTAAGGTTTTTTTTGTTTTGTCTTTGAGAGCATGTGCATGTGTGAGGAGTGGAGGCTAAACACTCAGTGTGGAACCGGACACGGGGCTCGATCCCACAACCCTGGGATCGTAACCTGAGCTGAAATCAACAGTCAATTGACTGAGCCACCCAGACACCCAACAGTTTTATTCTTTGAGGAGTGACACAGCGAACCCTGCCTCTTCTCGCTGGGCCTCGTGGGCAGTTTGCTAGCGGAGGTCACAGAGGCTTCTGCTGTTCCAAACGAAGGGAGTGTGGACAGTGTTGACCAGATGTCAGTCAACAGCTCTGACCACGGCCTTTAAACTGCAAAGCACCCAGTCACCTCAGTTAAGGTCCCGTCTCACGCACCCCAGTCATATTCCAACTTCACGTGGTGAGTCGGCCTCTCTGCAGCGCGGCCAGGCTCGGGGGGCTGTCCAAAAGGACCCCCGAGTCCCTGATCTTTGCCCCGATCAGCATCCCCACTGGCAGCTCCAGGCCCCTCGCATCAGCCCACGCAGCCTCCTGTGGCCTTGCTCCCTGCCACACCAGACACCCACCACTTTAGATTCTCGGCCCACGTCTTCCGGGCGAGAGGACTGCCTTATCAGGGATGGTGCCACACGGGCCACAGACGTACTTCCAGATCATCTGGTCCCGACACTGGTTCCTTCTGCCCACCTGGGAGAACCCGTTTAATCTGGTCACGCAAGCTGTCTGGCCGTTCCCCGTACTGCCTTCTGCTGTGGATTATAAACACAGCCACCCACAACCCAAGCGAGAACAGTGAGCAAATCAAAATGCAGAGGAAGGAAGCCCGGAGGTGGTGGCAGTGGCCGCTAGGGGGAGGGCAGGGAGGCAGGAGCGCCTTTCCATTCCGCTGTGTCCCTCCCTTCCCCTCCTGGCCGGCCCTCCCTTCCCCTCCTGGCCGGCCCTCACCGCCCCAACAGAGGCGCAGACACTGTGACCACTGTCACACATGCAGCAGGCAGCCAGCTTCACTCTCTCCTGCTGACCAGGGTTCCCACCTCGACCATCCCCCCCACCCACGCTGTCCATCAGCGAGCCAAAGGGACCACTGCCTGGCCAGTGCCTACCGAGGAGCAGTCCACCCTGGTCTGTAGGGCTTCCTCATCATGGAACAAATCTCGACAGAAATACTTGGGAGAGCGGGGCTGGGACCCTTCATCAGACCCTAGGGGCTGGTGTGACCCTGCCCCTGGAAACCACACGAGACCCAGACCCGGACAGCACGTGAGGGTCGCCGGGCCGGCGTGTGCAGACGCAGGAAGGGAGCGCTCAGGCTGCGCAAAGCCTCCTGCTGGTCGTGGACTTCACCTGTGGGCACGCACACCCCCAGGACCGGACAACAAGGGAGGAGGAGCCCCGAAGGGCACGGTGGCTCCAGGGGAGACACTTCCCTGGACCCAGGAGTGACCACCTGCATGGGCCGAAGCAGGCCCAGGGGAGGCCTGTGGCTGTACCTGTGGGATTTCGGTTGAAGGATCCAGAGGCAGGGGGCACAGACAGGACCGCACACAACCCGCACTGGTCACGGGGCCGAGGCCATTCATGCGGAGCCCCTACCCACACAGCGCCGGGCCCCGCTGTTAAGCGGGGCCATCCCTGTGTCCACAGCAGGAAACCAGGGCCACCTGCTGCCCAGCACTGGCCCAAATCACGCACCGCCTGAGCCTCCGACCGGTGAGCAGGCCCAGCCCCGCGGAAGGGAAGGAACAGTCCGACTCGCGACCAGAACAGGCTGCGTCTTTATTGGGCGAACGGGCTACTTGAGGGGGATGAAGCGGGACGAGTGGGTGGCCCCTATGCCGGGCCTGCCGTGCTTCACCGGCTTGTAGGTGATGGAGAACTCGCCCAGGTAGTGGCCAATCATCTCAGGCTGCAGGGGGGAGGAGCAGGGCAAGGAGTCAGGCGACCGTGAGCGGCCACGCCCCCGCTGCCCGCCCCGCCCCGCCCCTCCGCGCCCCACGGGTACCTTGATCTCCACCTGGTTGAAGGTCTTGCCGTTGTAGACGCCCACCATGCTGCCCACCATCTCGGGCAGGATGATCATGTCCCGCAGGTGCGTCTTCACCACCTCGGGCTTCTCCATCGGGGGGGCCTCCTTCTTGGCCTTACGCAGGCGCTTCAGCAGCGAGTGCTGCTTCCGGCGCAGACCCCGGTTCAGCCGCCGCCGCTGCCGGGCGCTGTACAGCTGCATCAGCTGCTCGCTGGGGGGGCAGGGCGCGATGGCGTGAGCGGCTGGGCCGCGACAGTCCCCAGGGTCCAGCCGCGAACGTCGCTGCTGCCCTGCACCGCCCCAAATCTGGGGAGAAGCCTTCAAGGTCAAGAGCTGCGAGCTGCAGATGGGGAAACTGAGGCAGGCGGATACGTGGCCGGCACCTCTTGGGCAAAGTGCTGCACCTCCAGCCAACCAGGCCTCTGCCGACCTGTGTCCCCGGAAGGGGGGGGGGGGCGGCCCCTCACGGCCCCGCTGACCCAAGCTCACGCTCAGGAAGGCTGCGGGGAATCCGAGAAGCCCGTGTCCCCGCACCCCAGCCAGACCTCCGCCACCCTGCCTAGGAGCTTCCGGCCACGCGCCAAACCCCAGCCCGTTCTAGCTTCCCGCGTTTTCGGCGGGTGTAAACAGTGTCACGAGGGGACACCCGGCAATTAGGTTCGACCCAAACGTCGCTGCGCCCAAACAGCGCCCCGGCCCCGCCCGGCCCCCTTACTAGGACATGTCCAGCAGCTGGTCCAGGTCCACGCCGCGGTAGGTGAACTTGCGGAAAGTACGCTTCTTCTTCTGTTCCACTTCCGCCTGCGCGGGCCCGGGGCGCGGGTCAGAGGGCGGCCGCAGACTCGCCTCCCACCCCCGCGGCCGCCCTCGGGCGCCCACGGGGGCCCGCGGGGACACACGGCCTCCGGCCCGTCCCCGCGGAGCGCGGGCGGCCCCGGGTCGCTGGGGCTCGGCCAGGACACGTCGGCCTGCGCGGGCCTTCCCCGCCCCGCGTCATCCCGACACCAGCCCGGCCCCCCCCGCCCCCCGATAGGCGGCGGCCCCGGAGGCTCAAGAGATGGCTGCCGCAGCCGGGCGGTCTGACTCCGGCCTTCACGGCGCGGCCAGACCGCGGATGGCGCCGGATGAGTCGGGAAGAGCCGCGCCAACCCGCGGCACTCACCATCTTGTCAGCTCTTCCGAAAGGACCGCCCCTCCGCGCCTGCGCGATTATCACGAGATCGCCCATGAGCCCCGCCCCGCGCCCGACAGCTCGGACGCGCCTCCGCTTTCTCGGCTGATGAGCGCGCCCTCTGCTGGCGGGAGGGCCGAGCGCAGGCGGCGCTCGCTAAGGAGACGCTGCGGCTGGGGCCTCGGACACCTCGCCGCCTCTCTCGGAACCCCGCGCTCCCCGTGGGTTCGGGCCCAGCGCTCCGCCGGAGCTGGCGTCCTAGTGCGGGCGGCGGACAGCCGGGAGGGGCGGGGCGCTGGCTCCGCACAGGTGCCCCGAGAAGGCGGCCCTGATGGGGACCTGCCGCCTTTAACGGAGGGCCTCAGGTACAGTAGCAACCATAGCGATGCACTACTAGGTTTCTGTAACGTCTGTGCACGTGACGGGTATAACGATGACAGAGAAAGAGGGACAAGGAATTAGAGCTATATAGTACTGTCCCACTTCTGGGTATACACCCCAATAACTGAAAGCAGGGAGATTTACATGTCCACAGCAGCATGATTCACTACAGCCCAAGTATGCATCCGCGGATGAAGGATAAACACGATGGGGTCCATCCACACGCCGGACTATGATCCAGCCTTAGGAAGGAAGGACGTCTGCCACCCGCCACCACGTGTACGGACCCGCAGGACACTGTGTGCAGCGAGAGAAGCCAGACACAGAAGGACACGTCCTGCGTGACCCCACTCACAGGGGGTCCCTAGAGGAGTCCCGTCCACAGAGACAGAGAGTAGACGGTGGGAGCCAGGGGTGGGGCAGGGGGCGGGGGAGTCAGTGTTTCATGGGGACAGAGTCTCAGTCTGGGGAGATGGAAAGTTCTGGAGACGGGTGGTGGGGGCGGGTGCAGGACACTGTTGAGTGTGCTTGATGTCACTGAGCTGTGCACTTAAGAGATGGTTACAATGGCAAGTCTTAATGCGCATTTTGCCACAATGAGGAAACAACCCGGCGCCTGGGTGGCTCAGGTTAAGCGTCTGACTCCTGATTTCGGCTCAGGTCATGATCTCCTGATTCCGGAGTTGCAGCCCTGTGCCGGGCTCTGTGCTGACAGCGCAGAGCCTGCTTGGGATTCTGTCTCTCCCTCTCTCTTCAGCTCCCCCACTCATGAGCTCTCACTCTGTCTCAAAATAAACATTAAAAAAAAAAAAACGGGGCGCCTGGGGGGTCAGTCGGTTGAGCGTCCGCTTCGGCTCAGGTCATGATCTCACGGTTTGTGAGTTCAAGCCCCGCCTCCGGGCTCTGGTGCTGACAGCTCTGGAGCCTGCTTTGGATTCTGTGTCCCCCTTTCTCTCCGCCCCTCCCCTGCTTGTGCTCTGTCTCTATCTTTCAAAAATGAATAAACGTAAAAAAGTTTTTTCAAAAAGAAAAAAAAAAAAACATATGGTAAGCTCTAGAACAGCCTCAAAGAAAACAACTCAAAAAATATGACAAAAAAATCATTAAAAGAACTAAAACGCTACCTTAGGAAATACTCATTTAACGCAAAAGCATGAACAGAGAAGCGTAAGAACAAAACAAGGCACACAGCACAGAGAAAAAGCGAAATGGCAGGGGTAAACCGAGACCACACTGAACACCAGGGGATGGGAGAGACCACTGGCTGGAGGGTGAGTTCCGGGAAGAGGGAGCCAGCGTGCAAAGACCCTGCGGTAGGAAGGAGGTGGGTGCTGCCACCACGGCGCCACGACCCAGCTGACTCTACCGTGCCCACGGCCGCGACTGAGGCTTCAGCCCCTTCCTGGCCTCAAGCTGGATGGCTGGGTGGGGTCTGGCTTAGACCAGTGGCTTTGTGGGGAGCTGGGGCTGGCCTGGGGGGAACAGGAAGTCTGGAAAGAAGCTGGGCCTCCTCAACCATTTCTACAATCCTGTGGGTAGAGCCAATTAAACCCTCCCAAAGAAGGGGATGTCCCTCCCTGTCTGCGACGCAGCACAAGCACAGTGTTTGAGGGCTATGGGGTGTGTCCTTCAGGGTGTGAGGGGGGCTCGCCTGTGCCCAGCAGAGCAAGGCGGGGGTCCCAGGAGCTCCTGGCCAGCTGGAAATCCGTGCGTCGTTTGCATGACGGCCTCTCACCAGGGAACCCTAATTTTACAGAGAATTTCACAAGTGAAAGGAGCTCATGTGTAACGTCGCGATGGCACGCGGTGTGGATGGAAGGCCCAGTCCTGCTCGTCTGTAAACCGGCCGTGGCGGCACCTCCTGAGGGCAGGGAGAAGACTCTGGCGGGGGCGGGCAGGTGCGGCCCCGCAGGGGCATTTTGAGGGCTTCTCTTCGCCTTTGAGCTGAGCCACCCTCCCTGCCGCAGATCAGATCGCGAGCGGGCTGTGGGCGGGGACGAGGGCTCTCCAGCCCCACACACTGTGGTGGCACCCCGTGCATTTTGGATCAATCCGTTCTTTTTACGTTTTAAAATCTTCATTGTGGTCTTTAGAATGCGAGAATAACGGCCTCCAAAGACCCCAGACCTGGTTCTGGGACCAGGGATCTGTCACCTCACGCACCAGAGGGGACCTTAGCAAGGCCTGAGGCGGGGGTGACCCTGGGTACCCAGCGTCCACACGAGGTCCTCATGAGAAGGGGACAGACACGGGCGGACCCCGCACTGCTGGCCATGAGAATGGAAGGGGGGCCTCTGGAAGCCGGGAAAGGTGGGAGACGGGGATCCTGGGGCCCAGAACTGTCAAAGACAATTTGTGAGCGGCTTTAAGCCCTAGGTGGGTGGTGATCTGTCACAGGGGCCCTTAAGACACCCCCCACATCAGAACAGGGGAGGACTGACCCACTTGGTTCATAGCGGATCCCCAGGGCCAGCCTCCTCCAGACCCAGGAGCCCCTCCCCACTCCCACAGGAAGTGGGGCCCAGAGCAGGAAGCCCTGTGTGCAGGTGAACGGACTCCCCCTCCCGTTGGGGCTGCAAATAGGGCCTTCGCTGCGCGTCAGCCCCTTCTCGCTGGGGGAGGAGCAGTCAAGAAAAGGGACGGGAAGGTCCAAATATCCAGGGCTGGAAAGGCCTGGCAGACACCTGGTGGCCGCCGTGGGACGCTGGCCAGAGCTCAGCCCTCCCCACCTCCTGGCTCAGGCTTCCCTCCTCCCTCACCTCCACCGTTGGGTCCTTCAGCTCTAGGAGCCGGGGCCATCGTGCTGCCTCCCGCCCCGGCCACGGGGCGGCCCCCACCCACCCGGATCCGTCCGAGCACCTTTCCCTTGGCATTCGGCGGGTGGCCGCTGAGCCCCGGGAGCCCGGGCCGGCAGCTCGCACCGGGTCCCCGGCTCCCCACTCGAGCAGGTGGGGCCTGGCTCCTGAGCCCTGGGAGGTGGGGAGGGCCGGCACAGGTCTCCCGCAGGGACGGGCTCCTCCTGGACACAGAAGGGACGCACAGCCGACAGCAAGGAGGGAATAAAAGCACACAACGTGGGTTTCTAATCCAAACGCACTTCTCTTTATTCAAACCAGGGTCAAACTGGTCGGTGGGGACGCCCTGAAACCACGTGCGCGGGAGAGCGGCTGACAAGGCCTCCTTGTCCTTGCTGCCGGGGCGGACGCGGGGCGGCGCCGGCAGAGGCTGGGCGGGCGCGGCCCCCACGGCGCACCTGCGGGCGCTGCCAGGCAGGTCAGTCGACAAAAGCAAGGAATAAACAAAAAACAAAACACGCTCAGTAGACTTTTTCTGTAAGCTCCCAGAGTTTCTGGACCAACAAGCCCCGACCCTCAAAGCCAGGAGTGAGGCACTGAAACGCCCCTCACTGCCACCAGTGCCGACGGAAACCCTGCTTTAAATTAAAAAATAAGCCAGTATACATCGTAGAAAATTTCTCTTAAAAATCTCACAATTTGTAAATGTATATTTTTTCTTTAACATAAAAGTTTACAATATACGGTAAAACAAAAGGCTCAGGAAAATAATTTCAAAAAAAAGGAAGAAAAAGAAACCTGAAGTTTTGAATTAAAGCTGAAGACATTTTTTTTAAACCCTGTTGTTGAACCAGTGACTTTTTTTTATTGTGCTGATGGGTTAGAGAAAGAAATATGTTTAAAAACTTCAGTCCAGACACCCACAGCCGCCTCCAAAAGCCTCTCGCCCCCCTCCCCCCAACGGTGAGCCGCTATTTTTCTGCCAAGTTTGTGATTGTCACGAGTTCACAAGTTTTAAATCCTGGGTCTCGGCCGCCCTGACGTCCACACGGCGCCGGCCAGCTAGCGTCGGTACGGGTGGAATCCTTGCACGTTGTGGTTCTGCCCTCGTCCAAAGCCACTTCCGCCGGCGGGGGGGCCCCCCGAGCCCGGCACTGAGGGGCCCCCATACGAGGGGGGCTGCTGGCTGGGATCTGAGAAGCCCTGTCCGAAGCCGGCCAAGTCCTGTCCGTAACCTGCAGGGAAGGAGCCCGGTGAGCTGCGGCGGGATGGCAGCGTTCGCCCTAACGGCCAGGGAGCGGTCCGTGCCCGCGGAGCCCACCCCGACCCCCCGCAGGGCCCTGACCACGGTCTCTGTGCAGAAGGAAAAGCAGCTCGGAGACCCGGAGGACCCCACAGCCTGTGCCATCCGACCTCGGCCTCGCCTCCCCACCCAGTCCCGAGGACCTGGGGTTGGGCCCTGGCCACTGGAGACCTTTGAGCTGGGAAATGTCAAGAGGACCCGGCCCGGCTCGGTAGACTGAGGGTTTCTGGTTTCTAAAAAGCTTAATCTTCAGTGTGATGCACCCGGGGGGGGGGGAGGGGTGCAGGCAGGGAGCTCAGGCACAATTCCCAGCAATTAAGAAATGCAAGCCTAGCCCAGGCCCCTCCCTCCAGGGTGACCCCCAGCCCCGAGACAGTCCTCTCTGCAGAGCTGACCCCACCTGGGATCTTCCCTAAGACCGACGGGTGTGAGGAAAGACTGTGTGCCCAACCCAACGCCAGGCGTTAAGTGACTCTGGGCACCGTGCCTACAGAGCCTGCCCCGGGCGGGCCAGGGCCCTCCTCCGAACAGGGCCTAGAGCCTGCAGCTGACCTCAGAACGCGTGGGAGGCACTCTGGAAAGGGGACCGGCACCAGCCTGCACACCTGGGATGAAGGCGTGCCCCAAGGCCCCCGGATCCCCAGTAGAGGGTGCACATGGGGCGCCGACGCCTGCTGCCCGCAGAGGCAGAGCTCTAGGGCCCACGGGGCTGTGGCCAGTTGAGATCCTCGCCCCGGCCAGGGCCCCGTCCCAGAGGGCACCGCCAGGTCCACCCCCGCCCAGGACGGCAGAGGAGGCCGTGCCCGCTGCCCGGTACAGGCAGAGTGGGGACCGTGGATGAGAAGGTGCCACCTACCTAGGCCACATCACTGCTCAGCCTGACCATAAGAGTGTAAACAAAGTATGGGCCCGAAGCCTGACGGGTCTTGAGAATAGGTAGCCAGGCCTGGCAAGAGACGAGACCAGGGTGACTACCCCAGGGCAGCCTCGGCAGAGGGGCGGGGCGGGGCCACGCTGGCGGTCAGCATACCCCTGCCCGGGGCTGCTCGTGCGCCGGACACGTGTTCTGCTGGGGTGGGGGGGGGGGGGGTGACAACCCACGCACTCAGGGACCGTGGCGTGGCACGGCGCCAAGGGGCCAAGCTGCTGCGATGCCAGGCTACTGGGAGCGGCCGGCCGAGAACGGCAATCGAGGGCAAGAACAGCCTCACGCATAGACACTGAAGTCTTGGGCGAAACGCAGTGCGAACAACCACGTGGGGGTAGCAGAGCCCCAGGCGAGGAGACGTGGGCCGAAGCCATGGCTCCCACAGGAGCCCCAGGAGCCCCCGAAGCCCCAGAAGACAGGCAGCCCGCCTGCATGGCCCCGCAGAGGTGGCAGGAGGCCCCGGGATGGAGGCCTGCTCTACCCAGGACACGGGGCCCAACCCCGTCCTCACGAGCCCCTCCCACGCAGGCCACGGGCCACCACCTAGCAGACCCCAGGCTCAGAGGCACCTAGTCCACGACCAGCCCCTCCGGTGAAGCATGGTGACGCCCACGCCAGCGCCCGCCACAGACCAGAGCCACGAGCCCACGTGGCCGACAGGTGCCCTCCCTGCACTCTGCACTTGGAAAATGAGACCACCAAGGAACGGTGCCTGCTGGGGGCGCCCCACCGAGCCCTCGCGCACCATCCTCCTGGGGGCCCGGTCACGGCCGCAGGCTCCCCAACCCACAGGCCCTGGGACGCCTGCCGCTCACGCGATGCGTTTCTCAGACAGCTCCCTAGCAAAACCCCAGGAAACCAAAATCCTCCTTTTCATTTTGCCGGACCCTCCCTGACAAGCCCCAGCAGAGCGGGCCTCCGTCACAGGCGCTGGCAGGGAGGAAGGCGGGAGGGGGCGGGGCCAGATCCCCGGCCCCAGGCCTCGAACACAGGTCTCCAGCGCGGGCGAGAGTTACAGCCACTCACCGTACTGGCTGTAGGGGAAGTCTGGCTGGGCCGTCGGGGGCTTGCTCATGTCGGGGGCGGCCTGAGACGGAGGCGGTGGGAAGGCCAGAGGTGCTGCCCCTGGAGTAGCAGGTGGAGGAGGGACCCCAGGTGGGGCAAACTGATCCGGCGGTGGAGGCGGGGGCCCGTAGCCAAAGCCTGCGGGCAAACAGGAGAGGAAGACACACACACAGTGCACGACCGCGGCCCAGCCTACGGGAGCTGCCCGCGCCATTTCCCGCCGAGACGCACCAAGCGGCCAGGTCCTGGGGATGTGCCCCGGCTGGGAGAAGGCGGCATGCGGACCAGCGATGGTCTGGAAGGCTGGGGTGCCCGGGTGGGCCTGGGGCAGCCTGTCACCGCACCTCTGACAGCGAGTGTCAGACGGGAACTCCACAGGGAGTAACTGCACTGAAATACTCTTGAAAAAACCAAAACCAGTTGCCTAACAAAGCACAATCTGTGCTCTGAGAAGACAAAAAGAATCACAGTGAGCCTTTCACGAGGGCGGGGGTCACGCCTGTCCACGCTCTGTCCTGGGGGGCTCCAGAAAACCGGTTTCTATCCACCTGTGTTGTTAGAAATAAAAATCTGGGGCACCTAGGTGGCTCGGTCAGTTAAGCGCCCGACTTAGGCTCAGATTATGATCTCACGGTTCGTGAATTCAAGCCCCACATCGGGCTCTGTGCTGACAGCTCAGAGTCTAGAGCCTGCCTCGGATTCTGTGTCTCCCCTTCTCTCTGCCCCTCCCCTGCTTGCACTGTCTCTCTCTCTCTCTCAAAAATAAATGAACATTAAAAAGAAAAAGAAAATCTGACGTGGTCCAGGCCACGGGCAGCCGTGGAGCCTGAAAAATGTGACTGACCCAAGCCTGTGGTGCATCCCAAAAGCAGAACACGCGTGGGCGCCCAAGGTCTTAACGGGAAGACCGGGGGACAGTCTGTGTGGGCCGCAGGGCAAGAGCAGCGGCCAGCCACACTCGATCAGGTGAGGGTCTCTTTCCTGCTGAAGACCCCGTCACCAGGAGGGGCCACACCCTTTTCTTTCTTCCTTTAAACGCTTTTCCCCCCGAGAGAAAAAGAAGCGGGGAGACAGCACGCACGCACGAACAGGGGAGAGGGGCAGAGGGGACGAGAGTCACATGCTCAACCGACTGAGCCACCCAGGCACCCTGGCCGCACCCCTTCCTACCAGGGACGAGCACCGAACCTTGCAGGCCTGCCAGCCGCCAGCCACCCGGGCACAAGGCAGAACAGAGGAGGACTGAGACTCCAGTTCGTACGCCCTCTAGCCCTTCGCTGCTTTGTTACAAGTTACAAGGCCAGGTCCAAAGGCCCCGTGCTGCGACCACTCGCGGGGCCCGCCCCAGTGACGTGGCACGCTCATCTTGGACGACACAGGTGTCATCCACACGACCCTCCGAGCAGAGGGGCGTGGACGTGCGGCACCCCAGCCCCCCTCCTGGGGCCCACAGGACTTACTGAACTGTGGAGGGGCGCCGTAGCCCTGTGGGAAGCCCTGAGGAGGGGGGAAGCCTCCGGGAGGGGTGGACACAATGTAAGAGGTGAACGGTGGCGGCGGTGGGGGGGCTCCTCTTCCCGCAGGGGGCGGTCCATAGCCACCTGTAACACAGGACACAGAGGTGAGGGCGAGGGCGTGGCACACGAGGCTCCGGGCCGCCCTGGCCCGCCGCGGGGCCGCCCCATTTCAGACCCTGTTCCTTCTCAGTTGCCCACGATGAGGACTTACCGATTGCCTGTCCGGCTGGTACCCACATTCCTAAACAGGAAAACAGAGAGGGTGGTTGGTGCCCGTCAGCTGAGCCCCGCTCCCCCGACAGCACTGGCTGTGCCGGTGAGAAGCCCTTCTGGAAAACGCACCCGAGGGGCCTGGCGTCCTGTTGCACTGTGGGCACCAGGGCGGGATGTCCCAGCCCCGAGGAAGGCGTCAGAGGAGCCCGTGGTAGACCAGGAGCACAGGCGTGACCCCCAGAGCTTCTCCAGCACCTGGGTATGGGGAAAGAGCTGCCGCTCGCGTCCTGCTTCTATGGGATGGGGGCCGGGGTGGGGGAGGGGCTCCCAAGAGAAGCCTGTTGGGTCAGGTGGCCCCGGCCCGGCCACCAGCCGAGCTACTGGGCACGCGGGATAACTGGTTTTCTAGGGCTGTGTGTTCTTTTGCAATAAAGAATTTTTTAAAAGACGACTCTGTGAGCCCAAAGAGGGGGCGCCAGGTGCCTCTGGATGCAGACAGGCCCACCTGACCTCCTTCTGCCCCTCCTTGGACACTAAAGGGGGTAGAGGCTACCAGATCCTGTCCTGGAGCCCCTAGGCACCCCAATCCTTCTGCCAACCTGTCCTTAACCACTCTGCTGACCCATCACGAGGATCTGGCAGCCCAAGGGGCAGGAGCAGAACAAGAGGGTGAAGGAAACAGGACTGTGGGGCAAAAGCCCCAGTCTCCCTAAGAGGATCTTATCTTATCTGGGCCCCTGAGAGGGCCAGGCCAGGCCCACTGGAGGGGGTGGTGGTGACAGTGACGGACTCTCAAATCCACCAGGTCCTTCTGCCCATCCCCCTACCCCCAAGGCACTGCCACAGACCCCGGGGACAGCAAAGGTGCCAGCACGAGGCATCGAACTGCTCCCTCAGGCCTGGGAGGCCCTCCTCCAGAGCACGGTACTTGGAGTAAAGATGCTCACTGCCCTCTGCCAACTACGGTTGAAACTCATCTGCCCAAACCACAGACGGGGACTCGGCTACGGCCCAGACACACCACCGTCTTCCAAACGGACCAGGTGACGACCTGGAACCTGGCCCCTTTCCCGTCTGCGTGCCGACCAGAAGGTGCCCCTCTAGGGGCGCGCGTGCTATGGGGGGACCAGCATGGAGCCCGCACGCCAACCTGCTGGGCAGGAGACCCTGGGGCCGGACGAGCAGGGAGTACCACCTGTGCCTTCGTGGACCCACCACCCCGCGGGCTTGGGACCCCGGCCCCCCGAGCAGAAATCCCTGAGGCGGCCACCCGGGGGCCCGGCCGGATCTGGGTGCCGGAGCCTCACCTTGTGGGCCGTATCCTTGCTGCCACGTGGGTGGGGGCTGGCCTGCCCAGCCATTAGCAGCACTGGGCACGACCCGGCTGCCCCACTGGCTGGCACCTGGCTGTCCCGGCGCTTGGCTCTTGCTGTCGCGTGGCTCGGCCCGTTTAACTTCCACCTAGACAAATGGAGCTGTGGTTTAGGGAGATGCCGAGGGTCCCGGACCCCCTTCCCTTCAGACACACCCTTGATAACTTATGACTACACTTAGCATCTTATTACGACTTAAAACTAAAACTTAACTATAAACCTTAGGCCAGTATTCTTTTTTTTAAAAATTAATTTTTTTTTCTTTTTTCTTTTCTTTTTTTTTTTTTTTTGCTTAAAACATGTTTCTCAGGTACAACAGATGCAACGTAAGACGTGTTAAGCCCCACCCGCTGCGGGGCACCGAATGAAGGCCAAGAACCCTGAAGAGTTCTGGGTAACAAGGGGTCTTTCAGTGGAGGTAAAATGACAGCTTTCTCCTCCGGTGGCCTCCTCATCCCAGGGCCACAGAGATCAGGACCGCCCGAACAGTCACAGCCCTCTCCCCGGGCCTCCCAAGGGCCCCGGCGTGGCAGGAGCCCGCCGCTACGGAGCACGTCGGGGAGCAGCCGGGCCCACACGCACGAGGCCTCTCCGGGGCCCACCCGCCCTGCCCTGTGCCGGGAGCTCATACCTGAGAAACACAGTTGGTTTCCTTAGGTTTTTTATTTAAAATGTCTAATGGAAGATAAGGACTTACCTTCCCCAGGCTAACGCTTAAAGAATCTCAATTAACTCAAAATAATGTCAGAGGGAATGGATGTGATAAAGAGAATCTTACATTACATCTAACAAAAAAAGTAAACGAACATGCAATAAAATGGACATTTGAATCAGTAAGCAATCTTCATACTGTGTTAGGTCAGCAGCCCGGGACCCTTCCTCTGTCGGGTGTGGTCAGGAGCCACAGCAGTGGGGGGGGGGGGACGGGGACCCAGAGGTGCCCTACCTTAGTGTCCTACCTGCACTAGGCGCTGTGGCCACCACACAGCTCCCTCCCTTCCGCAGCCTCTGTCCCCCAATTATAGGGTTGCCTCGGCAGTTGAGAACCTTGAAATTTTTTTTTTTTATGACAAGTTTTAATGAGAAGAGACAATAAATCCACTCGGAGTCCTCCTTGGAGTCTCATCGTCTGATGAGCTAATAAGCGTATGTATTCAGAGTTCCATCAGTGGCGCCCTGAGACCCCTTCCTGTCTAACACACAGGGAGTGGGACAGAGGCACAAAGACGCCACCTTCCTGGGGCCCCAAGGACACTCCACGGAGAGGAACAAAATCCCCGGTAGCTCAGGGCGACGTGACAGCAGGACCAAGGGACCCTCTCGAAGAACTCCAACTAACGAGTCTTCACGCACCCTCCTTAGGGGAATTTGGTTCCTGCTGACAAAGCGAAGCAGCCCTCGTGATTTTTGTTGAAAAACGTCTGCTGTCCTCCTGTGGGAACGTGGGTGCAGTCATTCACCCCATTGCTTCTAACTGGAGGGGGACCCCAGGCCTTTCTGGAGGGACCCCCCCCCCTGCTAAGGAGCCAGCCCGCCAGTGAAGGTCAGGCCGTGGGGACAGGGCGAGGCTGGGGGCTCCCGCCCGTGTGCACCTTACTGTACAAGTTGAGCCCCACACCGAGAAGCCACCTCAGTCTCCGCTCTGTGCTCCGTGCAGACCAGACTCAGACACCGATGCGTCCTACAAAACCGGGGCGGGGACGGCCGCCTGGAGACGGGAGCGGATCCGTGCGCTTATCGGCCTTTCTGCCCCTAGAGCGGGCCCAGGCTCCGTCCAAGTTTTAAACGTCACGGTACCTTAAAGTATCGAACGCGGACTCCTTTGCACGTGTGCTCGTAACTGGCATGCGTCCTTGAGATCTGCATGCAAATTCTGAACTAAAAGCTTCAATGGACGTCGGAGCGAGACTTGCGTGTGCTCGCTCGGGTTCAGACGGAATTAAGCCTGCGACAACACCCGCACTGGCCTCCTCTGGATGCACACAGCTGCGCACGCGGCCGTGCTTATCGACTTCCGGGGAGCGGGCTGCGGGGCTGGGGCGGGGGGGGGGGGGGGGGGGAGGGGGGGGGCAGGACCCCGTGGTGCCTCATTCCCCGCACGCTATCTTAACTGACAAAAACAGCCACGGTGCCGTCACCAGGCCCGGGCTTGGTGGCGGAGGGAACGAGGAAGTGCCGGCTTCGTGGCACCCACGTGGCCCGCCGGGCCGCACAGAGCAGGTTCTGAAAGGCCCGAGACGGGAGTCCTGCAAAGCCTCTGCTAACACTAAGGGACCCCGTGCTGCAGAACTTCTACCAGCGATTTATCTGAGTGAGCCCCCCCCCACCACAGCTCCGAGCCGCCCGCGTCCGCGGCAGCAACACAGTATGAAGACGGGACAACCAGAGGTCACTTGACTGCACGGAGGTAAGTACTACCGAGAGCATGTGCTTGGGGCCGGAGTTTCACAGTAAGTGACCCAATTAAAAACAACCAATCCTTCAGGATGTTTACGTCTCTTTCGGTTTCACACGGAATCGGTTTTCAAGGGTTCGCCGCCCCCCACGTTACGGGGCGGCTGAGACAATCGGAATGCGGGACAGACATCTGAAGGAGTGGTCACTGAAACCAAGCCTGAGACAACCTGCGATTTCACTGGAGGCCAGCCCACGAGCCCCCCCCCCCCCGACTGAGCCCCTCGGGCAGGATGGGCCCCCAGCTTTGGCAGACCCCCCCCCCCCGCCCCTCCCCATTGACTGACCCAGCCCCCTTTACCGTTAAGGAATCTGTGTTTCCAGTGAAATCCCTAAGTTGCCTAAGACTTGGTTTGGTCTTAAGGTAAAATAAAACTACAACTACACACTTTTTTGCCCATGATGTCGTGAAAATGCATGTTGACAGCCTGGTCCACTGATTGTTCGTCCTCGAAAGTAATAAATCCAAAACCTAGCCAACGACGAAGAGTGAATCAAGGTAGCAGGGCGTTGTGACACAAAACAGGGTGATGAACAGTATCAGGGCCGGGCCGAGGGGTCGCCCCAGGGTTTCAGGAAGCCGAGTGTGTGTGGCTGCGGTGACGCAGGCGGGGCTCCGTGTGGAAACACAGGGGGAGCCACCGGGGGCGGGGGGGGGGGGGGGGGGGGGCCGTCGCGGAGCGCGGCAGCCCGAGCGGGAAGACGGCGGGCACCGGGCTCCGCCGGGGCAGGGGAGCGGGCCGAGAGCTCCGCCTCCGCTGGGGGGTGCGTGTGCCGTGGGTGCGCGTGTGCTTTTCTGAAACCCGGGATTCTCCCCCTCGGCTTGCAATTTGCTTTGCAACTAGTGCTGACAGCAGCCATATATCGTTCTAGCGCGTTAAACAGAAGTACGGTCTCTACACAGTTAGTGCCTCGCTAAGCTTATCCAACGCCGTTGGGTAAGCCCAAGGAGTCCTCTCGGAGTAACATACGTATGGATACAGGTGTCTATCTGTACGTATCTACTTAAGTAAAATACACAAAGATACAGGCCACAACGGGTTCCAGCAGGTCAAACTCTGCTGTCAGCAGCAAGAGCAAGAGGCACCGTGTCATCAAAGAGAATTTTCACGGGAAAGAAATTTAGCATTTCCCAAACACAAGAAGTGGCAGTATAAACGAAGTTTGGTTGGTCTGGGTGAGTGTGACCGCCCGGCTAACGTGGCACGTCTGGTCCTCGGTCGACTGCACTGTCTCCCCGGGGCCCGTCTGCTCTGAGCACAAAAGGACGCGTGCACGCGGCACAGAGCCGCCAGAAGACCCCGGAGAACAAAAGGCAGCTGAGGGGAAGGGCTGGCAGCCCGGACCGGGCGGGGCCGATGGGAAGGGTCGGGGTCGGGCCGGGGCGGGGCAAGTGCCGCCTGCCGCCCAGGCCTGGGCTGAGGAGTCCGAGTGGGCGGGGAGGGGGAGTTGGGGAGGAGCGGCCAATCCCAGGGCCCCTCAAGCTGATGGAGGCGGGACTCTGAGCTCTGAGGCAGCAGTGGCTGGAGCTGGACCAGGTGGGACTGGAGACAAAACCTTGCTGGAGAGGATGGGGGGGGGGGGGGGGGGGGGGGGGGGAAGACAGCTCAGAAACTTGGATGAGGCCGGAAGAGAGGGACACCCAGGATTCGGGAGGCTTCTGTGTCTGCACACGCGTGTGCCCGAGCGTGACTATGCACACACTCACACGAGAATCTGCACACGGCGTGCGAGAAGGAGCGGAATCGCGGCAGCGGAACGAGGACGAAAGACAGACAGGGGGAGCTGGGAGCTGGGAGCTGGGAGCTGGAAGCTGGAGCGGGGAGACGCCGGAGAGGAAGGTGTGAGGCGAGCAGAGGCAGCGGCCGGGTGGGGGGGGGGGGGCAAGGTCAGAGCCTCACTGTCCCCGGTGAGACACATGCAGAATCCCCCGGACGTGGACAGGGATAGTGTCTTAAATGAGCAGAGAGGGAGGAAGGAGGCAGAGCCTCGGAAAAGACCTAGGAAGAGGAGAAAGCGGGATGGGCGCTCTGGGGCGCCCCCGCCCAGCCCACTGGGGGCTCCTGCGGTCGCTCCCGCCCTGTGCTGCCCTGTGCTGGTCTGGGTGCTCGCAGGGACTCAGAGCCTGATGCGGAGGAGGGCAGCGTGAGCCTCCACGGGAACGTGGGTCCCAAGGCCAAGCCCGAAGCGCTCTCCCCACCACCTCCTCCTGCCTGCACCCCCAGCCCACGGCAGCTCAGCGTGCTCCCTGGGCCCAGGGCCAGGCCTCAGGGGACCGACCAGGGGTAAGAATCTAAGAGCGGCCCTCGGGATTCCACGTCCTGAAGTTTCACAAGACCCGAGGCAAATAGTGGAACACAACATGGGTGATGAACAGCAGGTTTAAAAATCGACATTTTCCCAAAGTGCAGGAGTGTCTGCAACCACAGGGCTGGCGTGGTCCGTTATAGCGCAAGAGGCGGTGAGTCTCGGGTAAGGAGCCCGGGGCGGGGCGTCTAGGGACGCATCTGTCTGTCAAGAGGCGACATCACCACTGAGGAAGCGGACAGAAACACACTGAAACTTCGTTTACACCCCACTGGAGCAAAGCCCGTTCCCTCCTCTGACTGCGGGACTGGCCTGTACCTGTGTGATATAATTTAGCACCTGGAGAAGAGAAATCTAAAGAGATATCGTTAATCACAAACAATTCACAGAGAGAAAAGGAAAAACAACTTACTTAACGTTACTGTACTTTACTATGAGACACTTAAGTACGTCACTAAGCATGTATGTCTACGTTAAAATTAAGCTAAGACTTAACAGCTTAATCGACATGAAGTGAGGATACGTCACTTATCATGGAGGAAGAGAAGGAAGGAAGTTCAAATGGCAAACTATTCTCCAGCATGGCGGGCGCATGCTGCGGCGGCGCCGGCTCAGTGCGCTAGGGGGGGCCTCCGACGGGGCTGGGGCGCGGGCTGCACGGCGCCCAGAACTGGCAGGGCAGCTCACACAGCCGGTCCAAAAGCGGTGGATGAACCAAATCATACGGGCGGGCAGACAGCAGCAGCCACAAAAAAAAAAAAAAGAAGAAAAAAGGGGGGGAAAAAAAAAGAAAGAAAAAAAAGGAAAAGGGGGGGCACAGAAATTGGGTGTCCGCTGTCCCAGCCCCAGGAACCTCATGGGGATGCACTGAGGCAGCTCCTCACCCTCCTCCCGCTGCCCCAGTCTTAGGGGAACAGGAAACGAGAAAAACAAAAAAAAAAGCATGGGATGAGTAAAGTCAAGTCACGTTCAAGCCGAGCTGGGGCAGACCTAGCCTGACGCCATGGAATGAGGCCTGCCGGGACGGGGCGGGGCGGGGGTGGCGGGGGACTCCGAGCAGGACGCGGCCCTGAGTGACGAGCGCACCGTTTGAAAAAAAGCACCGATCTTTCTGTACACATTTAAAAACAGAAACCGTGTTAAAATTCATGTCAAGTTGTAAAAACTTCAAAAGAACGAGCCAAAAAAACCCTAGGACGTCTGACCTTGGGAAGCAGACAGGCTGGGGCTGCACAGGAAGGGCCTATGTTTTAATCATGTCTCCAAATCATCCTCCTCTGAGGCAATGCTCGCTACCACCACCACCTAAGTGTGAGATAGTTTGCCATCTGAAGGGGAAGGTCAAGGACAAACTCCATCTCTTTTACCTCGAGGCCTCTGTTTCTCTGCGTCGTAGATCATGACCACTTCTGTGACCTGCAAGAGAGACGGTGTTCGAGAATCCGGGTGCCACGGGCGGCCACGAGCACACCTGGCTACCACACAACTCCCGAGGCAATGGCAGCTCGGGGCTGCGTGCGGACACTCCCCGGGGAAGTCCAGAGGCCCCGAGGCCCCGAGGCCGGCCTTATGGGCTTTGACGCCCGAGACTCAGGGGACCCGAGACAGGGAAGCACAGGCCACCTCTGCCCCAAGTGCTCACGCGGAGCCACCGGGCCACCAGGGACCCGGCCCCACACTCCAGCTGGGGGGGGGGGGGGGGGGGGGTGGGGGGTGAGGACCACAGCGCGCCTTTCCCTTCACAGACAAGCCCAAAGGCTCAGGCGCCAGGATGGAAGGGCCCGTGTCCCGGTCAGCTCAGCTCAGCCCTCCCTGACAGACGTCCCCCCCCAGGACGGCATCTCTTCTCTCTCTGAGCGCACAACGCCACATGCTCTGGCGCCCTTCGTTCGGGGCCCGGGCCCTTGGCACACTCAGGTGCCCCCCGACAAACAGGCAGTAGGGAGGGCAAGGGGACTGCCCACCAACAGGGTGTGCGGCCCGTCGGGGTCCGGGGTGACCCCAGGCCTTGGCTTCGGGTGACTGGGACGCCCCTCCTCCTCCCCCCACGAGCCTGCATGCTGCCCGTCTCCTCTTCTGCCTGCCCTACTAGAACCGAGCACAAGTGATGCTAACCCCCCAGGAAGACTCTAATGGATTTCAGCCTCTTCCAGGAACAGAACCGGCCTGGGGAGAAGGTCTGCTGTCACTGAGGAAAAACCGAGCAGGTGACAGGTTCAAGAATCTCTCACGACACCCGGCCAGGGGACGAGTGCCCGGCGGCCCACAGGACGCGCGAGCTGCCGGAGCAGGGCAGCACAGGGCCCGAGCCGGCGCCCTCCCAGATGGCAGGGTCTGCACGGCTGCTCTGAGGACCTGGGCTGGAACATTCCTCCCGCGACGAGACACGGAAGTCCGGCTCCCATCGCCAGACCGACCCCTGCTTCTCCCCGACACTATCCTAGCACTCTGCACTGTGGCACCTCCAGCTGACCGGAAGGGCCTTTCGGGAGGTCGGCCCGGCGAGCGACCGTGCGCCTGGAAAAGCCGCACATCCCCTCTCCTGGGCTCGGGCCCGCTCTGCGGAAGACACAGGCCCCGAGGAGACAGCGGCCAGGCCTAACCTGTGCGGACACTCGGCTCCACCACTCCCGCCCCGCCCTGCCGTGCTCCGGCCCAGAACAACTCACCACTCCGAATTTCTTGAAGTATTCCCTGAGCTCTGTCTCACCGCAATTGTGAGGGATCCCACCGACAAATATCTTATTTGATTTACTGTTATCGCTCCTGGGTCCTTTCTGCTGTTTCAAGAGGGAGAAAATGGTTAGTCCGTGCAGGGAACCCTCACAACCGTCTCTACAGTGCGTACGTGGGCTACACTCGGCATTGGTTTTAGGAACCAGCGAAAAGCCAGACCCAAACAGTCCCAAACCCCACTAAATCCAAAGAGAATCACAACTGGCAAGCCACTGTAACTTTTCCCATTTTCCCAGGGAGTCCCAAGGTGACAGGGACCCGGCAGCACGGGCACCACTGCATTTCCAATGCGTGTGCACGGAGCGTGCGGTGGGTCCCGTGCGTGATTATTCCGAACGACAACGGCTGTAAAGCGTAAGGCTCTACGATCCGAAAAGTAAGGCCTCAGGAGGGCAAGGTGGCCGCGATGATGAAAACTAACAGCTTTCCGGGTTTTTAGTGGGCGACCGAAGAGGACCGTGGGAAGTTGCGGTAACCGAGAAGCCACCTGCCTCAACTGACTGCAGCGATCCCTCCCTCTCTGCAGACGGCCTCACGCCTGGGGGGGAAGCGCTGGACTCCAGGTGGGGGACCAGGCCTCAGCCCCCACTCCTAGGGGGCTGCCTCCCCACCGCATTCCTCACGTGCCCCTCATCCTCCCTGGCCGCGGGGCTCCCAGACTACGCCGTCCTAGCCGCTCTGGACAACACGACTGAACTCCGGGGGTGGGCGAGGTCTCACAGGTCCACACAGGGGTCAAATGCCACCAAGATGCGGTGACCCTCCATGACCGTTCCGTCTTAGTAAAGAGCACGAGTAACCAAACGGAACGTGAACGTGGCGGCCTCGGTTCCAGTCTGAAGAGAAGAGGTATGACAGCCACCTGTGGAAGAAGCCCAGAGCCACGAGCGCACCGTCTGGACACAGGTGGCCCTGGGCACCACGGCTGCCGCTTCAGCCGTGGGGGTGGGTGTTCTGCGGGAGGACGTGCTTACAGGAGCTGCACGCTCCAGAACTTAGGAGCGGGAGACACAGAGATGAGACAGAAACACGGGCAACTTCAGGAAAATCTTAACAACTGATGAAGCGAACAGATATATCTGACGTACTACTCTTCCGATCTTTCTGTAAAGTTCCTAGAGAGTTTCCCGATAGGGAATTGGAAAAATAAAAACTGTTTCAAGGGTCTGAAGCCCTTGTCTACAAGCAGCAGTTGGACTCTGCTAGAAATTCAGGTTCTCGGGCCCTGGCCCAGACATGCTGATCAGATATGTGCCCTCTGCCTCCGGCCCGGCTCTGGCCAGGCCTCTCTGCTAGTTTGGACAAAGGCTTCCTGGATGACAGTCTTCTGAGACCTGCCGGGTGGTGGAAGGGAAGCTACGGGTGACAGTGGACGGAGCACGGGTCTGCTCCAGTTGGCCGAGCACCAAGGGCCACACGCCGCTCAGAGAATCCCCGAGGAGCCGCCACAGTGGTGGATCCTGACTCAGTTGTTCGAACAACCGGCGAGCAGGCTCTTGGATGCGGGCAAACGGCCCCTTGCCCCTGAGCCGCAGCACCTGGGCAGGCACGGCCAGCAAGCAGAGGGGGTGGGGGGCAGGTGCAGAGGGCGCTCTGACACGGGGTCCCCCCCTGGGGCAGGCGCGGAGCCACCACCAGTGAGGAGAAAACGGACCGTTCCGGATCACAAACGGGTGCGAGCAGTCTTTTTCCTCCCGCTAAGACAGACCAGGAAGAGCACTTCTCTCGGCTATGAGATGAACAACGTGCGCCTTTGGATGGACCCGAGCAACCCTCGGCTGCTCAGATACCGAACTGGGCCTCTGCTGCTCTCGATCGTAAGGAGCAAAGACACCAGGTCAGAGGTGTGTATTTCCTTCCGACTGTGGCCACGAACGCACACGACACACCGAGAGGCCACCTCACCCAGCCCGGCCCCTTACCCATCCTTCCTTCGGCCGTGTCCTCTCCGGCTGCATCCCCCGAGGTGTGCATGGCTTTGGGTCGATCTGCAGAAGTTTCAAACGAGCCCATCGTGAGCACGAAGCTATTTCCTCCAGAAACGTGCCGGCACGGCCAGCAAGCACGTGCCCCCCGTCAATTCACCCCAAGTCCACAACCTACTCCGTCATACAGCCGAAGCCCAGAGCTGCAACCCCTTAAGTCAACCCCGCTAAAACACCCCTTGGCGTGAGCACCTCTTAAGCCCAGCGGCAGACGCAGCTGAAGGGGCCACGCGCAGCGGAGGGGGGGGGGGGGGTGCGGGTGGTAGACTCTGAAGAAGGACACTTACGTTTCGGCCGTCCAGTGTGTGTGGTCTGCTGGCCAGCACCGTCCCCACACAGTTTGGGTCTTTAAATTTGACAAACCCAAAGCCTCGAGACTGGTTGGTGGTTTTATCTTTCATGATCACACAGTCTACAACTTCTCCATATTGGGAAAAGTAGCTGCGTAGAGTCTCTGCTCGGAGATTGGGACAAAAACACAGACACACACACCAGAGCGTTAAGCACAGTATCACAGCAGGTGTGTAAGCACACACGCACACGTGCTCCTGGCCCTTCTGGCTGACCTGGGAAGTGCAACTGGCAACTTCTAAACTGGCACATCAGTGGACGGGGGTGGTTGAAGATGGAAAGGGCAGGAGGCCCCTGGGGAAGGACTGGGGATCCTAGACACGGATGCACACGTCTCTGCGTGAATTAGCGAGGGTGCGACTGACAACGGCAGTGGCCAAAGGCAATCTGAAAAGTGAAGTGTGAGGGGAGCCAGGCGGCCACCGGGAACGTCGACTACCACAAGCTGCTTAGGGCCCTGCACGGGGCCTGAACTCAGCGACTGCGCCAGCAAGCCTGCAGACCTCCACACTCGTCTCCTGCCCTCCACGTCCCTCCCCTACCTCTGCCAGGACACCAGGACGACTCCCAGTCCAGCGCCCCTCCTCCCCAGAATCCAAGACAGTAAGCTAACCGAGAAGGAAAGAAACCCTTCCCCCTCGAAAGTAGTAGCTAGACACAAATTCACACGCGTTCACGACCAAGGGGAGGCACGGTGCCTGGCACACAGGCGGTCCCCACCACCTACCTTGGGTGGTGCTCCAGTCAAGACCGCCCACGAAGAGCTTCCTGCAATTCAACAAGAAAACGTTTAGGGTCAAGATAGTCCTTGCCTCAAACACGTCAGCCACCTGCCCCCTCCTCAGGTGGTAATCCACAAGAAGCTGGTGGAGACGTGCCGACGTGTGCCATGCGATCGTGGCAACGCCGTGTGCCCACCGTGGCCACCGCCTGGCCTTGCCAGCTGTAGACAGGAATGACGACATCGAGACCTGCCAAGACGACGGGGAGCGAGGGTCACGACGCGTAAGCAAAGACGACACATCCAGAGACACACACCGTCACTGACCAAACCAGTGAGAAAACGAGACCTTGCCGAATGCACCAACAGGAGCCCCCAAACTGCAGAGGATCCGGGGTGCGTTACGGGGCACACTTCCCCACTCTCTTGCAGATACTGTGGACTTAGGAGTCGAGGTCTGAAAGCACACTCAACAAACCAGAGCGGCAGCAGGGGTGGGGGCTCTAGGTTAAAGCCTCAGGTATTTTCCACATGGTCACGAGCAAGGACCCACAGATCACTCAGTACCGGAACCCTGGCCCATACTTCCCGCCCCAAGGCAGCCCAGGCTGGAACCTTCAAGAGGAAGCGCACCATCACCTACCTGCCTCTTCTGCACACCACACCTCTAGCGCGGTCTAGAACGCCAACAGGCCACAGGGTGGTGTCCACCGTTCCCAATGCCCCCGGGCTGGCCAGGCCTGGAAAATGAGGCACTGGGGCACGTCCCAAGACAGGCCAGCGTGCTACAGCTACTCCAGCCCTTACTGGGGCAGAGCTCACACGTATCTCCAAGACCCACAGGCCCCTTCAGGCACCACTCGGGCCCCCCACGAACCCAGAGAGCGGGTTCGGCAGAGGAGGGGCTTCAACTGCAGCGGTGGCGGCTCTGTGCTGCTGGCGTCCCCCAGGAAAAGGGGGCATGACCACTGTCACCCTCAGAGTGGGACCTGGATGCCACCTGATTGGTCTTCAGATGCCAGCGAGTGGCCAAGGCTCAGTCCGCATCTGGGACGCGGGGCTCCGCGGTCCCGGCGTCTGCAGCTGAGCGCAACTTGAAGACAAATGCACTCCCGAGCAACCAAGAAGGGCTGCCAGACAGGGTGCCCCACCCTCCACCCCAGGACAAACCCCTGCGTGCCCGCCCTGGGCTCGTTCCTACCGTGGCCTGTTCTCTGAGAACAGGCAACTCGCGCACGGTGCGTGAGAAACCATTCCCACCACCAGACAGGTACCCAGTACCAGCCTCAAAATGCCCGCAAGCCGGCCGCCACGGTCCAGGGAGGGGGGCACCGGGCAGGCACATCTGGCCGAGGCAGCTCCGTAAGGGGCAAGTTTCAGGGAACGTGCTGATCAAGCAGCTGAGGGAGGCCCCCATTTAGGCCTCATTAACTTAAGCCCGTGTCTCCTAGTACCCTTCAGAGCCAGGCCAGGCTCCTTCCCACCTCCAAACGCTCCCGCGGGAGGGAGGCCTCCCCAGAGGCCCAGGGCGCTGCCCAGAGCAAGCCGGGACTCAGGACGGCGCCCAGCCGATGAGTGGCTGCAGGCCCCCAGGCCGGCTGGCACCCCGGAGGAGCCGCCTCGGAGCCGCGTGCCGGCCCACCCCTTCCACACAGTAGCGAACAAGGGTTTGCTGTGAAAACGCAAATTCATGCAGGAAAAAGAGACCTCGAGCATTCTTCAACAAAACAAAACAAAACCTAACTTTCCGAGCCACGCACCAGCCTCTATCTAGCATGCCTCCGGCCAAAACGGCAAGGTCATAAGCAGGTATCCTTCCAAGCAACCCAATCCTTCACCACCGGCAGGCCTAGGAAGGAAGGAAGGAACTCGTCTGACCAGTCTTGGTTCCAGCCCTTATTTAAATTTCAAAATCAGACAAATCAGACAAAATCAGACAAAATCAGAGGGAGAAAAGACCAGAAATACCATCACCCACACAACTGACAACCTAGACTGCCCTGTGGACTGGATGGTAAAAAGGCATCAACGCCGTGCTCTCGTTTTGTTGTGCCGTGCTGATTTCAGAGAATATTCTTGTTCACAGAGGGACACAGGGCTCTGCTCACTCCCCAAGACTTCACAAAAGACGGACGCGGAGTATGGGAGGGGGCGCACAAATGGGGCAAAACGTAAGCCTGGGGGGTCTGGCTGGGAAAGAGCATCTAGGGACCTTGGTGACCATTTTGCAATGTTCTGCAAGCTCAAGGTCTATAAAACCATAAGCCCCGAGAGATTTCCCTCACTGCGGAAACAACGGGACTCCAGATTTCCCGGCTGCAGGCTCTAGGGGACCTGCCCCGACAGGCACAGCTGGTCACTCGGGGAAGAGAGCTCCAGGCTTCAGCGCTAGCTGCTCTCTGGCTTTCTACTTCCTCTCCTCCTGCTCCGAGGGCATACTTTCCCTGGTCCGCAGACAGAAGGTGCCAACAGGTTCCGGAAGGTCCTGCGTAGGGCCCCTCCAGAGCCCCAGCACAAAGCCCCAACCTCTGAGCCTCAGAGACCACAGTGCGTTTAGCAGGCCCAGCGGGGCCCGGCCAGGCACGGCTCCACTGCTGCCCGGGCAGCAAAACCCTGACCGGTCAACACGGATGTGCACGCACGCCTGGCGCCGAGCGTGAGACCGTTCACCCCAGCAGCCATCCCGGGGCGGCCCAGACACGCTCACCTGGCAGCGTGCGGCTCTCAGGTGCCAATGGGTGCTCACACACGGGACCCTGCAGACTAAGCGGATGGCTGACTGTGTGGTTCCCCCTCCAGCCCTTCCCTGCTCTTAAGCGCACGAGAGTCATTACTCAGCAGAAGCTGAAAGTCAGGGGCCCCCCACAGTCCCCGAACCCCACAGACGGCCAAGGGGACCTCCTGGCTCTCCCAGGTGACCGAGAGTCAGGTTCTTGAGGGGGAATGGGCAATACCACCACCCAGAGAGCCAGGGAGAGGCCGTCCAGGGCCTCCTGCTGACCTCCTCTCGGAAGGGGCTCTGCAAGGGTAACCTGGGCACCAGGCCCTGGTGGACTCTCCCCCTTGCCCACCCACTGAGACTGAACCCTGCTCTGGAGCACGGCCCCGCTCCAGCTCTGTGTACTTTAGGGCAGCCGCGTGCTGTTTCTGCCAGAAAGTAAATCTTCGGCAGCTTCCCCTGGCCCAGGCCAGCCACTGCAGGCTCTGCCCCTCGGCAGCACGTTTGCAGGCTTCAGAAAGTGCCACCGTGCCTGGTGAGACAGCCACCAGTAAGGCAGCAGTGCGACAGAGCTTAGCTTAGCTCTGGAGGGCGAGAAGCAGAGGGCCCAGGACTGATCCTGGTTGTTTAGCAACAGCCCTTTCAACTTAAAGACAACAACCCAGAGCCCCTGCTCGCACTTTCCTGCTCCTCTGGTGTGGTCACACTGGGAACCTGTGTCCCTAAGTATGTCCTGTTTCCCCGTAGGGAGGGAAGCAGCCCGAGGAGGAACACACAGCACCGGCCCAGACGCCAGGGAGCCACCCCACTTCTGGCCCTCCCACTGCAACAGAAGAAAAGACCCGGAAGGCAACTGTTGGGGCTCAGCCCTTACCCCAGAACCTGCCTCTGCTGGCCCTGCCCTCAGCAGCTCAGGCTTCCCTCCTGCCAGCAAAGTGAGATCACCCCCCACCCCCGACCACTGTGGGGGTTGAGTGACACATTCAGGAGAGAACCCCAGGATACCCCCAGTGCCTGGCATTAGCTCCCGATGCCTGCAGCCTTCCACTGTAAGCTCCTCCCCCCCCACACACACCCTGGTACCCGGCAAGAGCCTCAAACAAGTGACCTCCTGCTGAAAACGCTGCTCACAATTCTGACCGGGTGTGACACTGTGACGGAGACAGTCACCCTGTGACGACAGCACCACCTCATTGAGGGACAAAATGTACACATTTGGGCCTGGCCCCGATCCCTGCCATTCCCTACAAGGGCTCTCCTGGCTCACCAAGAGCACGGGACTCCCAGCTCTGGCTCGTCTTAGGGGTCCCTGGGCGAGTCCCCTGCCCTTCTAAACCTCGGTCTGCCCTGCAGAGGAAAGGGCTGGACCTGGGGGACAAAGTTCGGGCCCAGCTCCCAGCAGGTGCTCTAGGAAGGGTGTCACTGGTGAGGTACTCTGGGTGAGTTTCTGCTTGTGAGGAGGGCGCACCACCGGTCAAGGTGCTCGACCAGATGCGAACCTGAAAACAGAATGAAATCGACCAGAGAGGCTCTCCCAACACCACGACCCCCTCTACAGGCGTCAGACTAGTTCCCCCTACGGGAAACAAGAGCTAAACCAGGGGAACAAGCGGCAGGGACACACTGGGAACCAGGCTGAAAAGAGCAGACGTCAGACAGGTGTCTCACTTAGAGTGATCTTGCCCCCAGGTGACACTGCGCAATACCTGGGGACGTCTGAGATTCTCACAAGCAGGGGTGCTCCTGGGACTGAGTGTGTGGGGGCCAGGGATGCTGCTCGCCCCCGCGGTGCCCAGGATGCCCCAAATGGCAGCAGTGCTGGGGAGAAACCCTGTCCCAGAACAGCTCCAAAATGCCAACGGGAGCATCTCTACCCTCCGCCCGTTCAGGTCTCACCGCCCCTACGTTGCAAGAAACGGCCCCCCCTCCCCAAGCATGACCCCTCTGACCAGACCATCAGGACTCTCCCCACCTCCCAGGCGCTAGTGAAAGCGGGTAGCTAACGAGTCCCTGCCCCTCAAGGCCCAGGCCTCTGGCCCCATCCTGCCAGCACTCAGAGGATCACTGGGCTGCTGGGGCAGCTGGGGTCACCCACTTTCTGTGCTTCTGGCTCCAGCGGCCTCGGCCTCCCGCTGCCTGCCCGCACCGCCTCTCAAAGTGACCCGGACGCCACTTTGCCTTCTCTCCCTGGAGTCAGTTCTCTCCCACGGACTCTCCCCTTGAGAGTGTCCAGTTGGCCCCGTCCTACTAGTAAGACATGTGCCACATGAAATCCTCCCCCGACCTCTCTCCAGTTCCACCACACGAGCGGGCTCTGTCCTAACAGGAACCGGCCCCTGCCGAGCGCTCACGAGCACCCACAAGATCCCAGGCGCCTTCGGGGTCCCTGAAGCCTTGTGCCCACACCGGTTCCAGAGTCAGAATCGCGAGAGACCCTCCACGAAACCGACTTCCTGAGGTTACGGCAGGGGAACGAGGGCTCAGTGCCGACCCCGGCAAGGTGAGCGTCCGTCCCCGGGTCCCTGGCTCAGAAGGGAGGCTATCAGCCCGTCACACATCTGCCCCATGTGGCCACACGCGACGCTGCTGCTCCTATCGCCCCTCTGCCCTCGAGACCCGGCCCTCCCTCTGCTCTGGCTGATTGGGACAGTCGGGACCCCGGTTCCCACCAGCCTCCTCTCTCCCCACAGCCTTCGCTTCAGAGGAACCTGAGCCAGCTCAGGTACGGTCACCACCTGGTGGGGCTCCCTTTCGTCGAAGACTCAAACTCACGAGCACATTCGTACGCTGGTGGGCGCCCCACACACGGGGCTCCTGCTAGCAAAGGGGGAGCAAGCCCTTCCCACCTATCAAGAGCTCCCTCAGTACGAGGCTGGCCAAAGACCAGAGCAGAGGAGACCGGAGATGAAGACGCAGCTCACAGGGCGTCACTCGGACCTGTCACGTCCCGGTCACGTCTGCCATCACCATCACCTGGCTCTGGGCACAACAGGAGCTCCTGCGTGGGAACCGCCCCAAAGCAGGCAGGTGCGGTCCCCTCACGGGAAACAGCATCAGGGCTCGTCAGGGGGCCCAAGGGACACACCCCCCCCCCCCGCCCCAGGATGTGATGGCAAGGAGACCAAAGCGGACCCCGAAACCCCACTGGACGGAGTGGAGACAAGCATACTCTGGGAAAAGAGACCGATCGATACTTCCCGGCGACAGATTTCTACTTGCAAAACACGAAGAGATTTCGGAGACCCCTGTCTTGACAACTTTCAAAGGTGGGCGATCGGGGTGGGTTTTCGAGGGGAGAGGGGAAGGGAACCAGGCCCCCTGGCCCCCGGCCCCACCGCCAGCTCCACGGCCTCGGCAGACCCAGGCTCGGGCCCTGGCAGCGCACCCGAGGGCGGGTCTCGGGGTCTCCAGGCTCCCTTCCCTCCTAACCGCTGCTGGCCCGGGTGAGGGACCCCGCACTTCGGGCAGCGCTCCGGAAGGCCACGGCCACGGGGAGGTGACAGGTGCACACTCTCTTCCGTCAGACTCTGCCCCGTCTCTGGAGCACGGTGTCCCTGTTCCCTGGTTTCCAGTCAGACACGCTGCGACCCCCCCCCCCCATCACCTACGTGACCCGAAGAACACAGGTGTCCAGGCCCCCCCCCCCCCCCCCCCCGCCGCCCCTGACAAGCTCAGCGGGGAGCTAAGGGTCTCCCTCCTGGGCCGCTACGGTGCGCCCTTTTCGGGGAGGGGGGGGGCACAACATGCCTGTCACGTCCGCCCGTGTGGTAACCTGGACCTGGAGGCCGCACAAGGACTTACCGAACCCAGCGCTTGACCACCAACCCGCGCCTCTTCAAAGCTCCGGGCGTGGGGACACGCGCACCCGCCCCGGGGCCGCCGCAGAAATGTAACCGAAAAACCACGCCGGCCGCGCAGGAGCCAGTGTCTGCAAAGAAAACTAGTCCGAGCCCCGAACTAGGGCACAAATGGATTTCCGAGCCCCTCGGGGATCTCGGGCTCCGCTCCGGGCCGCGTGAGCATCACACGGGCTGTAATTGCGACACCAACTCCCCACTAGTAGCTGCTCGAGCAGAGGCCCCGGGAAGCGGGCCTCTGCTGTCCACCACCCGGCACGGCTGTCGCGGGGCGCGAGCCGCAAGGGGCTCCAGCTGCAGACCCCTCAGAGGGCGCGGGCGCTCGGAGACGGACACGCTGCCGAGGGCTCCGGCCCCAACCGCCCCCCCCCCCCGTGACCTTCGCCCCCGAGCCCTCGGTCTGCGAACCTTCCGCGTTCTTAGCACTTCGGGAAGGGGCCAAGAGCGGAAACGGGGCGAGCCGCCACCCCGAGGCCCGGCTGGAACAAGTTCTGCGCGGCGGCACAACTGGCACTCCGGGGCCGGGCCCGCCACGTGCGCCGACCCGCCAAGTTGGTGCGCGGGCTGGGGGCGGGGGAGCCCCGGGCGCCCCAGAACCCTCCCGTTTCCGCTCGGGCTCCGCCACCGGGAAGTGCAAGCGAGGCGGAAGACAAGGCGCCCCAGACCCCTCCGGAGCTCCCGTTGCGGGTCCCGCTCAGCCAGGAAGCGGCGGGGTCCCTGCGGGCGCTCCCAGAGCCCCGTTCCGGGTCCCCCAGCAAAAAACCCAGGCGCGGGGGGCGAACGAGACGACCCAGACCCCCAGTTTCCCGCGTCCGATCCCCCAGCGGGAAAGTCGGGCGCGGCGGCGTTGGCGGCGGCGGGGACGTCCTGACACCCCCCCCCCCACCCGCCGGGAGCTCCCGTTCCGAGTCCACCTCAGGCAGGAAGCAGCGGGGTCCCCCCCGACCCTCCCAGGGGCGCCCTGGCCAGGAAGCGGCGGGACGCCGGACTCCCAGGATCCCGCTCGCCAACCCCCCCCCCCCGCCGCGTCCCGGGTGCGCGGACCCCCAGGCCACCGGGCCCCAGCGCGGCCCGGCGGCGTGACCTTGACGGGGGCCGGGGCGGCGTCTGGGCGGCGACGGCGCAGGCCGGCGCGTCCTCACCCGATCTCGTCAGCGCCCGAGTTGTTCATGGCGGCGGCGCTCGGCGTCCCGGGCCCCCTGGCTCGCTCCCGCCTCCGGAAGGTCACCGGCCCCGGCGCCCTCCCCACAGCCGCGGCCCGGATCTGCGCAACGGCGGCGGCCGCGCTGCCTCCTCCCCTCAGCGCCAACGGTCACCGCGCGCCACCGCGCCCGCGCCGCCGCCCTGCGCACGCCCGGGCGCGCTCCCGCACGGGGCCTCCGGGGGCGGGGCCAGGGGTGCGCCCGCCTAAGTGCGTGCGTTCCTGCGTGCGTGCCTTGCGTGCGGTAGCCACCACCGCGCGGCGGCCTCGGTCCTCCTCGGCTCTCGGCGTCGCCGCAGGGTGTTCTGGGAAGTGGAGTCCCCCCTGCGCCGGCGTCGCCCCCACCCCGCGGAGGGGGGCTCGCGGGCCGGGCCGCGTGCGTGCTGCGTGCTGCGTGCGTGCGCGTTCGCGCTTAGGCGCTCCGAGCTAGGCACCGCGGGGCGCAGGCGCGGCTTGGCTTCCTTGTTTGAGTTCGGGTCGGAAGTGGCGCGCGGGGTCAACAGTGGGCAAAGGCCACGCCCGGCGCGGGGTCACGCCGGGTGGAGGCGCCCCTCCCCACGCCTGCACCTCCGCTACTTCCCGGAACTCGTCTCCCGGGAGGGGCTGGCGGCTGCAGCGGCGGCTGTCGGCGAGACCGCGGTGACGGTGGGTGGGAGGGCCCGCCGGGCCACGTCCGCAGATGGAACCGCGGGTGGACGCCGGGCACGCCCGTGAGCGCCCCGCAGGACGGCCCTGCAGCCCGGGGCTGGGCGCCCGGCGCGCGACCACGGGCGCTGGGGACAGTCGGGTCGTTCGGGTGACCTGTGCCGCGGGACTCCGCTTACTCCCCGCCTGCCAGAAGTTCCCTTACTCGTCGTCGTAAAATTAAGTGAATGGAAGGAGTGAAGGAACTAGGTCGCAGGCAAACGGTACAAAACGAAACGTTTAAAATACAACTTCATCTCGCCCACTTTATAGTTTGCGAGGCATGTGGGCATCGGTGTCAATTCCAGTAGTCACCCGCTTGGAGTAGCTCAGTCCCCATTTGCAGATGGGAGAGGGAGGCCAGCAGGAGAGAAATGAGTGCGTGGTCCCAGGTAGCATCAGGCAGGCGTTGTGTCCCCCACCTGGGAACCGTCCTCGTGCGCGGTTTTTGTTTTGCTTTGCTTTGCTTTGCTTTGCTTTTCTGCAGGTGGAAAGCAATCAGTAGCACTTGGCAGGGACCGGTAGCCCATTGTGGGGTCCCTGGGGAGCTGGACGGACATATCCAAGACATGTGGACATGAGTGCACTGGGGACAGGTGACGGGGAAGCAAACATGAGAGGCAGGGTGGCCTTGTCCTTCCAATGGGCCACAACCCCACTTTGAGGAATTTATCCCCCCAATGCTGGCCCCACTGTGTGCACAGAGATGTCCCAGGAAGCTTAACAGTCCGCTATTAAAATCAGAAAACTTGGAGGAAAAAAAAAAAAACCCCACATGTCCATCTACTGGTATCTGGATAAATAAACCATGAAGGGCATGAATGAAATACACAGGAAGTGGTTAAATGAAGGAAGCCAGACACAAACTTTTGAAAATAATATATTTTTAAAAATACAGACACTGGGGTGCCCAACTGGCTCAGCTGGTAGAACATGGGACCCTTGAACTCAGGTTTGAGAGTTCAAGCCCCACATTAGGTTTGGACCCTAATTAAAAACTACAACAAAAACATTAAAAGTACAGACACCAACCAGGAATAAAATAACTAAGACCCATGTATCTGCCACTGGAACAAATATATGTTAGTGTTACGTTTGCTTCATATCTTTTTAAACTGAACTAGCCAGCTGGATTTTTCCCTCCTTTCTGACTCATTTCCTCCCTCCCACCCCATAGCAAATGCTGTGACAAAAATGGGTATGTGGACACTTCTGAATTTACTCCTATGATTATGTGCATATTGAAGACACAAAATATGGTTTGGGTCCCTTTTTTATTGTAAAATACACATAACATAAAATTTAGCATTGTCACTATTTGTTTTATTTTTTTTTACGTTTATTTTTGAGAGAGAGAGAGAGAGACAGAGTGCCAGCGGGGAAGGGGCAGGGAGAGAGACAGAATCGGAAGCAGGCTGTAGGGTCCAAGCTGTCAGCACAGAGCCCCATGTAGGGCTCGAACTCACCAACCACGAGATCATGACCTGAACTGAAGTCAGACATTTAACTGAGCCACCCAGGTGCCTCTAGCATTGTCACTATTTCTAAAGTGCACAGCTCAGTGGCACCAAGCACACTCTGTCATGCAGCTGCCCCCACCATCCGTCTCCAGAACTTCCCATGTCCCCAAACTGAGACTCTGTCCCCATGAAACATGGACTCCCCACCCCTGGCTCCCCCCATCTACTCTCTGTCTCTGTGGACGGGACTCCTCTAGGGACCCCCTGTGAGTGGGGTCGTGCAGGACGTGTCCTTCTGTGTCTGGCTTCTGTCACTGCGCACAGTGTCCTCTGGGTCCATCCACGTGGTGGCAGGCGGCAGGATGTCCTTCCGTTTTATTTTATTTTATTTTATTTTGTTTTATTTTATTTAAAAAAGTTTTATTTAGGGGCACCTGGGTGGCTCAGTCGGTTGAGCGTCTGACTTCAGCTCAGGTCATGATCTCACAGCTTGTGAGTTCGAGCCCCACGTCGGGCTCTGTGCTGACAGCTCGGAGCCTGGAGCCTACTTCGGATTTTGTGCCTCTCTCTCTCTCTCTCTGCCCCAACCCACTTGCATTCTGTCTCTGTCTCTTTCAAAAGTAAATAAATATTAAAAAAAATTTTTTTTAGTTTTATTTATTTTAATTTTTTAATATTTATTTTTGAGAGACGGAGACAGAGCATGAGCAGGGGAGGGGCAGAGAGAGAGGGAGACACAGAATCCGAAGCAGGCTCCAGGCTCTGAGCTGTCAGCACAGAGCACGACGAGGGGCTCCAACCCACGAACCGTGAGATCACGACCTGAGCCACAGTCGGATGCTTAACTTATGGAGCCACCCAGGCACCCCATAAAAAAAGTTTTATTTATTTAAGTAATCTCTACACCCAATGTCGGGCTTGAACTCATGACCCTGAGTTCAAGAGTCACACGCTCCTCAATCTGAGCCGACGAGGCACGCCTCCTTCCTTTTTCAGGGCTGAATCATATTCCAGTGTGGACAGACCACATTGTGTATATCTTTCATCCACGGAGGGACATTTGGGTTGTCTCCACCTCTTAGCTATCATGAACAGTGCCTCAGTGAACATGGATATACAAATACCTGTCCGATTCCCCCCCTTTTTTTAATGCTTATTTTTAAAAAAATTTTTTTAACGTTTATTTATTTTTGAGACAGAGAGAGACAGAGCACGAACGGGGGAGGGTCAGAGAGAGAGAGGGAGACACAGAATCTGAAACAGGCTCCAGGCTCCGAGCTGTCAGCACAGAGCCCGACGCGGGGCTCCAACTGCGAAATCATGACCTGAGCTGCAGTTGTTCGCCCGGCCAACTTATCCACCCAGGCGCCCCTGGTCCCTTTTCACTCAAAAAGTATAATTTTGTATATAATACTATACACACACACACAAATACGGTGACAGGGACATTGCCTGGTAAAGCAGCTAGGCATGGGCCAGGAATCACGGGGAGAGTCCTGTCACAGCTGCCACGTGGCTTGTAGTAATCTCATTCACATATTGCTTATTTTTTACTTTAACTTTTTATTTTATTTTTTTAATTTTAAGTAGGTTCCATGCCCAATTTGGGGCTCAAACTCACGACCGTGACATCAAGAGTTGCATGTCCCACCGACCGAGCCAGCCAGGTGCCCCACTTATCCCTTATTCTTGTTCATCCCCCACAACAGGCTGTGAGCTCCAGGAGGGGCAGGATGGGACCACCAAAGCAAGGTACTCCATGTGTGTTTGACGAATGAATTTCACTTCCCACGACCCATTCCTCTATAATGGGGCTGGTAGACTTTTTCTCTACAGAGCTAAATAGGAAATATTTTGGTTTTGTTGGCTGTAAGATCTTCATGGCGATGACTCACCTGTACTGTTACAGCCAGAAAACTCCCGAGTCCTAATTCTAACAAGTGGAGACGGCTATGTGCCAATAAGAGTATTTACCCACACGTAAATGTGAACGTCGTATGATTATCATGCGCTGTAAAATAGTCTTTTCATTTTTTTCCAGCCATTTAAAAACGTAAAAACCATTCTAAATTGTACCAAAACAACAGCAGGGGGATGCAACCTACAGGCTGATGCCAACTCTGTAACTTTTTTTTTTTTTTTAATTTTTTTTTTTTAACGTTTTTTATTTATTTTTGAGACAGAGAGAGACAGAGCATGAACGGGGGAGGAGCAGAGAGAGAGGGAGACACAGAATCGGAAGCAGGCTCCAGGCTCTGAGCCATCAGCCCAGAGCCCGACGCGGGGCTCGAACTCACGGACCGCGAGATCGTGACCTGAGCTGAAGTCGGACGCTTAACCGACTGAGCCACCCAGGCGCCCCTGTAACTTTTTTTTTTTAATGTTTATTTATTTTTGAGAGAGACAGAGACAGAGTGCAAGTGGGGGAGGGGCAGCGAGAGGGGGAGACACAAAATCTGAAGCAGGCCACGGGCTCCAAGCTGTCAACACAGCAGAGCCCGATGTGGGGTCTGAACCCACGAACCATGAGAAAATGACCTGAGCTGAAGTTGGTTGCTTAACTGACTGAACCACCCAGGCGCCCCCCCGACTGTGTGACATTTGAAGGATTTGATCAAACATGTTACTTTTCCAGTCAGAAATATATATACTTCATATGTGTAATCTTTTAAGACTGTGGTCTGGAGTCAGACGCATCCCTCCTCCTATCGTCTCTGCCACTGATTCACCGTACGGCCTCGAGGACGTCACTTTCCCTCTCTGATCCCAGGTCTGCAGATGAGAACAGCACACCCTAGGGTCTCCCACGAAGGGCGGACACAAGGAATGACCACGTGTCATTCACTCACCCACATGAGAGGGAACAAGCATGGCCACCCCATTTGGGAGGAGAGGACTTGGAACAGAAAGCACTTGGCTAAGTTGCCAGGCAGACCGTACTGGGCCCGTGGCCACTTCTGGGGATGGAGCTCGGGTTGCATCTCGGTGACCCCTGGGAGGTCCCTCCTCTCTGGGGACACTGAAGCCACGGGGAGGCTCCAAGCAGACTGCCTCTCATTGCTGTCACTTAGGGTCTGTGTAGGCAGCAGCCTCGGAGAATCCCCCCGTGATCCCTACTTCTTAGCATTCGTGGCCTTGTGTGACCCCTACCCCTGTGTGCCTGACTTCCAACCAATACAGTATGTCCGGGTGAAGAGACACGACTTCTGTGATTGGATTCCAAACAATTCTGACATTGCAGATTCTCTCGTTGGTTCTAGTGAAGCATGCTGTCTGGTTGGGGAGGCTCATGTGGCCAGGGACTGAGGCCCTCCTACCAACAGCCCCAAAGCAACCGGCTGAGACCAACAGCCAGTCAATGAGCTTGGAAGTGGATCCTTCCCTGCATGAGCCTTCAGAGGAGACCCCGGAACTGGCTGGCACCTTGCCTGCGGCATTGTGAGAGGTCGTGAAACAGAGGACCCGCTGAGCAGCACCTGGAGTCCTGACCCACAGAAACGGAGATAATAAACCGTGTGGCTTGAAGTGGCTACGTTTGGGGTAATTGGTTACACAGCAATAGCTAGCAAATAGTAGCCTGCTTTCTCCTGCCTCAGGCAGGTCATCCCAGGGCATCCCTTAAGCTGGGTGACATTTAGGGGCACCTGGGCGGCTCAGTCAGCTGAGCGTCAGACTTTTTCGGGTCAGGTTAGGAGTCGTGGGATCCCGCGGCACGAGCCTCTCTCCCTCCCTCTGCCTCTCTATCTCACTCACTCGCTCTCTCTCCCTGCCTCTCAAATAAAAAAGAAAACAAAACTGGGTAACTATTAGCCAGTGCCATCTGTTTACACAGGATGCACAGGGCGCCTTTGGCCCAGTGGCCGCTAGAGGCCAATCAGACCTCCGTGCAAACCGCTCCCGGCTCCGCCCACCTGTCCCGGCCCCGCCCCTCCGGCCTGCGGGCCGCCCCGCCCCCTCTGGCCTGCGGCCCCGCCCCGCCCCCGCCCCAGAAGGCCTCGCAGGGATCAGGCCCACGCGTCGCGAGCGCAGTCCAGTAGCTCGTCCCCGCCGCAGCATGAGCGTCCCCGCCGCGCCCCCCATCTTCGCCCCCGGCGAGAACTGCAGCCCCGCGTGGCAGATGGCGCCCGCGGCCTACGACGCGGCGGACATGCACCTGCAGATCCTGGGCAAGCCGGTGATGGAGCGCTGGGAGACCCCCTACATGCACGCGCTGGCGGCCGCCGCCTCCTCCAAAGGTAGCCGGGCACCCACTTGTAACCCGAGGCCGCAGGACGCTCAGATCCGGGGTCCAGCCGGTTCTCCAGCCGATGTGCATCGGAGCCTCTCCGTGTCTCTGGTTTTCCCGCCTGTAAAATGAGGCTAGCGGGGAGCAACGGGGAAGTAAAGGGGGTGCTGCAGGCACGGGCTTGCACGCAGAAGGCGCCTCCTAAGTACCAGAAACTTCCAGATGGGGAAGGGTCTGGGTCGAGGGAATGGGCCCCACCATGGCGACCTCGGGCGGAGCTCAGCCGCTGTCTTCCCGTGAAGTCGGGGACGCGGTGGGCTATCCCCCCATGAGGTCGGGGGCGGCCAAGCGAGGGGGGTGGGGGAGCGCTGCCCAGGAGTTCCCAGAAGCCCCGCCCCGGCTACAAATAGCTCTGGGAGAGCTGAGGCTGCCAAACAGCTGTCCCGGTGGCCCTGTGCCTCGATCAGAGCCTGAGGGGTGCCGAGGGTTCCCCAGGTCCCCAGGGGCCAGGCATGGGTCCTCCAGGCCTTTGCACAAGCAGTGTCCCTGCGTGGTTGGGATGTCTCTATCACCCGTCTCTTGTCCAATGGGGACCACCTCCTCCCCAACTGTTGCAGGCCTCAGGCCTCAAACTCACCCCCCTTCTCCTGCAGAAACTTCATTGCAGGGGGCAGGAGGGGGAGGCCAGAGAAAAGTAACCGAATCAAGAGATAAGCACCACCAGGGATCAAAGTCCAGGATCTGACCTCCCCACTGGGGCTGGGCCTAAAATCCGCTGCCCACGCCTCCCTGGCTTGCCACCCTCTCTGGCCCCTGGCCAGAGCCCACGCTGTTCCCTCTCAGGGCTAGTGTGTTCTGTGTCACCCTCCGCCTCTGCCCCACTTGTGCTCTCCTGTCCTTGTGGCAAACGTTTCTCTCTGCAAAGACCCTGCCCTCGGGCCCCCTCCTCCAGGCAGCTCCCCCAGCCCCAGCCCGGCGTGTGATGCTGGGATCTTTGCCCAGGGGGCCGGGTCCTGGAGGTGGGCTTCGGCATGGCGATCGCAGCTTCCAGGGTGCAAGAGGCCCCCATCGACGAACACTGGATCATCGAGTGCAATGATGGCGTCTTCCAGCGCCTCCAGGACTGGGCCCAGCGGCAGCCACACAAGGTGCCCGCCTCTGCCTGCACGTCCCCCCTCAGCACTACCCTGTGGGGTCGAGGCCCTTTCCTGGGAGGGGCTGGGGGCCCAGGCAGTGCAAAAATGGAGGAAGTGGTCTTCTCCCTTGGGAGCTCCTCAGCCCTCTTCCTTGCAGCAGGTGGGAAGATCCTGGACCCCTGTGACTCCCGATCTGTTTTCTGTTTCTCCCCCGCCCCAAGGTGGTTCCCTTGAAAGGCCTGTGGGAGGAGGTGGCCCCTACCCTGCCAGACGGCCACTTTGATGGTGAGGGGGCTTGGGGGCTGGGTGGGGGGGGGGGAGCCCCTGCCTCGTTTTCCCCCACTAGCCCCTTCCTTGGCCTGCAGAGGGACCCTCTAAGGAACACACGCTGCAATGTTTCACTTGGGGGTACAGATCCAAGAGCCAGGGCCTGGCACTCGGCAGGTGTGTGGACAACTGAGCGGGACCCCGTTCCCAGAGGAGGCAGCACACTGAGTGCTGGGTGAAGCCTCTGGGGTCTAGTCTCCCTGTGCAGACGCTGCTGGTGAGGCTGCACCCGGCCCTGACCGTGTGGCCTGTGACTTCCTATGCAGGTATCCTGTATGACACCTACCCCCTGTCCGAGGAGACCTGGCATACCCACCAGTTCGCCTTCATCAAGGTAGGACCCGCTGGGTGGGATGGTCACCCCCCGGGGCTGAGCGGGGGAGGGGGGGCCTGCCATTCGCACACAGGACCCCTCTTGCTGTTTCTCTGACCCGCTGGGATGCAGGAGGCCGCCCTGGGTGCTCCCTCCTGATCACTGTCCCCTGCCCAGGACCATGCCTTTCGCCTGCTGAAGCCCGGGGGCATTCTCACCTACTGCAACCTCACGTCCTGGGGGGAGCTGATGAAGTCCAAGTACTCGGACGTCAGCACCATGTTCCAGGTGCGGCAGCCTGGGGGCTCCCCGTGGGTCTCTGCCCCACCCCCGAGCCAGGCGGCAGCTGGGGTAGCTTGTGACCTAGGGGGTGGTTCTTGACCTCAGGGGCCCGTCTCTTGGGTGGAATGTGAGCTCCAGGAAGAAGTGTGTCAAGTCTCTCCCCAGCTGTAACACCTTCCTGGCTCCCCAGTGCCCTCGGGATACAGCCCGGCCCAGCTGGGATATAGCCCAGCCTCCCCACCCAGGCATCCCCCTCCCTCTGCCCTCCTCCACCCAGCGTGTCTTTATTGGTTTAGCCACGCCGTCTCCGGCCTCGGCTCACGTTCTCCCTGCTGCCCGAGAGGATGCGCAGTAGGCAGCGGCTGGCACCCCATGACAGCAGGAAACTGCTGCCCGAGTCGAGACCCCTGGAGATGCCCCCCCAGACTGGGCTCCCTCCCGGGGGCCTTGGCAATTACAAACGCTGTGCCAGGAGGAGTGGGCGCCGTGGGGGTCTCGTGTGGCCTGGTGGCTCGCAGTGACCTGGCCTGTCTCTCCCGCCGCCAGGAGACACAGGTGCCAGCCCTGCTGGAAGCGGGCTTCAGGCGGGAGAACATCCACACGGAGGTGATGGAGCTGGTCCCACCGGCCGAGTGCCGCTACTACGCCTTCCCTCGCATGATCACGCCCCTGGTCACCAAGCACTGAGCCCGTCTGGGCCTCCGGCTTGACCACAGGGGGGCCGCAGTCGCATCCCCGTGCCCCACTCGGTGCCTTCGCAGCCGGGAGTGCAGGCTCTGGGCTCTCGTGGCCCTGGGTTCGAGTCCCGGCCCACACCCGCGGCGGGACGCAGGGCCAGCTTCCCTGACCTTCCCTGCAAGGGGATACCGCTACCTTCCTCTCAGGGGCACTGAGGGTAAAATAAACACTAACACTGGGCCTGCCCAGCACAGTGCGCCTCACCCGCACTTCCGTTTCCTTCTGCCCCCCAAAACCAAGAGCAGCATGTGTTAAATGGATTTCTGGGGAGCCCCCGTGTCTCTGGGCCAGCATGTGACCCTCCTGGCGCCCAGGCCGGTGGACCGGAGTAGCCGTCAGAGCTCGAGAGCCCCTGCCTCCAGTCAGCAGCGGGGGTACGGACGGGGTGCGGAGCCGCATCGGGGCCACCGCGTCTCTGGTCCCACCGTCAGGCGGGGCCTTGAAGGAAAGCAAAGCCTGGAAGCCCAGCCTTGCTGGCGAGGACCCACACCACAGCCCGAGACGTGCCTCCCGAGGCCGGCCGCGCCCCGACTTTCCCACCCTCTGGCGCCCACGTGGCCACCCGCTGCCCTCCTCCGTGCCCTTCCACAGGCTCTCGGGCCCGTCCGCTCCCCTCGTGCCCCTCCACAGGCTCTCGGGCCCGTCCGCTCCCCTCCGTCGTCGGTCTCGGGGAGGCCACGCGCAGGGGCCCGGGCCACTCCCACACCTCCCCGAGGCCCCACCGCCCACACGCGGCACGCAGAGAGGGTGGTGGCGAGGTGGGTGTAGCAGGTTTATTGGCCATGGTCAGGGCCGCCGCAGGGGCCGGGGGGCCGGCACTACCTGCGGTACCAGACGCGGAGCCTCTTCTCCCGCTTGATCTTCTTCTGCAGCTGCAGGATGCCGTAGAGCAGGGCCTCAGCCGTGGGCGGGCAGCCTGCGTGGGGGGGTGTGCCTCAGTTTCCCTGTGGCAGGGAGGGGGGCCCCCTGGCCCTAGGCTATCCCGGACCAGCGACTGCATTGTAGACCCCGTGCCCATCCTCCCTGCCGGGGCCGCTGACCCTCGTTTTCTACCGCCGCTCGGCAGAGGGTGCCTGAGCCAGGATGCAAGTCAAAGGGCCTCGCCGAGGGCTGCAGAGCCGGGTCCAGGCGAAGGGTGAGGCGTGGCCCCCGCTCCAGTACCGGCTTTCGTCGGTACTGCCTGGGCGGCGGGTCTGGCCCATCACGGGGCAGGAGCCAGCAAGATGGGCGGTGCCCGGATCCTGACCCTGGCCTCCAAGCCCTGGCCAGTGGGGAGGCCGGGGCCACCCCTCCTGGGCCAAGCCGCCCTGCCCGCTATTGCCACGACCCGGCTCAGAGACCCCTGGCGGGACACGTGCGGCCTGCCTCCTGACCCTGGGTCACACTCACCTGGTGGCGGGCCCTTCAAAGAGTGGGCGGGGGCGGGCAGGGAGGCCCATATGGTCCACAGACCGACGGGCAGCCCTGGAGAAATGCTCCCCTACAGTCCCTGTCCCCAGCAGGGGAACTGACCGGGGCCTGGCCCCTGGCCCGCAGGGGGGTCCTACGTGCCCTCCCTACCAGACCGGCTCCGTCCCCCCGGCCTGGGGGCTGCCCGGGGCCCGGCGTGGAGATCCTCAGAATGCGAAACGAATCAACACCATGTCACGGTGAACTCGACTCCAACGTCAAAACCCCTTCCTCTGGCTCGTGAGATGCCAGGCGGGACTTCGGCTTCTCGGGGGACGTGGAATTGCGGCCTTGAGCACCCCTGCTCTGCGGACACTCGGGCCGGGTGTTCGGTGCCGGCACTGAGCCCGTCCGCAGGCTACGCACCGACCCCTGACCTCCAACCACCGGCGGGGAGGATGCCTGGGGCCCACGGGTGGCCAGGTAACACACAGGACGCCAGTGACTGTGCACCTGAGACAAACAGTCAGTGCTTCTCCAGTGTCCGTGTACCACACGTGTCGTAGGAGACGTACTTACGCCAAGAAAACTATTACTCGTTTCCCGACAGATATCAAGGTGGGGGGGGGGGCCCTGGATTTTTATTTCCTGAGTCTGGCCACCCCGGCAATCTGGGGCCAGGGGAGTCTCGCTCTCCTTGGCGAGAATGAGAACCGTGCACACGGTTCCCTTATTTTTGGCTGTTTTTCTGGTCTCGTACATGAAATGTAGTTTAAAGCTGGCAGGTGCCTGCAGCAGCCCCCCGCCGGCTCAGGCCAGGCTTCGGCAGCAGCCTGCTCCAACATCTGGATACAAGCCGAGACTCTTCGGGTGGGGAGACCTTCGAGGGGCAGGGGAGGGGGAGGGGGAGGCCGGGGATTCACCCTTCTGCCTGGACCAAAATCTGACCCCCCTTTTGATGGGGGGAGCCCACTGTCTCTGGAGTGCAGGCGCCCCATGGAGCGGGAGGGTGTGGGCAGGGCTCTGCCGCGGGGGCCGCGGGGGCCTACCTGGGACGTAGATGTCCACGGGCACGATGCGGTCACAGCCCCTCACGACGGAGTACGAGTAGTGGTAGTAGCCGCCTCCGTTGGCACAGCTGCAGGGGGGGCACGTGAGGGCCACGCTGGCCACCCCGGCCTGCCCTCCCTACCCGCCCCCCCCAATCACGGCGGCCTTCCAGGGCACACAGGCGTCAGGAGCGGGCAGGAGTGCGGGGTGGAGGCACAGGAAACAGAATGGCCACCTGACGCCTCCTGCGGGATCAGGCAGAGCAGAAGCAAACGGGCGGACCCCGAACACGCGCCGCTCAGGGAGGGGACCAGACACGAGAGGCCACACGGGGTGTGAGTCCGTGTGTGTGAAACGTCCAGAACGGGCTCGTCCACGGACAGGAGGGGGCTCGTGGGGGCCGGGGAGGGGGACAGGGTTTCCTTCTGGGCCGATCAAATGTTCTGGGGTTAGAGAGAATCACGGACCCGCGCACGGTAACAGGATGAACTTAAGGCGGCTCGATGCAAGAGCTGAGTGACGCGACCGCCCGACGACGCAGGGAAGGCGGTCAGTGGGCGGCACACGGAGAGGCGAGGAGACGGAGCGCGCACGGGGCAGGCCGAGGCAGGCACAGACAGAACGGGAGCGACTGCGCGGACGGGAGGGACGTTGTGGGGCGGGCAGCGGGCGCAGACCCCGGGGCTCCAGGACCGCGACGGCGGGTAGCGGGCACAGAGCGGCGGGACGCGCGCCGGCGCTCACCTGCCCATGGACACGACGTAGCGAGGCTCCGGCATCTGGTCGTAGACCTGGAGGAGACGGCGGGGTGTGGGTGCGGCTCGGGCCGGGGCGGGGGGGCGGGCCGCGGGGCCAGGCCTACCTTGCGCAGGGCCGGGGCCATCTTGTTGGTGAGCGTGCCGGCCACGATCATGACGTCCGCCTGGCGCGGGCTGGCGCGGAAGACCACGCCGAAGCGGTCCATGTCGTAGCGGGGCGCCGCCATGTGCATCATCTCCACGGCGCAGCAGGCCAGGCCGAAGGTCATGGGCCACAGGGAACTCTGCCGGGGGCCGGCGCGGTCAGCCCGGGAAGGGCGCGGCACGGCACGCCGGCCACGCCGCCCCCCTGCCCTCCACCACGTGACCTCCGATGCCGGTCACTGGCCCAGTGTGCCCTCCAGGAAGGTGAAGTGAGCCACCCCGGGCGGGGGGGGGGGGGGGGCAGCGCTTCCTCTGTCTGCCCAGTCGGGGACCGGGACGTGGCCCCCACTGCCCGCTCCGTGCTAATACAGGTGGCAGGGCTTAGGCCACACAGCAGGCCGACCCTGACAGCATCGCGGGGTTCCACCGCCACGAGCAATGCTGCGCGGGGCACCTCCGTGCTGTGGCTGCAGGCCCTGGCAGAATGTTCGCCGTGGCCCCACTCTTACACACAGACAGAAACAGCGGGGGACTCATAACGGTGGCCTGCCCCTGGACACCCCCGGCACATCAAGAGGAGCTACTGTCCTGCGAAACAGGTGGTCAGTGGGCGGCGCAGACGTGCACGATTCGAGGGAGGGGACCCAACACGAACTGCTCTGTGGTCAGTCCTGGGGGCGGGGGAGGGTGTTCAGGCTTTTCCCAGGAAGGAGCCCCTGTTCTTGGCCTGCACAACGTTCCCAATTACAAAAATCACTCCTACATTAGAAGAGAAAAGAGGGAGGGTGGGGCGCCTGGGCAGCTAAGTCAGCCAAGAGTCCAACTCTCGCCTTCGGCTCAGGTCACGATCTCAGCTTGTGAGTTCAAGCCCCGTGCCAGGCTCTGCGCTGACAAGGCGGGTCCTGCTTGGGGTTCTCACTCTCTGCCCCTCCTCCACTCGGTCTCCCTCTGCCTCTCTCAAGATAAATAAGCTTTAAAGAAAAATTAAAAAAAAAAAGAAGAAGAAGAACGAACAGAAACAGAAAAACTACAGAGGGCAGGCAGGCCATCCTCTCTGGGGGCCAAGGGAGGGACCAGGAAGCAGGGCAGGGGCACCGAGAGGACATCGGGGCCAGGAGCAGCCAGGGGCAGGTGCGCACGTGTGCACGCACACGCGGCAGGAGGCCCGAGGGACGGAGGAGGGGGCGGGGGCTCACCCGGCGGGCCCAGTTGATGAGGTCGTCCAGCTTGGCCACCACATACTCGCCCCGGCTGCTGGGAAGCGTGGTGGGTTTGGGGACCACGGCTCCAGCCTTGGACACAGCGGGCTGGGTGCTGGACACAGAACACAGAGTGCAGGGGAGGGAGGGGACGTCAGCCAGGCGGGCATCCAGACAGCCTGCAGCCCAGAGCAGCCTCTCAGAGGGCAGCACCAAGCTGGCCCCCAGCATCCGGGCAGCCAGGCCGGGGGCAGGACGTGCCTGGCGAGGGAAGGAATGAAATGAAGGGCCCTTCTTGTCTGGGGACGTGCGGCCGGAGTCTCAGGCGCGCCCTGAGGGCGGGGGACCGTGCTGTATCACCCTCCTGGGCGGAGGGAGGGGCTGGAGTCACCATGGGCAGCTGCCGTGCCAAGGGGAGGCTTTCGGGTGTGTGCAGGTGCCCGGGAAGGCTGGCCTCACCTGCTGGGGGTGTCAGCGGCCACGCTCGAATGGACACTTCGACCCTGCAGAGCCACGCCCACACCGGAGCTGCGGGGAGAGGGGGTGCACGTGAAGAGGAGCCTGGGGTGCCCCGTGACGCTGTCACAGGGGCCACACTAAGGGGGAACCTTCACCCGGGGCCAAATCTGGCCCTCTGCCTGTTTTTGTAAATAAAGTTTTATTGACTGGCCACCACATCCACCCATTCCTGCTTTTTGGCAGCCCTTTTCACAAAGGCCGAGCTGAGTGGTCTCCACAGAGACAACCTGGCCCTTCGTGGAAAAAGTCTGCTGAGCCCTGGGCTACAAAGTATCTGGTTTTCGTCTTATACTTCTCTCATTTTCCCCTTTACTTCACGCTGAGTGTGTATTTTATCCCCAGGAAAACGTCCTTATCAAAACAGGGCAAACTCAGCCCAAATCCGTGTGCTTCTCAAAGCCTCCCAGCTCCCTCCATTAGGAAGAGCCTCTCCTTAGACTGGCCACGTCCCGGGTCCCATGGCACTGGAGGTTTGACTTCCGGACTCCGTCCACCAAGAGGGCACGGTGGCCGCCTGCCTCCCTGTCCTAAGGAGGCCTACCCGAGGCTGCGATCTGAGCAGATGCGCCAGACGCCTTCCTGCAACAGGCAACAAGCGAGTGGTGACGGAACCCGGGCAGGCAGGTGCGGGTCTGAGTGACGGCTCTGCCGCCACGTGGACGGTCCCCACTGAGGGGCCTGAACCCCACCTGCCGCGGGACACCGTCAGCCCCAGCGCTGCCCGGCTCGCTGTGTGACCTTCAGCAGCTGGGCCCCCTGCCTGATGCTGCTGAAGGGCCGTCCCAGCTCCGAGGCGCTCTGACCCACCCCCTGCCCCTCCCCTGGCCCCACTGAACCCTCCGTGTCAGGGCCTTGAGGTGGGGGAGGGACACACAGACACTCACCGCAGAGCAAGGATCTGGCGGAGCAGGCCGGGAGCTGCAGAGAGAACCATGCGGTGGAGGCGATGAGCCCAGGCAGCAACACTGGCAGTAAACCCGGGACCTAGATGGGCCTGCAGGGTCCGGCCTCCAGGAGCTTCCCCACAAGTTCCCCCCGCCTGGCGTTTCCTTCCTCTTACCCTTGGTCTATCTAAATTCCACTTAACAAACCCTTGCGAAGAGAGGTCGTTCAGAATATGAGCCACACGGTGTCACTGCCCTGCTCGATACCCCAAGCCCTGAACGAAAAGCCAAACCACACCAGGACCATCCTCCCTTTCCTCAAGCACGTCAGTGTCCCTCCTGCCCCAGGGCCTTTGCACTTGCGGCTCCCGCCGCCTGGAGCACCCTGCCCCACACGTGCACTTGGCCAGCGCTTCCCACGGGCAGGCTTCAGGTCTACACCAGCCCCCCAGACTCCCTAGAGCCTGTCACCCTGTTGCGTCTCCATGTATGTGTTGTGCGGTGCCTGTCTCTCCCGAGATGCGGCTTCCCTGGGGTCCTGTGACTTGGTGCCCCACAAGTGTGCGCGAGTAAACAAATCCGCAGACACCAGCGAGGCTCCGGGCCCCGGGCCGGGGCTCTGAGGTTTCGGAGGCTGGGCCTGAAGACCAAGCCAACCGCCGGGGCTCGCCGACGGGCCGCCTCTCTCTGTGCCTCGGTTTCCTCAGTTGGAGACTGAGGGCTCTGGATAAGCTCACAGCGCAGTAAACGCCCTTCCCCCCTCAGGCGCCGCCAGATCTCGCCGTTCGGCCCTTGGACCACGAACGCACCACCCGGGTCTCGAAACAGAGTCCTGACTCTGTGTCTCCGCGCAACCGCCTTCCTTCGCGCTAGGACTTCTGTCCTGTGCGTTCAACCCCTAATCCGGGGACGGGGGTCTCTGCAGCGGGACGGGCTGGACACCGGTCCCCGCCCGGCCGGACCGCGTGCCTGTTTCCTCGCCGTCCCCGCGCCGCTCCCCTCCCGGGACCCGGAGGGGCAGCCCCGCGACCCCGCGACCCCCGACGCTCTCACCCGCCAGCGCCGCCATGTTGGCCTCGGCCTTCAAACAACCCCTGCGGTCCGTCCGCCTTAGCGCTCCGGGTCTCCGGGGCCGTCTCCCAAAGCGGCTCGGCCGGGCCGCGGAAGCGAGGAGCCGGGCCTGGGACGTTCCGCCCGCGCGGACTTCCTCCTGACGCGTGCCGCCAGACACCCCACGCGGGACGGGCTGACGCGCGGGGTGGGGGGCGGCGCGCGGCGCGAGGAGCGTCCCGGCAAAAGCAGGGGCGTCGCTCGCCGTCTCCTTACCTCAGGAACAAAAGGCCAAAAGTGCGTCCCTGGGTGGGCTCGAACCACCAACCTTTCGGTTAACAGCCGAACGCGCTAACCGATTGCGCCACAGAGACGGCGCTGCCGCCCGGCGCCCCGCGAGGCTTTATGAGGCGCGCGCGGCCGGGACGCAAGGCGCCGGCCGAAGCGGCGCGCGGGCGGCGCGGTGCGGCGCGGCGCGGGGGAGGACTCCGGGTGAGAGCGGCCCCTGCCGCCCCGCCGAAATAGCTCAGTTGGGAGAGCGTTAGACTGAAGATCTAAAGGTCCCTGGTTCGATCCCGGGTTTCGGCAGCCGTTTTGACGGCCCTGCAGAGAGGGAAGCCCCCTCTGCTTGGCGGGCGGGGAGCTGCTTCCGCCCACCACCACCACCACCACCACCCCCATGTCACCCCGGGCCAGCGTGGGTGGGACACAACCCAAAACGGGGCCCTCCCAACCCTTGCCCCACCCCCCGGACCGTGATTCCAGCCCATTCGGTCAAAACCCACCAGAGTTCGCAAAGACACTTGCCGCTTGCGTGTCACTTAATTCTTAAGATCCTTCTGCTGGACTTTACACTTGGGGACGCAGGCTCACACCTGCAAGCACAGGGGAGCAGCAGGCTGGCCTCCAGGCAGGACAAGTCGGTCGGGTCCTGGAGCCCCCGCTGGGGCCGGTCAGGAGTGCCGGGCACAGCCGGCAGGTCTGGCAACAACGAGGAGCTCCAGGCCCCTTCCCATTTCCTTCCCACTACCCACTAGCCTGTGGAGCTGGATTTCTTTTTAAATTTAAATAAACTTTGCATTTCAGAATAATTTTAGGCACAGAAGTCTCCAACACAGAGTTCCCACGTACCCAACACCCCGTCCCGTCAGCACCTGCGGCAATTCGTGAGCCAAAGTGAACACAGGTAGTATTCATGGAAGTCTGGGCCTCATTCAAGTTTCATTCTCCTGGAACGTCCTTGCCCCGCGAGCGAGGAGAGCAAGGGAGGAGAGCGAGCCACCCGGAGCGGAGCCCCAGCCCATCTGACGGCTACCCCGTGAGACGCCAGGGTCATAGCCAGCCTGCTCTTGGGTTTCCAATCCACCACTAGGTCCTGGGGTACTCCGTCATTCAAGAGAGGGCACCCGCAGGGGCAGAGGGCATGCGAGGCTGGTCGATGGAGGGGGAGGGGAGGTGCCCCCCCCACCCAGAGCCTGATGGAGAACCCCCCCCACAAGGGCAGGCCGGCAGGGGGAGCAGAACCTGGAGCCGGCAGGGAACCGTGAATTGGGGATCGGGGGACCCGGGACGGTGGGGGATGGGCAGTTTCTGGAGCAGACGTTCAGATTCTTACCCCGTACACGGCACAGGACTTTTGTTTTTTGTAAAGTTTATTTGTTTTGAGAGAGAGTGGGGGAGGGACAGAGACAGAAGACAGAGGATTCCAAGCAGGCTCCGTGCTGTCACCTCAGAGCCCCACGCAGGGCTCGAATCAATACGAACCTTGGGACCGGGCCTAAGCCAAAATCAAGGGTCAGGTGCTTAACTGACTGAGCCATCCAGGCGCCCTGCTTTTAAGATTTCACTTTTAAGTAACCTCCAGTGGGCCCGATGGGGGGCTCTAACCTACCAAGAGTCAAGGCACCACCTGAGCCAGCAAGGTATCCCCACCCCCACCCCCCAGCACCGAAATAATTCAAGATTCTTTTTTTAGATAAGCAGTACACTTGAAGAGGTACCGAGGTGCGTGCAAGGACATCCCCATCCCAAGAAGTAGGGATGGGGGCGAGCGGTGACCACAGGAAGAGGTGGGACCGTTGCTTTGCGCCTCCGGGCCGGGGTTTCGAAACGAACCTCCCCTCCGTGGACTTCCAAGTACAACCTCCCGTCAGCTTACAGTAAATAATTCATTTGAGCACGGCTGTGACAGGTCGCCAGATGTCTGGGACTCTGTGCAAGGCCCGGCCAGGTGAAACTAAGTCAAGATCCTTTACGTGGCAGGCCCCCAAAGGTCAGGGTCCCGAGCTGGGGACGCTCAGGCCGTCGGGGTGACGAGACCTGCCCCCTTTCTTTGTGTCGGGACAGGAACGGGAGCCTGGCCCCCAGACGAAGGCCGTCGTCTGCAGGAACCGGCCGGAGTGGCACTCGCGGCCCCCACAGCGCGCCCCACGGCCGCACACACAACGACCTCTGCCGTCGCGAGTATGACATCACAGCTCTCCAGGCAGATCGACTACCCTGGGGGCCTGCCGGTGAGATGATGCTCCGGCCAGGCCAGACGCAGCCACGCGTGAAAATGCACGCGATGGGACACCGTGGTGGCGGGCTCGCACTGTGACGCGCGGCCCACATGGGGACAGAGTGGAAAGAGGCCGTCGCGAAGTGTGCGTTCCACGTGTTCTCGTGCACGAGGAGTCACAGCGAATGCCACAGCACAAGATGCCTGAGCGACACCGTGGACTCAGGGCCCACCTGGGGACAGACACAGGTGATCCGGAGGCAGACATGCACGTCGGGCTGTTTTGAAACTCTTTAATACTGGATACAATGCTTTTTAACATAAAAAAACAAATGTGCACCTTATGTTAAACAATACAGCACAGTCACAAATAGTAATATGAAGGAAAATAAAAACATTTGCTTCAAAAACCTTTCAGGAACTGTACCTTCCAAAAAAAAGCCAGGAAAACAGAAGCCACAGACGAGAAGCACGCACACTCCAGCCCCCGTGAGGACGGCACGGACCCACCGGCCACAGGACCCGCGCGGCAGCCCCTCCAGCGTCAGCACCGCTGACTCCTTTCTTCCAGGATCTGGTTATCAAACATTTCTTTTTCCCTTCAGAAAAGAAAAGGAGATAACCTCATTTTAATAATTCATTGTGTCTTTTTTTTTTTTTTTTTTTTTTTTAGCGTTCGTTTATTCTTCAGAGACAGAGCGTGAGCAGGGGAGAGGCAGAGAGAGGAGACACAGCATCCCAAGCAGGCTCCAGGCTCTGAGCCCAACGCGGGGCTTGAACCACGAGCCACAGGACCATGACCTGAGCAGAAGCCTCATGCTTAACCGACTGAGCCACCCAGGTGCCCCAGCAATTCATTGTGTCTTCAAGAGTAGGAAAGAGTCAGTGTTCCACGGGGACAGGGTCTCAGTTTAGACAGACAGAAAGTTCTGGAGACAGACGCTGGGGGAAAGACAGTGTGCACGTACTCGACGCCGCTGAGCTGGGCGCGTGGAGACAGTCGAAGAAGGTGAATTCTGTGTTATGCGCATCTCACGATTTTTTTTAAATAAACTCTTTAAAGAAAGTAAAATATCAGACTGTCCTCGCTAAGCGCGCCCTGCTAAGGAATCACATAACCGAGGCACGGCGTGTCACACTCGCCCAGGCGGCCACAGTGACAGAAGCCACGGACGCAGACGGCGCCTAGCAAAGCGCCGGCAAGTCCACGTGAGCACGCGGCCCCGGCGGAACGTGAGGCCGCTTCGTGGGGCAGGAAGACCGGCCGCCCTGCCCTCGGTTCGAGGCCACGTCCCCGGGGCCCGTCTCCGGCACGGCCAGCGTCATTTCCGTGGTGCCCGACACATTCGTGGCAGGTAAAGGGTGCGAATACTCGTGACGCTCTGACGCCGGCGACCCAGGGCAGCAGCAAAGCGTGAAGACGGAGCCGTCCTCACCGGCGGAGCGGCCGGTCCCCGGGAGGCGCTCCGGACACGGGCGCCCCCGCCCCGCTCGCCCGAGAACACCGTTCCCCATTTGTGTGCGGAGAGCGCCACGCTGGACAGAGATCCCGGGCCAGAAACACCGAGTTTCCCAAAGGCCCTTCATGCTCCGCTTAGTGCAGCCGGGTCAACCCGCCCGCACGCAGAGCCACGCTGGCTCTTCCGTGGACCGTGACGCAGGAGGCCTCCCCACCCACCGAGGCACACACCGGCGGCCCGGGGCAGTGTGCCCAGCTGGCCCCGGACAGAGACCCTGGCCCGTGACTCTAGTTGAGTCTTCGGCCTGTCACAGCCACGCGGGCCCCGCCTGTTCCCAGCAAGGCCTGGCAGCAAGCCCAGAGACAGGATTAGGGGCTCTGGGGGCCAAAAATCCAAGGGCGGTGAACTATGCCGACGGAAGAGAAACATCTTGATCACCACATTCTTCTGACCGGCTAGGAACGGGCCAGGGCGAGTGCCGCCACGTAATCCTACTGTGTTTTCTCAGCGGCCACGGCATCGGGGCAAGGGGGAGAGAGTCTGAAATGAGTGACTGCAAACCGCGATTAGGCTCGGCAAGGCTGGCACGCGTCCAGGGAGCGGGCCCGGCGCTCGGCCCGCGGACCGCGGCGCGGGCCTGGGCTTGGGTCCAGATCTGCCTGCCCTGACCAGCTCGGGGACCCCGGGCCCCCGTCCAGACTGGCTAGCGGGGAACGTCCACCACTGGCTTCGCTGGGACCCCCGGCAACTCCCGGCCAAGCGCTGACGTGCATTTCGACCGTTCGCGATTCATTCCCCCGCCGGGAACCTGAGCCGGCGTGTCAGGAAGAGGGCCTGGGTCACGGCCGCCAGCGAACACGAGCCCTTCCAGACTCGCTGCCGCCGGTCGGGGGCGGCGCCCCGAGCAGCCTACCGGTAGCTGAGCGAAGGTCCTCGGAGGTACTTCGCCTCGGCCGTCTCGTAATCCACGGCGTCCACCGCAGCGATCGCACAGATGATGGCCTGCAAGAGGGCAGGGGGCGCTCAGCCGCGGGCGTGGGGCCCGGGGCAACTTCGGACCAGCCTCCGCAAACGCGCACGGATTCCCTGAAGTCTCTGGACGTTTCTGAATGGCGTCAGTAATGTCGTGTCTTGGGGACGAGGGAGAGAGTTCGCGTCACTAGCAGCAGAGAATGGAAGGCGGGACCCAAACCAACCGGGATGTTTTAGAAAAGTTGTAAGCTTACTGTTCACACCACAGGGAAAACTACAAGACTGATGGTCCGAGCACGCGGTACGTCTGGTGTCGAGTCCTCGTTCACTTTGTTAGATAACGGGATCACGGTTACGTCAGAAAGCCTTTTCAAAGAGCCTGTACGGGGCGCCCGGCAGGCTGGGCTCGTGGAGACCGCGACTCTTGGTTTCTGGGCCCCGAGCTTAGGCCGCCGTCGGGCATAGACGCCACTCGAAAATACGATCTTTAGGGGCGCTGGGGTGGCTCGGTCAGTCGAGCATCCGACTCTGGCTCACATCACCATCTCGCGGTTCGCGATTTCAAGCCCCACCTCGGGCTCACTGCTGTCAGAGCAGACCCCACCTCGGATCCTCTGTCCTCCGCCCCTCTCCTGCTTACACTCCCCCCAAAATAAATACTGAAAAAAATCTTTACAGGCCCCCCCCCACCCGGGCACTGCTGACGTTGGGGCACGTTACTCTTGGGGGTGTCCCGGGCACTGTGGGGGTTCAGCGGCATCCCAGGACCCACCTGCTGGGTGGCCGGAGCCCCCTCAGCGGGAACCACAGCCGTCCCCGCTCGGGGACCAGCGTCTCTGGGGCAGAACCACCCTATTTGAGAGACACACGCCGAAGTACTTCAGGACCAAGAACTGGGGATCCCACCCCCGTAGTTATGTGAAGAGAGAGCTAGAGGTACAAACGGAGAGAGGCCACCATTCCCCACGGGCTACGTGACAGTGTTTTACTTTTATACCAATCTGAAAGCTTCCAGTGTGTATAAAGTTACGGGTTTTTGAGCACGGTAATTTTCCGCACACACACGTACGCGCGAGCAAAGCCCCTGACCCTCCAGATAACTGGCGGGGTCTCGTGTGCTCCCGCCCGGCAAACCCCGGCTGCCGCATCTCCCCAAGCAGCTCCCGTTCTGGAAAAGTCCTCGCGTGCATACACGGACAAAGCACTCAGCTCTCGTTCTCCCCTCCCCTCTCCCCCCGACTGGCCACGAGGCTTAACCACGGAGGCCGTCACACCACCCACAGACAGGAGCAGACAGGGCGGGTGCCTGGCTCCACACCACGATGCCCCGCTCCCCCGCCCCCCGCAGACCTCCGGAGACCCCAGCCCCGCAGCAACCCCCCCCCCCCCCGCCATACACTGCGGCCGGCGCCCCGGCTTCCGGGCAGAGCTGGGAGGGGCTCTCGCCGGGCGCCGGCTGCCGACCCCCCACCCCTCACCGCGCGGAACCGGCCTGCGGCCACTCACTTCAGGCAGAAGGACGTCCAGGACGAAGCGGATCCTGTCGGCGTTGATCCGTGCCAGCACCCTGCTGCCCGTCTCCTGGTAGACGCCCTGGAGGTATTTCACCACCAGGTCCAGCTGCTCCTCGTCCTCCAGGTACGTCTCCACGCAGGTCACGTACTGGCCCGAGTTCAGGAAGGTCTTCAGCCACCGGGACGGCTTCCTGTTCCTCAGGATGGCCCGCAGGTGGCCCTCGGCGCCCCTGGCCTTCACGATGTACTCCACCAGCTTCTGGTTGGCCCGGTCCCGGGCAGCCCGCGAGCGGTCGGGGAGGACCTTCCTGCGAGGCCGCCTCCTTCCCTGAGGGCTCCCCGTCACAGGCTCCTCGGGGTCCCCCTTGCTCAGCTGGGGAAACCTGGTCCCCAACACGTCCTGCTGGATGGACTTGCGGACAGGGTAACCTGCGGAGCACCGACACGTCCTGGGACCGCCGGCCCGGCTGAAAGGACTCCCCGCCACGTCCCGTCGCTAACTGTGGCGCCCGGGCTGCAGGGGAGAGGCCCCGGGCCCCCGGGGAGGGCCCAAGACAACACGCGCAAGGCCTCCTCCTCTGACGGGTCCCCACATCCCTCCCCAGCTCGGCCCGATCCGAGCGTGGCCCAGGAGAGCGGAGCCGAGCGGAGCCCCTGGGCCCCCCGAGGAAGCACGGACTCCTCCGGCCCCACACCGGCAGCAGGGGACAAGGGGGTGCGGCGCACCCGTCGGTTAACCGAAGACCCGGGCCACGGGGAAGGCAGGCGCGGAGCACCGCCAGCCACGCTTTAGAGGCGAGGCCCGGTGCCCAGCGGGCGGACAGGGGGCAGGAGGCACGGCGGGGCCTGCCCCCGGAGATCCAGGCTCAGGCTCGGGCTACGGCACGGCCTCCACCCAGACATCCCCTCCCGAGCTTCAGACACCGAAGACAGCTGCTTCGCGGCCCTGAAGAGGAGTCGGCGGACTTACTTATATCAGCCGCGTAATACTCCAGGAAGGAGCCAGCAAAAGAGCCACAGCCTGCAGAGGGGGCAGGGGGGGAGCCCGGTCACCGTCAGAGGCGGCTGTGGAAATGCCCCAGGGTGGCTGGGTCAGGACACCTGCGTCGCGTCGGCACCGCCCAGACCGCTTCCAGCTGACGGAACCCAGCACTGCCGTCAGGGTGCCTCACGGCGCAGGGGGTGCCCAGAAGGGCCGCCGTCTAGACTCCCAACGACAGAACCCGGGGCACACGGAAGCCAGCTCTCCACCTCCCGTCCACACCTAGCGGCTTGGCCCTCGCGTCTGCCGGGGACGAGGCTGCCCCGGGCCCAGGCAGGGAACCCACGGAAGCAGGCCCGCGCCCCGGCGCCCAGGCCGCCCCTCTGTCTGAGGGCTCGCGGGCCCACCTACCGAGCCGGACCCTGTAGTCCGTGATCAGGGAGACGCACCAGCCGATGGCCTGGTCGAAGTCCTCCTTGGCTTCGTTCTGCAACGACAAGGCCCGAACGCAGACGTGAGCGGGAGGCCACGGGGGCTCCTGCGCCCGTCTCCACGCCCCGGCTCCCGCGTCCGGTCAGCAGACGCATGCCGGGTGCGGCAACGCACACGGAGGCCCAGGTCTGGGGCCCGAGCTGCTCGGAAAGGGGTCACGTGTGAGCTGAGCACTTCAGGACAGGAGAGCTGGGGACTCTACGGGACAGAGGCGGACGCCCCCACACGCGGCTGGCGTCACCCTCACACAGGCCAGACTTGAAAGTCACACAACGTAAACCCTTCCGTCGGAAGCAGGGCCGCCCGAGGAGGAAGGACACTTGGCCACCGGGGGGGGGGGGGGGGGCGCGGGGCGCCCGCCCAGGCCTCGAGGTTTTCGCCTGCAAACCGAGGACCCCTGAGCCGGGACGGGGACCCACTACCTGAGCTCCACCTCCCGGGCCACCTCAGCCCGGCCTCCTCCTGTGGGACAGAGGCAGCGCAGGCGGCTCTGGAGGGAGGGGGCTCTGGGCTCGGCTGGGCTTGCTGAGCGGCCCCTGGGACAGCGGGCGCTCATCAGGGAAGCACAGGGCACGGCCCGTGGCCTTGACACCAGGACCAAAGCAGTGCAAAGAGTCGCTCCAGGAGGGGGCGCTCCTTCGGCCACACCGGCCTCTCGGAGACCCCGTGCTCCCACCCCACAGGTCAGCAGGAAGACAGGGAACAGACACCACCCCAGCGTCTGGATCACGTGAGGCCACGCGCCATCTCTGTCACAAAACACAATTCTTCACGTGGTGAGAGCACGCAGACCTCAAAGCAAGACTCCTGTCCTCCTCTCCAACTCCTCCGCCCTGGGAAAGCTCCCAGAGCCCCGACGGGAGACTGTGTTTCAGGGGGCGTGGAAGGTCCTGAGGCCACGGCAGGCCCCCTTAGAGAAAGAGACTCCGTCGACGGGCACCCTGACAGGGACAAGGAAGCCCAGCGCAGGCTGCTGCTCAGGGGCCAAAGTGAGGTCACAGCAGACGAGACAGACGGACGGCAGGGCCACGGCAGACATACGCCCATCAGCGGGAGGAGGAGGAGGAGAAGGGTGCCACCTTCCAGACGCCACCCACAGTCCTCAGAACCACACAACCCCTGGGGGGCCTCCACCCTTGAGGCCCCGGGAAATCCTGGCAAACAGCAGGGACAAGCCGCTCCCCCTACAGGAGGCTTCACCGTGACCTGAACTCCAGGAAGCCGCTCCCCAGGCTGGGAAAAGACCGGCACCCGAGGGAGGCCGGTAGGCCTCTACCCCCCGCTCCCCAGCCAGCCTCGCGTTTTGAAAGCTGGCGTCTCAGAGTCAAACAGACCACGTGTTCTATGGACATGTGGCTCGTGGGCTCATTGTACAATCAAGAGTCGACCACGGCGCTTCGGCGCGGGGTCTCGGCCACCGGGAAGCCCAGGAAGCCCCTGTGGGGCACCGTCACGGTCTCTGTCACACGGGCGGCCTCTGCACGACGGCCCGCAGAAGGGGCCGGCCTCGAACCGGGCAAACTGTCCTCTGCGCCAAAGCCCCACCTGTACGACGAGGGGACGGCTGGCAACTTCCCCCGGGACCGTGGTCCCCACCAGGCACAGCGCCGCGGACCAGATCACACGGGGAGCAGAGCCACCAGCCGCCAAGGAAGTCATTTATAGGAACACCGACAATCCACCTACCAGAAGTTCCTGTTTCTCTTTGCAGTCAAAGTGCTTCAATCTCCGGAGAGACACGGTGATGCTAGAAGCAGACGAGCAAAGCTTAACACGAAGGAACCTGGCCTCCCGACATGAGAAAACGTCTCCCTTTCCTCTGCTGAAACCAGTCAGGGCCACGGGGGCCTCTGCCAGCTCCGGCTTCCTGATCGAAGGCCATCGCTCTCCGGGCTGCCCGAGGAAGCCCCTCAGACACAGGCCCGGAGGTGACCGGCAGGCCCCGAGAGGACCCCTAGGGGACACAGCCGAGGATGCCCACGGGAGGCGGAGGCAGCAACCCAGGGCCAGAGGGTCAGAGGCCAGCTCTACGTGTTTGCCTCCAAAACGTGTTTCTGAAGTGCCCTTTGAGCAGAAGGGGATGTTCGTGTGCATTTTCATCCCGGACAGAGGACCAGTAGAGGGTGACCAGACAACCAAGCAAATGGCGGAAATCGGGGAGGCAGGCCGCCGCTCACAGCACCCGCCCGAGTCACAGTACGGTTTGTGGGGAATGGCAGGATCCAAGGGGCGTCCGGGCCTCACTTCAGAGCCGGCAGATAGAGCACGGACAACTGGACCTCTGACCGGTCCCTCTGTCTGGATTCTTTCCCCGGGAGCTGGATCACAGGGCCCGCCCCCGCCCCCCCCCTCCCCCCCGACCTCAGTGCCCCCGAGCGGCCAGGCCTTCACCGGGGAACCGTCTACAGAGAGCAGAGAGCTGGGTTACCCTCTCCCTTTCGGGTCCATGTGCCCCTCAATGAAGAGCACGCTGGCTTTCTTCTCCCTTCGCCGGACGCTCTTGACCTGTTGGCAAATCCGAGAAAACAAAGCATCAAGAACCCAGAAGAAGGCACAGGTCTGAAATACGCTCTTGACACGTTTCCGTTGTGCAGATGGGCATGAGCGGCGCGTGGCCAGGAACGTGGCCGGCTGGGAGAATGGACAGAGTCCGCGTGGGACACGCTCAAACACCGCCCGGCTGCTTCGTGCACTGCCGTCAGCGCTCACAGTGGAGCAGGACCACGCGGGCTTTGCTTCCTTTTCTTTTGTGACACAGAGCGCGAAGCCCACTGCTTCTGACCACCTGTGTGTGTGACACGTGGACCCTTCCCTGCCTCAGCAGGGCAAGCTCTTCCTCATTTTCAGTACGAGAAACGTGACTAGAGAGAGTGGCAACCAGCCGAGGACACAGGGAAGCAGGGTGCCTGACTCTGGCCAGCCTCCCCACCCCCCCCGGCACCCCTCCGGGTCCCCGGCTCAGCCATAAACCAAGGGCGCACCCCAGGAACCTGTGAGCTTGGAGATCCGCTCCCCAGCGGGGCCCCCAGGGCACTGGCGAAAAGGAGGAGGGCCGGGAAAAGGTGCCAATCGCAAGGGGCACGCGAGTGCTGAAAGTGAGCCGAGGGGCCCCGATCGACGACTCCCCACAACTGTGACCAGACGCTGACCCGAGGGCCACCCCCCACCCCTTCTACCTGAGCCTGTGCTCAAGCCACACGTTCTGCCCATATGCGAACCACACTTGCTGCTACGGCCAGTCAGCCCCATCCACGGAGGCCAGCCTCGCAGCAACAGGAGTGTCTCCCGACTCCGGCAAACGTCTTCCTTATTACACGTCACTGTCTCTGACCGCGAGTTAAAGAACTACAGCCAGCATTGCAGGGTCCTGTCCACACCGCAGGGGCACAGAGGAGGATACGGGATGGAGGGGCTGACAGCCAGGATGTTACCTTTGCCCAAAAAATAAACGGACAGCCTGCAGAGTCCCGGCCCGGAGAAAGCCAGGAGTTTGCTGCGCTGGGGCTCAGTCACCGCACGTGCACAACCGGCCCCTGCCCCAAAACCTCACCCAGCTCAACGCTCCCGCGGGGGAAAGGTTTCAAGCGCACAACGTCAGAAATGAGCAAATCGCAGACCTCCTTCCAGGCAGGTTTTCCTGAGCCTGCCCGGCAGAGATTGGGCCCAGGACCCTCACACTCAACTGCGCCCAAATGATCAAACACCCCTTACTCAGGCAAACGTCTCCAGAAACCTTGCTCGTATTATATGCCCATCGGTTTTCCCCGGGGAAAATATCTGCCGGCGTCCAAATGACAACAGCAGAGCGCAAGTGAGCCGAAGGGTGGGGGTTGCCGCGGCGGCCCCCGGAGCCGGCCCCATGCTCACCACTGCTGGCCAGAAGGGGTACTTCTGGTGTTTCAGCCAGACCAGCATTCCTACTTCAAAGGAGCGTGGTTCTAGAATTAAAAAGAAACAAAGACAAAAAGAACATTAAGTCAGCTCCCGGTCATGCACCAAATTCAACAACTTAAGAGAAAACAATTGTTGGGACTTGGCCTGAATCTGACGCGCCCCAACTCCGGACAGAGACCCCAGCGGCTGGGACGGCACCCAAGGGCCCGTCGTGAGCACACCCTGTGGTTAAGAGCTGGTGTCTTCACGGGACGATACGCCTGGTCACACAGGTGGTGACGCGGGAAGGTGCCAGGCAGGGGGCACTCAGTACTACCTTTGCCACTTGCCTGTGAATCTCAAATTCTTCCAAAGTAGAACATTTTTTAAAAAGCGTGGCACAGAAACCCCAACGCGAGAACCAGATTCCTAGGAAGCTCATCAGTCTGAAAAACGGGACTCTTAAAAAGCAAAAAATAAAAAATAAAAAAACCCAAAAGGAATCGCCGAAATCATCATTCGCTAACTCCGTGTCTGTGAACAAAGTTTGACAGGATTTCCGGCCCCAAACCACCACACTGCAGAACAGAATCACAGTTGGAACTGAGACAATCAGGTCACAAAGCCCCGCAGACACGAGGCCGCCCTTCCCTGCCTGGGGAGCCGCCCCGGCGACCAGCGGGCGCAGCCACAGGAGCACGGTCGGCCGGCGAACGGACGCCTGGCATCCATCTGGCGAGAAGCACCCAGTTTCTGAGAGAACCGTCAGGGCCCCGGGAGGACAAACAGGTCTCGGGAAACACCCAGACGGACATCAGGCTGCCGGGGGGGGGGGGGGGGGGGGGGGAACGGGGAGAAGACCAAGCCAGGTGGAAGCACAAAACAGGGCCGAGAACAAGCGCGGCGGCTTCTCGGGGCTGTGGGGACCCAGCAACCCCCTCCCTCCGCCGGCCGCGGCCGAGAGGAAAACGCCTTTGAGGAAGAAGGCCCAGTGTCCCTTCTCCGGCCCGGTGAGCTCTGCCCTGCTCCCTGCTCCCGGGAGCCAAGCCTACACAGAGCTACCTCCCAGAGGTTTGTGCCCCGCAGGCTGCAGCCCCCATGGTGGAACTATCTAGATAACTGAAGGTGGGGGAGGGCTCAGTAAGTAACAAATCGTTGCCATATAGGGTCATCGGAAGACCACGCGGAAACGTAAAGCGTGTCCGGTCAACAAGTTACAAAAAGGAAACCCGCACGGAACGGGGCATGTCTGGGGAAAAGAGCCGAGTCTTGAGAGCGCGACCGGCACGGTGGCCTCCCGGGGTACGGTGGGGGCGACCCTTGAAGGAGGGGTTCCCCCACACTGTACTCTTTCTGCGACATCTTGTGAATCTATGTATTTCATGACGAAAAGGCTAAACAATATCGGACTACGTTCAAACGGATAGCTCAGGAGTAAGTCTAAACAGAAAATTCGTTCTGAACGATTTCCTCCAGGAAACAGACTAACGTGCTGTCAGTCGCTGGTTCAGGATCCAGGTCCGCGCCTCCCACCCTTCCACAGGGGGCCAGGGCACCTCCCCGCACGCATGTTCGCCGGGGCCCGCGGCACGTGTGGGAGGGGCCCCCGGCCGGAGACCCTGCGTCTCCGGACACGCGTGCAAACGCCATCCCCAAAGGTCCGCGGGTGGCACCGGGCCGCCCCCCCCAAGAGTGGCGACGGACCGCTCTCTCCACTTGGCTGTCCTTCCTTCCCACGGAGGGGACGGGACGACACAGAAAGGAAGCAGCGAGGCGGCAGGGAGGGCTGGCCCGTCTCCTCCCAGGGAGTCGCCCTCCCCTTTGTGTGGTGATCCCCGTCAAGACAGAGCGCGCAGAACGCGGCACTTCTGAAGCTTCCGAAGCTGTCAGTGCAGCAGGAGGAAACTGAACTGGCCGGGGGCCGTCAGCCCCGGCGCCCCGCACCTTACCGTGGTACAACAGGATGCGGGGGGGCTCCTCTTCGTCCTCCTCCTCGTCCAGAACGGAACGGATGGGCGCACGCTCCACGGACTCCCCCGAAGTCGGACGGGCTGCCAATGGCATCAGGTTACTTACTTTCATCTCTACCGTTCCAGGAACTCAGCCCCAGAAACCGCGTCGTGATACGAGACCGTAAACGCAAAAGCAAAAGGTCCCGCGTCACGCACGCGTTCACCTTGCCGGATTCAAACAGGGCTCGCTTTGACTAACGTACATTCCAAAGAAAAACAAACGAGAGGGAAAGGGGGTGGGGGAGAGGCAGAGAGACCGAGGGAGGGGAGAGGGCTCTGGTCTCCGAGAACGGCCGGCACACAAAGCAGCGAGCTCCGGCAAGGCGAACAAACAGGGGCCGGGAGAACGCAGGGTCACAGGGAGAGGGGTGCAGCGCACCTCCCCGCGGCCCCCGTAGGCGCTGGGACGCGGCCTCGCCGAGTTTAAACTCACAGCAGAAACCCGAGTGTGCAGCCAGGGGATCTCGAGGTACCGAACCACGCAGAAATCAGTGGGATACCGCAACGGAAAAGACCGGAAGGAGCCACGGTGCGTGACTGCACACACACACACACACACACACACACACACACACACACACACACAGAAGTGTGTCTCCATAGGGATTCTTAAAAAGTCAGGAGCCTGGGGGTGCCTGGGTGGCTCAGTGGATTAAGTGTCCGACTTTGGCTCAGGTCACGATCTCACAGTTCGTGGGTTCGAGCCCCACGTCAGGCTCTCTGCTGACAGCACGGACCCTGCTTTGGATTGTGTCTCCCTCTCTACTGCCCCTTCCCCGCTTTCTCTCTCTCAAAAACAAATAAGCGTTAAAAAAAAAAAAAAAAAAAGGTTGAAAGCGTTCTGAGTTAATCACTTCTGAGGTTCTCGCCCGTTCAACGGGACCGGCTCCTGCAGGTTTCAGCATCAGAGAGCGTGCGGGGTGCGGCCACAGCGTCCCTCAAGCACCAGGCCCGGCCTCCAGTGACCCGTCCCCTCTCCGGCTCAAAACAAAACCAAAAACACAGGGATTTGGGAGGCGCTGGGCTAGTTACAACCCGGTGGGAAAGACCACCTCAACAGGAACCAGGAAACATCTGCCCTGCATTCTGATCTGCTCTCCTTAAGCTCTACTTAGAAATACACCAGGAGCCGGAGCCGGCCCCGCACGGACCGCGGGAGAACCCCAATCCGCCCTCTGCCAGCACAAGGCGATTCTCGGCCACAGACCTTTAGCTTCCTCCACGAGGACTCGAAGATCTCCCGTCTCCTCCGTGGATGCCCGGGGGGCAGGCAGGTGGAGTCTGGCAGCGCCGGGCAGAGCCCTGCATCTCCCGGGCCCCTGCCTGGGGGACGCCACTGCCCCCGGCTCCAGCCGAGCCGCGGGTGGCCTCTGGCCACTATCGGGGCAAGGCCGCTTGGCAGGGAGGCCTTGGGCATCCGGGCAGGCTGGGCGCCCTGGGGCTGGGGGCCCGGTGGGGCCAGGCAAAGGTAAGCTGGGGTCTCGACCTTTGGCCCAGAGACCCTCCTCCTTCACTGTGGGAGGTGAGCGGGGGGCTGGCAGGCGGCTTTCTTCGTCGTCTCCCTCCGAGAGGGAAGGGGCACTCTGACCCACAGTGGGCTCCCGAGCTGAACTTCTTCCCCTTTTGCTAGGGGTTGTCCGACTTGCACAGCACGTTCTCGACCCACTACCATGCTGAGAACCACCTCTGGCTGGCGGGACTACCAAGGCTTGTGGGCTTCCACTCTTCCTGAGCTCCTTCTTGTGGTCCACCTTGCACTTGGGGTCCTTTTGACAAGTGGGGGAACCTGACAGCCTCGGGTGGACACGTTCCCTCCTCTCGGGTCCAGATCTGCCCGGCACAGCCTCCTGGACGCAGGAAGAGGCAGGTCCACAGAGCAAGGAGGCCAGTTCCATGGGCTTCTCTCGTGAACACAGAGCAGTTCTTTCTTCCCTAGAAGGGCTTTCTTGAGGCAGACCTGTGCTCTCGTTCAAAACATCCAGGGCCACTCGAAGCGAGCGTCTGTAGGCCAGCTCCTCTAGGGGTTCAGCAGGAACCTCATTCTGGGAGGCTGCAAGAACGGGAAGCAGACAAAGCCTGGTGACGACCAAGCCACCGGTCACCCAAGGTCCTCCAAGGTCCTCGGTGGCTTTCACACCTGAAGGGAGGTCTGCCCCTCCTCAGCCACATCTTCCCCAAAGGGGGACAAGGCCACAAAACAACAGCTATTGTTTGGGGCCGCAGTGGGGGGGCGGGGTGCTCTGCTTTTCCAAAAACAACCTGACTGACCCTAACCTGCGTGGCTTACAAAGTTAAATCCCTCCAGGTCACCAAACAATGCAGCCAGCTACTCAGACGCTTCCTGCTTCCTGCTTCCCGAATTGGCTCAGCCTCACAACTGCAAATTCAATCAGGTCAAGAAAAACCCTCGCCAACCCCATAAAGAACTCGCCAGCACCGAATTCTTGGGTGGCGCCCGTGAAAGGGACCCATTGTGGGCTGGTGGGTTTTCCATACTTCTTTGCAAAGCATTTCAAAGCCAGAAACGAGCATCACGAGCCTTGAGATTGTAGCCTGACCTCCCGGCTGCAACAGTTTTGTTTATTCATTCCGCCACACAGACCCGGACTGCTTATTTGAACAAGATGACGGATGCGATGTCACAACTCAGCGGGCACAACACCTATTGGCACGGTATTTTTCCCTGTTGAATATTAAAGGCTCCTACAAATAACCGGCCCCCGACATGATTGGAACAAGTGACGAGGAGCGTCCGAGAGGTGATGGCCAACGCCACCTAAGATGTGCCCAGTGGACGCCGCTTTGAACAAAAGCGGTTTTTTCCAACGACATAGGAAAATAGATCCTATTTCATAAACACCCCTGGAAGGACTCCCGGTCAGCCTTTTCACAAGACCAACGGCTCTCGGTATAGGGGGCGCGTGCCCCCACTCCAAGGCGACAGAAAGCACTTCTGCTTGGTCTGCCGAGTGGCCACCAGGCGAGCGGGCACTCAGCCCCAGCACCGCGAGGCTCGGGTGCTCCCACCTAGGAAAGGCGAAGGGGTGGGCCTCACCCCCACCCAGGAGGGCACTGGCACACGGGGGGGCGTCCCACAGTGATGCTGGTCACATAGTCCTTTCTCCCCGGAGCCCAGCTAGGGAATGTAAATACGCAATCCACTGCTCTCAACCCCCGGGCAGAGAAAAGAGCGGCGCCAAGACCGTTTCTGCAGTCTTGCTATGGGGCGGGGGCGGGAGGAGAAAGGACGCGTCTTCCCCCCTCTCCTCACGGAGGCAAACGCACTCCGGGTCTCATTCTTATGTACACCGGAGGCCACGGATGCGACCAGCAGATCCCAACGCTCGCAGACGGCCGCGCAGGGAGTCCGGAACAGGCTCGGTCCCAGGGTAGACTCTGCAAGGGTTTAAGAAAGTGGATCCATTTTCTTCTCCTCCTTCAGCTCAGGGTCCCCTGGGAAGCGGGGTCTGTCCGTTCTCCCACGCTGTCTCCCTGTTACCTAAAGACGTGCTCTTACCCAACGTGGAAGCGATTCGTTCGATGTGCGCCACCCTCAAGGCCTCCACTTCCGTGCTCCTCACCTCAATCCTGCGGGGACAGAAACGCCCGTTACCTGCTACCAGCCAAGGCCGCGAAGACATTTTCGAACGTGTTTTCCTTCAGATGACAAAAGAGTTACAGTCATTTTCTTCCTTCTCAACCTCGCGCTCAAACCAAAAGTCACGGCCAACGAGGAATTCGTGTGCCTGAGGTTAGAGGCAGTGAGGACCCTGGTGAATGTGGCTTTTTTGCTTTTTTCCCTTTTAAGACAGAAAAGGTTGGCTGGATTTAAGAGTAAAAATGAATTCAAATTGTGACTTTCATGAGGCAAATCCTACTTTCAACTACACAAACGACTCCTTTGTTAGGTTCTCAGAGTAGAAGATAATGTCACTAAAAGCAGTTTACAGCCCAGCAGGTGTGTTTTAGTTTAAAAGGATGCGCTTTCCTTTTAAACTCGAGTATTCAATTACCTTCCCAGCCGCAGGGAAAGTGTGAGCTGGGGACCAAGTGAGCTTAGGAGGCGGCTCTGAAGAGGGACGGGGACCTGGGGAAGCTGTAACCAGAGCGGACGAGGTTTTATTCTCTCTGAATTGGGAATTCTCCCGTTAGACACAGCAATACCACAATTATACGTGATCTGGGCATTTTAATCATTCTGGCCGATATTTTGTTCTTCTGTCACCGGATAACAAAGGAGAGTAAGGCTGCCCCGTAGCCGAGCATTTGCCGTCTGAATGCTAAATAATAGCTTCTTACTGGACGGACAGGCTGAAACAGCAAACACGCCAAAACTGACGGGCCCGTCACACGAGTTTCCGAGAAAAACGCGCAAATCTGCGGGAAGGAACTATCCACATGCGAACCCCAACAAGAGCTTCCCCTGCGTGTCATTTTTGCTTGTTGTTTTTGTACCGCTCTCTCTCACACAGAGCCCTTCGTATAAATGTTCATTTCCAGACAGACGTTAAAAAAAAAAAAAAATCAGCGTTTGCCTCTTAAGGGTATTATGAACACAAGTCAGTTACAGTAACTACAGAGTTAACGAGCGCTTAAGAGTTTACTTCACTTTTTGGCAGGGGGACAGTAAAAGAAATCCCATTCAGAAAAAAAGATAACAGTTAAAAAAAAAAAAAGACCCCACAACACTTAACTTTTCATCTAGGGAGAGTATTTGAACACTTAGAAAAAATTCCTTTTTCCTCTTATTTTTTGTTGCCACCTCCGTTCTGGCCAAAACCTATATTAAAAACATAAAGCAAAAAACAAAAAACAAAACCAAAAAAAAAAACAAAATCCTTGTTACTAAGACACAACAAACAGTTGACACAAAGCAGCACTGGGCAGCGCAGCCGCAGCCGGTAACTCTTAAAATATACCCCCCGCCCAGACCTCAGCAACCTCCTGTCTAATCCTGCCCTTTCACAGATGGGGAAACCAAGGCCCTCGAGGTCAGGGGCTGACCCAGGCGGGGAGCAGGGTCCCGGCCTGGCAGTGCAGCACTCTCCCTATCGCGTTGCTAGAAAGTGTCCCCGAGGCACTCCCATTATTTACTTCCACAAGGCTCCCTTCCAGATATTTCCTGGCATTACATACTGCCTCACAGGCCTTTTTAAAGCAGAGTCTGTTAATTTTCCTAAGTGTAGAAAAAAAGACACTTCTGGAAGCGTAACCTTGTAAGCAGCAGACCAGAAAGAACCCCATTAACCGGGCGATGAGTGAGGTTCAGGGCCAAGAGATCCGAGTGCCAAGTGCTCGGGCTCAATTATTTCACCGAAAGAACTCCTAGCTTCCTCCCGATGAAGATTTTACTTGTCACCCAAAAGTCACTTCTAATTCCTGAAATTACGCAACAACGGCTGTCACCTTTGCAGGCCATAATCGCTTTTCCCATCTGCAGAGGACATACTTGGCGTCGGTCATGACTTAGACTCATGTGGCAGGTGGTAGTGATTTGGCACAAAGTACTTGAAGGTCTGACTCGATGCGCCCCTGCAACAAGATTCGCACAGGGGTTCATAAAAGCGATAGCTGGCCACGTTAGCACAGACGGGACCCTCAAGGGCAAGGGTCCCTGGGGCTTCGCCCCGAGTTAAGAGGGTCACCCCTGTAATCCTGCGCGGAGATGCTCAGCGTCAAGAAGAAATGGCTGGCCTGGGTCCCCGGGGAGGCGCCCGCACTTCTCTTGGAAATAAAATGCAGCCGCCGCCCCCCACCCCCAGGGTCTGTCTGGCTCCTGCCTAAGCGGCTCCCGAGCAACTCTTCTGCGTGCTGAAGGCCTGCCTCCCACCTTCGCACGGAAAGCGATTTCAACAAAGCTTAAAACCCTCCCCCGTTTGGGGAGTGAACAGTTGCCCCCAGTTGCAAAAAAAAAATAAAATGGGAGGAAATGACCGCTCTTTCGCCTGCTCTGGCCCTGGAAGGACGGGGACAGCTGCGGGCCGCTCGTCACCGCAGGGGACACACAGGCCTGGCTCCGCACGGAGAGCAGAGGGGGGCTCGTTCGCGCACAGAGGGGCGCAGGCGGCGGGCGCAGGCGGTTGCGGACGGGGATCCGGGGAGGGACGGGGGCGCACGCAGCCGACGAGGGGCCGCGGTGAACAGAGAAAGGGGCGAAAGCGGCGGCACCCTCCCCCCGCGCTCAACGCCCCGGGGAGGGCCTCCTTTGGGGGTTCGTTCCTCCCCCCCAGGCCCGGCCCGGCCGCCTCGGCCCCCGCCCGCCAACCGCGGGCCGCTGGGCTCACCGGGCGGCCGGCCTCCCCAGCGCGGTGGCCCCGAGCCCCGAGCGGAGAGCGAGGAGGCCGTGGCGGCCCAACGGCGTCGGCACCCGAGCCTCCCCACCCGAGCCCGCGCTCACCGCCTCCGCCGCCGCCGCCGCCGCTCCCCGCGGGCCGGGGGCGGGGCCGGCCTGGCGGCGCCGCCAAGCTCCACCCCCGCCGCCGACCAATGGGGCGCACGCCCCCGCCCCGGGCCCCGCCCCTTCCGCCTGGCTGGGCGTGAGCGCGCGGTTGACGGACAGGAGCTGGGCGGGCAGGCGGGCGCGCGCGCGCGCGCGCACGAGAGACAGAGGGACTGACGGGCGCCTGGAGGGCGCGCGGGCGCGAAGCCGAGGGGCGCGTAGCGGGTGGCGAGGGCGGCCGGCCCGGCACGCGAGCCTGTGAGAGGGTTCGGCCGAGTCCTCTTTGTGAACCCGCCTCCGGGCGGCGCGGCCCGTCGAAGGCGGCCTTCCGTGGCGCGAGAGAACCTTCCAGAGCCTCCCAGAACCTTCACGTTCCTGAGGCGCCACGTGCTGCCGCGGTTCCCACGGCGCAGCCTCCGGGAGCGGCCTGGGAAGCAGGTACCAGCGCGTGGGCCGGGCCGCGGGGTCGCGTCGCTTCTCTGCAGCTTCATCCCCGGCGCTCGGCGAGGCATGACCCTCAGCAAGACGACCCCGGGGACCGCCCCCCGCCTCACGTCCAGCCGCTGTCGGGGGCGGGGGGTGAGGGAGGAGGGGAAAGCTGACGACGGGGGGGGGGGGGGGGGGGGGAGGGGGGCGGGGCTATCGCGGGAAGGGGGGGCAGAGGGGGAGGGGAGGGGACGCCCGGGGGGGCGGGGCGTAGCGGGCTGACCCCGGGGGCGGGGCTGACCCCTGGGCGCCGCCGGGAGCTGCCCCGCGGGCGGAGGGAAGGCGCTTCCGGCGGGCTCCCGCCTGCGGGCGCGGCTCGTGCTCTAGGGCTCCGGGCCCCGTGCCCTTTCCAGGCCTGACCGGGGCTCCAATGCACTGAACCTCTGCTCGAGTGTAGCTTCGGAGGCAGTTTTGAAACCGCGGTCGAGTCGTTTTAGGAAACTCGGACTCCCTTGTGGTTTAGCGTCGTAACCTTGGGTTTCGTGTTACTGGTTGACGAGCCAGCTTCGGACGCTCCCGGCCCCCCGTCACGTTCACGGGGACGAGAGGGGTCGTCCCGCCGGGTGGGCCGGCCGCCGGGCGTTAGCGGGCAGTGCGAAGTCGGGGCTGCGGGCCAGCGCGATGGGGCGCCGGCCTGGAGGGCAGCTTGACCAAGTTCTCGTCTGTGCCCTCCGAGGGTTCGGAGCCTCCAGCCGGGGTTAGTCGTGAGGATACGATCGGATGTGCCCCCAGGACGGGCGGATGTGCCCCCAAATCTGGTCAGATGTGCCCCAAGACCTGGTCAGATGTGCCCCAAGACGGGCGGTTGTGCCCCCAGGACCGGGTCGGATGTGCCCCAAGACCTGGGCGGATGTACCCAAAGACCTGGGCGGATGTGCCCCCAGGACGGGCAGATGTGCCCCAGGACGGGCGGATGTGGCCCCAGGACCAGGTCGGATGTGCCCCCAGGACCTGGTCGGATGTGGCCCCAGGACCAGGTCAGATGTGCCCCCAGGACGGGCAGATGTGCCCCAAGACCTGGGCGGATGTGCCCCCAAGACGGGCGGATGTGCCCCAAGACCTGGTCAGATGTGCCCCCAAGATGGGCAGATGTGCCCCAGGATGGGCGGATGTGGCCCCAGGACCAGGTCGGATGTGCCCCCAGGACGGGCAGATGTGCCCCAGAACGGGCGGATGTGGCCCCAGGACCAGGTCGGATGTGGCCCCAGGACAGGCAGATGTGCCCCAAGACCTGGGCGGATGTGCCCCCAGGACGGGCAGATGTGCCCCAGGACGGGCGGATGTGGCCCCAGGACCAGGTCGGATGTGGCCCCAGGACCAGGTCGGATGTGCCCCCAGGACGGGCAGATGTGCCCCAAGACCTGGGCGGATGTACCCAAAGACCTGGGCGGATGTGCCCCAAGACCTGGTCAGATGTGCCCCAAGACCTGGTCAGATGTGGCCCAAGACGGGCGGATGTGGCCCCAGGACCAGGTCAGATGTGCCCCCAGGACCTGGTCGGATGTGCCCCCAAGACGGGCGGATGTGCCCCAAGACCTGGTCAGATGTGGCCCAAGACGGGTGGATGTGCCCCCAGGACCTGGTCGGATGTGGCCCCAGGACCTGGTCGGATGTGCCCCAAGACCTGGTCAGATGTGCCCCAAGATGGGCGGATGTGGCCCCAGGACCTAGTCAGATGTGCCCCCAAGACGGGCAGATGTGCCCCAGGATGGGCGGATGTGGCCCCAGGACCAGGTCGGATGTGCCCCCAGGACCTGGTCGGATGTGCCCCCAGGACCTGGTCGGATGTGGCCCCAGGACCTGGTCGGATGTGCCCCCAGGACCTGGTCGGATGTGGCCCCAGGACCAGGTCGGATGTGGCCCCAGGACCAGGTCGGATGTGCCCCCAGGACCTGGTCGGATGTGCCCCCAGGACCTGGTCGGATGTGGCCCCAGGACCTGGTCGGATGTGGCCCCAGGACCTGGTCAGATGTGCCCCCAAGACGGGCGGATGTGCCCCAAAATCTGGTCAGATGTGCCCCAAGACCTGGTCAGATGTGCCCCAAGACCTGGTCAGATGTGCCCCAAGACGGGCGGATGTGGCCCCAGGACCTGGTCGGATGTGGCCCCAGGACCTGGTCGGATGTGGCCCCAGGACCAGGTCGGATGTGCCCCCAGGACCTGGTCGGATGTGCCCCCAGGACCTGGTCGGATGTGTCCCCAGGACCTGGTCGGATGTGGCCCCAAGACTTGGTCGGATGTGCCCCCAAGACCTGGTCGGATGTGCCCCCAGGACCTGGTCGGATGTGGCCCCAGGACCTGGTCGGATGTGCCCCAGGACCGGCGTGCTGCTGGTGTACTGCAGCAGGTTCACACCAGGGAAGACCTCGCGAGGCCCCTCAGTTTCCAGCAGCAGAGACGTGCTTAGCCTTGTGTTCTGAGCGCGCGGAATGAGAGGTGTTCGAGACATGGTTCCAGTAGGAGAAAGTTTTCAATTAAAGCCTTAAGTGATTCCAAGAAGGACGTACCTTGTTAAAGAACGTTCTCTTGGCAAATCTGCTGCTTTAGAAGCAGACCCTTTTATGCAGCTGTGAGTCGCAGGGATTTGGGTTATATGTTTATTATTTTTATTTAATTTTAATTTTTATATTAGAGCGTGTGGGGGAGTTGGGCGGGGGGAGAGAGCGACACAGTCCCAAGCAGGCTCAATCCCTGAGGTCTCAGCTTGAGCCAAAATCAAGAGTCCGACACTCAACTGAACCCCCCCGCCCCCCGCCACGGCCCTATGTTTTTATGTTTTAAACAAGTATGTGAGTGACTGCTTGGTGACAGGGACTGGGCATACAATGGTGAGGAAAATAACAGGAAGCTCACAGGGTGACGGAGAGACATGTAATAAAGTAGTAACAACAGGGGCGCCTGGGGGGCTCAGCCGGTTAAGCATCCGACTTCAGCTTAGGTCATGATCTCACGGTTCGTGGGTTCAAGCCCCGCGTCGGGCTCTGTGCTGACAGCTGGGAGCTTGGAGCCTGCTTCGGATTCTGTGTCTCCCACTCTCTCTGCCCCTCTCCCGCTCACACTGTCTCTCTCTCAAAAATAAGCATTAAAAAAAAAAAGGAGTGACCACAAACGTCAAAGCAGTTTTAAATTAAATGTATTTAACGCAGGAACCCTAAAATGTCAGTGTAATAATTAGCCCCATCATTTTGGTTTTCACCGTGCCACAAAGCAGCACAAAGCCTCGTACCCAGAACAACCAGTTTCGGATCTTCGCAGCTCTGCAGCCTGGCCCAGGTTCAGCTGCGTGCACCCTCCGCGGTTCTCCCCAGTGGTCACCCGTGGGCTTGCATTCGGCTGGCATGGCAGCTGGAGCCTGCCCGTGTGCTCTCGGGGCTCTTCCCCCTCCGTGTGGTCTCTCCACGTGCTCACTCAGAGGGGCGACCGGCTGCTTACGTGGCCGCTCAAGGTTCCCAGGAGCACAACCCATTTTACAGGCAAGGAAACCCAAAGAGAAGAAGGTTGAGTCATTTGTCCAAGGCGGAGCTAAGATGTGAAACAAGTCTAGCTCCAAAGGCCAGACTGTACTCTTGTACCCTAACCCTGACAGACCTAATACAGCAGTAGTTCAGGGAGCCATGAGACTAACAGGGACAACGGTGTTTGGCGCCAGGGTTCAGTGGGTGCAAAGGGACCAAGGAAATGGCATTGAGCCTGAAAACCTGGTTTCTAAATGGTCTGTGGGCTGAGAGCTTTCAGAGCTTAGGGGATTGAGCAAAGGCCCTGTGGTGGTGGAAAGCCCTGCTTGTCAGAGAAACTAAATGGTGCCTGGTAAGGCCAAGAACAAGGGTTAGGGAAAGCAGAGGGAGTCCCTCAAGGCTTGGATGTGCCCTGTGAGGGTTTTTGGTTTGGTTTTTTAAATTTATTTATTTTGAGAGAGGGGGGGGGGGCGGGAGGGAGGGAGAGAGAAAGGAAGGAGCATGCTCATTTGCTTTTATGCACGGGGGGAAGGGCAGGGAGAGAGGCATAAAGAATTCCGGGCCGGTTCTTCTGACAGTGCTGAGCCCAACACCAGACTCCATCTCAGGAACCATAAGATCACGACCTGAGCCGAAATCAAGAGTAGGACGCTTAACTCACTGAGCCACCCAGGGACCCCTGTTTTTGTTTTTAAGATTTTATTTTACTTTGTTTTTTTTTAATCTTTATTCATTCTTGAGAGAAAGAGAGTGCAAGTGGGGGGGGGGGGGGGGGGAGACAGAGGGAGAGGGAGACAGAGAACCCAAAGCAGGCTCCAGGCTCTGAGCTCTCAGCACCGAGCCCAATGCAGGGCTCAAGTCACAAACCGTGAGATCATGACCTGAGCCGAAGTCGGATGCTTAACCAACTGAGCCACCCAGGTACCCCTAAGATTTTATTTTTAAGTAATTTCTGTATTCAACATGGACCTTGAACTCACAACCCTGAGATGAAGAATCCACTCTACTGGGGCACCTGGGTGGCTCAGTCAGTTAAGCACCAGACTTCGGCTCAGGTCATCACCTCATGGTTCATGGGTTCGAGCCCTGCATTGGCTGTGTGCTGACAGCTTGGAGCCTGCGGCCTGCTTCAGATTCTGTGTCTCCCTCTCTCTCTGCCCCTTCTTGGCTCGCTCGCTCTCTCCCTCAAAAATAAATATACATTAAAAAAAAAAAACTCTGAGCCAGCCATGTGCCCCAAGTGTTTTCTGTTTTTGTTTTCTCATTTATTATTTTAAAATAATTATACATCCATGGAAATTTGCAGAATTAGTCCAGAGAGGTCCCTGGTACCTTTCTCTCTGCTTCCCCCAACGGTTATATTTTGTGTATCTATCACGTAATATCAAAACCAGAACATTGATGTCACATAGCGGTATGTTGAAGTCTGAGCCGGATGATGCATAGACTTAAATACTCACCACCCCAGTCAACATACAGGGCAGCTACCCCCCAGTTACCCCTGATAGACACCCCCCCCGCCGCCCACTGCCACCCCTCACCCCTGGGTACCACAAATCCGCTGTCCATCTCTGTAATTCCCTGAGAATGCTCTGTAGATGCAACCATACAGCTCCAGGCTTTTGGAGACCTGGTGTCCCCACTCAGCACAGTAGTCCAGAGATGCCTTCAAACTCTCACGCGGATCAGGAGTTCTTTCCTTTTTGTCTGAGTTGTGTTCCATGCGGTGCATGTAGCGCACAATCCCCCTATTTTAAAGCCCCTGATCTCAATCCCCTATATGCATGGTTTCCAAAGACGAAAGCGTGACCATCTTTGGGGCCCATCTGTCCCATGCAGGGGACCAAGGAGGCGTGGAGGGCACGACCGAAACACTGGACGTACCGTGCCTGCCCTACACTCCGCGGGCCCAAACGTACCCACGCAGCTACATGCTGCTGCAGACAGGCTGGGAAAGTTGTCTTTACTCTAGGAGTCACTTGCACAGTCACGAGTGAGGCTCCCCTACCTGGAGGAGAAGGGACATCGGGGGACAACTAGCAAACCTTGCCAGAGAACCTGTCCACACCTTACCCCATGGGTGGTTGAGAGGGCCCTTGCCTGTGAGTGTTTTACGTGGTGCCTGGCACCCCACACCTAGGGTCCTGGTGAGCACAGAAGGGTTAATTTCAAGGAGGCAGGTGCTGTGCGGTGGACGGGAGACCTAAGTATTTGGGTCATGCTCCTGGGGCACGTCGCCTGTGTCTCAGTTTACCCATTGTGAGTAGAGGAGACCGCATTGTCTCCCCTAATATCCACTGCCTTTCCCTGTAGTCGCAGTGGTAGGGAAGGGGGGCTTTGTCTGTTCCCCACCCAGCCTGGGGGAGAAGCAGGGACCTTCCTTCCAGTGTCTGCGGTGCATGGAGCCTCGGGTGGGGTCCAGAAGAAATGATGATCGAGTGACAGAGTAAGCAGGTGATTCGGTGGGCAGATGCCTCCCTGCGGGGCTGCCCCGTGGACCGGGCCAGGAAGCCCTCCCTAGACCAGAGCAGAGTCTCTGTTACTCAGGACGCTTACCCCCATAGCATGGAAAATGGGGGGAAGGCGGGTGCTGTGATTGTGGGGCACTGAGAATAAACCCCGAAGACGAGGGCACCCGCACGTCCTACGTCTCTCTTGCTGAGACCTCAGGTGGCACCAGCGCATCTCCAGCTCTTCTCCTGCCTGCCTCCTGTGGGCCGTTCCCGGCCCCATCTCTCACCTGCGCTGTGTGTTTGATGACGTGGCAGGCAGAATGCTGAGATGGTCCCCAGTGGCTCACGACCTCGTGGAATCCCCTGTCCTTGAGTGTGAGTAGGACCTGCGATGTGACGGGTGTCGTGTCTATGACAGTGTGACGTACGGCGAAGGTGAAAGGGTTTTCCGGATGGAGTGAAGGTTCCTGCTCAGGTGACCTTCCGTTCATCAAAGAGGAAATTATTCTGGGTGGGCCTGAGCTAATCAGGGGAGCCCTTTAGAAGAGGGACTGGGGTCCTCGTGAGGTCACAGCCTCTCCTCTGGCCTTGGGGAAGCAGGCCATCGCAAGGGATGCCGGCGAGGGGATTCTGTCATCAGCCTCATGAGCCTGGCAGAGGACCCCGCCTCAGAGGCGGCACAGGCCCAGCCCGCGCCAGGTCCGCCACTGTGGCGGCCTGAGCAGGATGCCGGGCCACGTGTTCCCTCACTCCGGACCCACAGAGACGTCCAGAAGAGTGCTGCTTTCGGCCTCTCGGTTGGCGATAACTTGCTACGTGGTGGTAGAAGGCAAGTACGTGGCGTTGCGCCGTCCGCTGTGGTTCCCGCGTTGCCTGACTTGCCCTCCTCGTGGTCTCCCCCGCCACCTTGCCCTCCAGAGGCCCGGCTCAAGCTCCAGCTCCTTCGTGAGACCCTCCCTGGGGGCCCACGGCCGGTCTGCACCTAAAGCGCGGTGGCCGCTGCCGCAGTCTCCGTGTGTCCTGGGCCCGGGGCACGTGGCGACCGGCGCTTCCTGCCCCACTTAGCACGGAGACGGCTGCGGCACGTGTGCTGGCGGATGAAAGGTGAGCCAGGCATGGCGGCCACACGTGTGTCCCCTCGCCCCTTTCTGTCCGCCCCAGGAGCCCGTTCGTTCTACTCCTGAGGCCGGCTGCCCCCTCGGCCGGGCCCGAGAGCGAGGAGGACGGCGGTGCAGCCGAGCCCGCCGACTGTGGTGGGCGACTGGCGTGGGAGCCCCTTTGGCTGCCGGAGCAGAGCATTGTAACCCGGCGTCTTAAAACCAGAGACGCTTACGGTCTCGTGCTTCCGGAGAAGTCTGAGATCTCGGTGTCAGCAGGATGGGTTCCTTCTGGGCCCCCGAGGCAGCATCTGTCCCACACCTGCCTCCCAGCTTCTGGGGGCTCCGGCGGCCCTTGGTTTGTGGCCACGTCCCTCCTCTCTCTGCCTGTGTCTTCGCACGGGCTCCTTCCCTGCTGTGTGTCCCTGCTCCTTCTAAGGGCACTAGCCATTGGATCTGGGGCCCACCCCGATCCATTACAATCTCGTCTTCGCTGTCGGCAAAGACCGAACTTCCGTCACATTCTGAGGTTCCTGGTGGATGTGAAAATGGGGGCAAGACCGTTTAACCCGGTCCCTGTAGTGCATGGGAGCCAATGAGCCTTTGTTGTTCACGGACGCTGAGCTGCAGGGGGTTTGTTACGGCGGCCGTTACGGGGCGTAGCGTCGCTGATTGTCACCGTAACGTAATTTTTTGTCTACGTACTTGTCTTCCCCAGACACTGACCTCCCGCCAATGGGACATGGCGTGTCATTCACGACTGTATTGTACAGGATGAGGAAAAATTAGTTTTACCAGCGGGCACCAGAACACATTTTAGACACATGAGTGGGCTTGTTTAGGGAAATACCTTAATTGGTCCTGGGGAACGGTCGGGAGGCCCTTAGGACGTGAGGCGAATGGGCTCACGGAGAAGCCACGAAGGTCCTCAGCGTGAGGGAACGGCCGCTGTTCTGGAGGACAGGGCGAGGGGCCGTGAGGGCAGGGGCCCCACCAGAGGTCTCGGGACACGGACGTGGCTGGGAAACACAGGCAGAGCAGATGGACGCCATGGCAACTGCCAACATCCCTCTCGGGGGCCCCTGTGCCTTATACCAGCAGTTGGCCAGACCCTCCCTGAACTGGTCCTGCTCCGCTCAAGCAGAGGGCAAGCCTGCCAGCCAGCCGCCGTCGGCGTGCGGCCAAGTCCGTCGGAGAGGTGAATGTTGACGCGTGCAAGGAGCCGGAGGAGACCCGAGCTACGGTTTAGACCAACAAAACCCTAACGTGCCTCCACGCTCCTCGGAGAACCAAGGCCCATAGACTTGACCCGGCCGCACGTTGTGCTGACGCAGGCCGGTCGGTGGGTGCAGGGCAGTCCCGGAGGAGGGGGTGGATGGGACTCTGTCACGTTCCTGAGCTTTGTCTGCTTACCTTGGGCCTGCGTTACTTCTGTTTTTTTGAAAAAGGTGACCAAAAAAGTAAAAAATATATATATATTTTAACGTTTACTTATTTGGAGGGAGGGGGAGAGAGAGAGAGAGACAGAGACAGAGAGAGAGAGAGAGAGAGAGAGAGAGAGAGAGAACCAGCCAGGGAGGGGCAGGGGGGCCGGGAGAATCCCAAACAGGTTCCATGCTGTCAGCACAGAGCCCAACTCAGGGCTCTACTCCATGAACCTGAGATCATGACCTGAGCCAAAATCAAGAGTCAGATGCTTGACCAACTGAGCCACCCAGGCGCCCCAAAAAGTAAAATGCCAGTAAAACCTTGGTTTGCAGTCATGATTCATTCCAGGGACGTGCTTATCGTCAAAAGCACTTGCATATCAAAGCGAATTTCAAGAACTCTTGGCTCGGTTGTGATCATGTGATGTTCAAGGTCACGTATTACTCGTATTGCAAGACATCGCTCGATTATGAAGTTAAAGTTTGTTAGAAACGTTCCCTTGTCATGTGGAACGCTTGCAGAACAAGTTACTCGCAATCCAAGGTTCTGCTGTATCTGAAGATCGTCTACATCGTGCTAGCCCTTCCCTGCTCGGGACGGCTCCCACTGGCCCCGGTGGGGCGCGTAGCACTGCTAACTACCCGTGTGTGCCACACCTTGTGGGCCTCCCTTCCCAGCACGCTGCCCCACCGTCAGCTCCTGGGGGCCCAGGCTCCCGACTTGGCCTTCAGGGCTTATCGGTGGCTTTGCTGACGGGCAGGAAGAAGGTGTACGCCCTCTTCAGCGCTGCCATTGGGGCCTCCTTGGGCATCATGCGGGGTTGAGCAGCGTCCCTAGCCCCCACCCGCTCGATGTCGGGACCACCCCAGTCGCGTCAACCACAGATGTCCTCAGACATTGCCCGGTGTTCCCTGGAGGCAGGATCACTCTGGATGAGGCCTGTGGCCATAGACTAATTGCATTCCTGCCATCATTCCTAGAGGTAGCCTCAAATTGTTCAGCCTGCTCCCTCGGTGTCCTCAGGACAAGCCTGGGCCCTGCACCCAGTGCGGGCTCACCGCCTGGCGCGTGAAAAAACCAACGAAAAGACAGCCCTTCAGACAGCCGCCTTCTCGAGAACTTCCACCTGTTCATCAGGACTTCTCTTTGGGCGCAGGCCACCGCGGGAGGAGAGGAGAGCCCCATCTTTCTCTCTCCACCGTCTCCTGGCATTCGGAAGCTGATTTTGGTGAACAGCTTAGTTGATCTTTCCCCCCAAACATGGCTTTCTGAGAACCCAAACCTGTCCGCCTCGGGACCCTGCTGTTTGCATTTAGCACGTATGAGGTTAGTTCTCACAGGGGTCGTACATGGTGTCATCCACAGGGACTGTCCTTTGGGATGTGCACGGGATTAGCACATGGAGAGGAAATACTAACGGGACAGCTTGAGGCCCTCGGCCTGGGTTTCTGCACAGGATGTAGATCACGGCCGTATTACTTTTCTAGGACCGTGGTGACAAAACACCTCAAGCAGAAATTGAGCATCTCCTGGTCAGGGAAGCCAAAAACCCAAACGGAAGGTGTGGCAGGGCCATGCTCCTCCTGGAGGCCCCTAGGGAGGAACCTTCCTGCCTCTTCCAGCCGCTCAGTGGCTCCGGTGTCCCCTGGTGTCTCTTGGCTTATAGGTGCTGTCTTTTCTCTGTGTCCGTGTCCACGTTCCCTTCATCTTACAAGCACACCGCTCAGTGGACTTAGGTCTCTCACCCACCGTGACCTCATCTGAACTAATTTCGTCTTGGGATGCCTGCGTGGCTCAGTCGGTTGAGCTCTTGGTTTCGGCCCCGACTCTTGGTTTCTGCTCGGGTCATGGCCTTGTGGTTCATGGGTTTGAGCCCCGAATCAGGCTCTGCGCTGACACTGTGGGGCCTGCTTGGGATTCCCTCTCTGCCTCTCTCTCTCTCTCAAAATAAATAAATAAGGGGCGCCTGGGTGGCTCAGTCGTTTGAGCGTCCGACTTTGGCTCAGGTCATGATCTCGCGGTCTGTGAGTTCGAGCCCCGCGTCAGGCTCTCTGCTGACAGCTCGGGGACTGGAGCCTGCTTCGGATTCTGTGTCTCCCTCTGTCTCGGCCCCTCCCCCGCTCATGCTCTGTCTCTCTCTCTCTGTCGAAAATAAACATTAAAATTTTTTTTTTCAAAATAAATAAACATTAAAAATTTTTAAAAAGAAAACTAATTACATCTGCAAAGACCTTCTTTCCAAATAAGGCCCCATTCATGGGTTCCTGAGGGTTAGGACTTCAACGTGACTTTTGGGAGACACGTTCAACCCATAAAAACATCACACTTACCAAGTTCCTCACCATACCTCTTTGGGTCAGCGTTGCCAGGAAAAATAGGGGATTAAATCGCTAGGTACACGTTACATGCAAATTATACATAGTACACGTTAGATGCAGGATTAACGTACAGCTACTGATTTAGTCCGAGTCCCTCTTTATTGCATCCTAAAAAAATACTTGTCACATATGTAAATTTCATAGGTAACTGGGTGTTCTGTATTTTTATTTGGTAAATCTGGCAACCCTATTTATCAATTGGACTTGTGTAGACTTTTCTCCAAAGGGGCAAATGGAACTTCTAGGAACATTACGTGGATTTGACTGTTTCCGCGAGAACCCTTGGTGGTGCCAGTTCTGTCTCATTTAACAGGGAGCTTTCAACAGTGTGCGAGTGTGTCACACAAGCCTCCAGAGACTGAGGAAAATCGGTTATGAGATAGATCCGGATATATACGTGTGTGTGTATATATATGTATATGTATATATTTTTTTATTTTAGAGGGAGAGAGTGTGTGCACAGGAGTGGGGGAGAGGGGCAGAGGTGGAGAGAGAGAGAGAGAGAGAGAGAGAGAGAGAGAGAGAGAGAGAGAATCTCAAGCAGGCTTCATGCTTAGTGCCAAGCATGACACAGGGCTTGATCCCACGATCCTGGGATCATGAGTGACCTCAGCCGAAATCAGGAGTCAGGCGTTCAGCCAACTGAGCCACCTAGGCGCCCCTGAGATGCATGTGTATATATATTTTATTTTATTTATTTATTTTCTTTATTTTGCCGGGGGAGGGATTTATTCTGCACACACGTAAGGAATAGTAAAGAGACACATTTGTAAACGCTAAAACATTCTTTATGAATGTTACTATATTCCTACACTGAATTTGCACCAAGAAATTTAATTTATCTCAATTTCTCGCTTATTCCAGGTCCTCCCTTTCATCAGGTCTTTTTTTTTTTTAATTTACATCCAAATTAGTTAGCATATAGTGCAACAATTATTTCAAGAGTAGATTCCTTGGTGCCCCTCCCCCATTTAGCCCATCCCCCTCCCACACCCCCTCCAGCAACCCTCAGTTTGTTCTCCATATTTATGAGTCTCTTCTGTTTTGTCCCCCTCCCTGTGTTTATATTATTTTTGTTTCCCTTACCTTATGTTCATCTGTTTTTCTCTTAAAGTCCTCATATGAGTGAATTTGTGATTTTTGTCTTTCTCTGACTGACAAATGTCACTTAGCATAATACCCTCCAGTTCCATCCACGTAGTTGCAAATGGCAAGATTTCATTCTTTTTGATTGCCGAGTAATACTCCATTGTGTGTGTGTGTGTGTGTGTGTGTGTGTGTGTGTGTGTGTGTGTGTGTTACACATCTTCTTTATCCATTCATCCATCGATGGACATTTGGGCTCTTTCCATCCTTTGGCTATTGTCGATAGTGCTGCTATAAACATGGGGGTGCGTGTGTCCCTTCAAAACAGCACGCCTGGATCCCTTGGGTAAATGCCTTTAGTGCAATTGCTGGGTTGTAAGGTGGTTCTATTTTTAAGTTTTTGAGGAACCTCCATACTGTTTTCCAGAGTGGCTGCACCAGCTTGCATTCCCATATATGTATACTTTAATGTTCATTTTTGAGAGAGAGAGAGCATGAGTGGGCAAGGGGCAGAGAGAGAGAGAGAGGGAGACACAGAATCTGAAGCAGGCTCCAGGCTCTGAGCTTTGAGCCAGGTGCCCCAGCTGCCCGTTTTTTTTTTTTTTAATCAAACACTTACAACTAACTTTATTGCAATTTGAACAAATGTTAAGTGGGTTTATGCTGATAAAATTCACATATAATACAGCTTACCCACTTAAAGCGTTCAGTTCAGTGGTATTATTCGCTATGTTGTGTAACCACTACCTCTGTCTAGTTCTAGAACATTCCATCACCCCCAAAAGAGTCCCTGTCTCCATTAGCACCCATCACCACCCCTTCCCCAGCCCCCGGCACCCACAGGCCCCCTTCCTGTCTGTGGATGAGTCTGTTCCGGACCTTTCGCTCACGTGGAATCACACACCCGGTGGCCTCTCGCGTCTGGTCCCCTCCCTGAGTGTGTCCAGGGGCCATCCACAGGACGTGTATTAGCGCTCCATTGCTTTTCGTGGCTGAGCAGCGATCTCGGGGGTGGTGTGGTAAACTAACTCTGCCACCAGAAGATACCCGCGTCCTAATTCCTGGAGCCTGTGAAATGTGTAGCAGAAGAGGAACAGTTTAGATGCGATCGAGGATTTTGATGGGACCTGTGCTTTTGACCCAGTGAGAATGACAGGGGACTTCTGACCTCTAGAACTGAGAGAATGGATTTATGTTTTTAGCGCCCAGTGTGCGTGTGGTTAACTCGTCTCAGCGGCCGTTAGGAGGTTGCAGAGGTGGGCCCTAACCCGACATGGCTGGCGTCCTTATAAGAGGAGGACGTTGGGACACGGGGGAGGCCACGTGAGGACGCGGGCAGAAGATGGCTGTCTACGCGCCAAGGGGAGAGGCCTCAGGAGAAACCGTCGAGGCCGCTTTGAGGCAAACAGGCTTGAGCAACGGGACGTACAAAGGGCCGCCGGACCACCCGGCTGGATCCTGACAGGCCCTTCGGGGGGCTCGCCCCGAAAATGCATAGGTCCTAACCCACCGGTGGGCTGCCTGCGGCCAGGCAGCTACCACAAAGGGGAAAAATGGATGCGGCGCCACACCTCCTTTGCTTCCCGCTTTAAAATCGCCCGCACCCGCCGCCTCTCCTCTGCCGCCCTGCCCGCTCCCAGTTCGCTTCCGTTCTGTCTCCTCCGTTCTGCCCCAGGGGACCCTTTCACCGCCTGCGCCCCCCAGCTAGCACCTTTGGGGGCCCCCGTCCGATCAAGAGACATCCTTGGCAACACAGAAACCCTTGACACCCTAGACGACGCAGAGACCGGCCCCGCCAACACCTCGGTCTCCGACTTCTGGTCTCCAGAGCTGGGAGACAATGAACACCTAAGTCCCCCATCTGTGGTATTTTGTTACGGCTGTCCGAGCAGACCGATAGAGTCGCGGCCTCGGGTGACCGACACCGGCGCGCTCGTGTGCCCCAGCCACCGCGGGGACCCCCGCGCCGGGAGCCGGGCCGGGGACCTACCCTCCGCTGGCCCTGGCTGCTGGCTGAGCTCAGGGGTGGGGGCAAAGGCGCAGCTGCTGTGGAAAATAGCATGGCAGCTCCTCAAAAAGTTAAAAATAGGGTGACCATGTGACCCAGCAGTCCCACTCCGGGCATCTACCCAGAAACGCGGAAAGCGCTGAAATATCGACAAGACGTCTGCACACCCATGTTCATAGCAGCCCTATCTACCGGAGACAGGAGTTGAAATCAACCCAGGTGTCCGTCGACAAAGGAGAGGTAAACACGATGTGTCCGTCCACACACTGGAATGTGACCCACCCTCGGGGAGGAAGGACGTCCTGCCGCCACGCGGAGGGACCCGGAGGACACCGTGCACAGTGACAGGAGCCAGCCACAGAAGGACACGTCCCGCGTGACCCCACTCACGGGGGGTCCCCAGAGGAGTCCCGTCCACAGAGCCAGAGAATAGATGGCGGGAGCCAGGGCCGGGGCAGGGGCGGAGAGTCCGTGCTTCATGGGGGCAGGGTCAGTCTGGGGAGGTGGAAAGTTCTGGAGACGGGCGGTGGGGGCGGCCGGAGGACACCGTGCGTGTGCCTGGTGCCGCTGAGCTGTGCGCTTAGACACGGTTAGGATGTGGATGTCGTGCGCGTTGTACGACACTAAGAAACAGTTTTAAGTCCGTGCCTACACGTCAAGCATCTCCCATGCCATCTGGGATGTTCCCTGGCGTGTCCAGCGGTGGGGTCAGAGGGTGACAGACACCCTGTCAGGAACGCGACCCCTCTGCCGCCCCCTTCAGTTGTTCTCCAGTGGCTTCATCCTCCACACCACGGCGACACCTGCGTTCCCAGAGCGGGATGGGGGGAGTCTCTTCAACAAAGAGTCCGGGATTAGGCCCCGTTGAGTTCCCATCCTGTCTGCCTTTGATTTTTTTAAAAAAGCCTTTCATTTCGACTATTAGGCATTTCAGGGCACGCTGCACAGTGTCATCTGCATTTCAAACAAGCGCCTCTGGGGAGATTTGTTTCCTTCCTCCTTTCTGTTTCCTCCTTCTTCCCCCAGACGTGTAATCTACGGCTGCTTTTATTTGTTTTCTTCAAGGTCCTCCATCATATTGTCTCACGTTGTTCCCAGACGCTCACACAGCCACCAGCCCCCACTCCCCACCCCTTCCAGTCCCCGCCCGCGCCCATACGAGTGCTCCCCCTGGTACCCGGAACCCAGATTTCTCAGGGTCACCCCACCCTGTTTCATTTCCACCCGAGACAGCGAGTGGAAATAAGGAATTTGCCTTTTGTTTTAACTGAAGTAGAGCTGACACCCGACGTGACATTAGTCTCAGGTGCACAGCTTAGTGATTTGTAGGTTACGCTGCGCTCACCGCTCTCGCAACGTCATTGTCTAGAGTCGGGGGGCTGTGCCTGTCATCCCCCCAAGGGGACTCTGCCTTCCTAAATCCCGAAGAACCTTGGCTCCCACTGATGCCTGGCAGATTGGTGAAGGAACCCCGAAAGCACTGACCGCGCATCGAAGCCGGGTTTGCCCCCCCCCCCCCCCCACGGAAGGCTGCACCGGGCTAGGAACCAAGTCCGGGTGCAGGTTTGTCCCCTGCTTTTGCAACCGTCTGCACCCGATTGCACCGACGGTGCGCCCTTCTCCCCAGGCAGGCGCGCTTTCAGAGCCGGCCGACTCCAAGGGGCCGCGTGTGTTTCTACCCTGATCCTCACCCAGGGGCAGGTTTTTAAAATTGCGGTCAAATACGTTTGACATAAAATGGCCATTTTAACCATTTTTCAGTGCACACCTCAGTGGCCTTGAGCATACTGTCGTGCAGCCACCCCCACCCTCCATCTCCTCAACTTTCCGTCTCCCCAGACTGAGACTCTGTCCCCATGGAACAGTGAAACACACTACCCCCTCCCCAGGGGCAGGATTGAGACTTGGGCTCTATTTCTTATGTGCTGCTGTCCTCTGCACGGGACACTTCCATCACGGATCTGGGCAGGAAATTAAAAACGCAAGCGTCTGTTTTAGTTGACTTGTATTTCATATTTGCCACAGCCTGTGGGTCAGCTTATGAGGCAAACTGTAGTGTATTTAGGCTTTTTAATTCTTTTAATAAAGACCAGATGAACTCACTTACAGTCTTCCGAAAATGAAGTGAAACACATGGTCAGGAAGCATCGGTCTCCTTAGCATCCAAAATTTCATTCTCTGAATGTGAAACTGATCAATAAAATGTTTTAAAAACCGTAACTCCAGGGGCGCCTGGCTGGCTCATTCGGAGGGGCACGTGACTCTTGGGCTCAGGGTCGTGAGTTTGAGCCCCACGTTGGGTGTGGAGATTACTAAAAAAATAAGCTAAAAATAAATGAAAACTCCACAGAATGTTGTGTTTCGGCAAACCCATGTCGAGGCCAGAGCCCCCTACACGGGAGACAGACTCCCTGTGTCCTTGTTAGAAAGAAGGAGGGTGTTAATATTCCACTGGAGAACCAAAGGTTCCGGGAGCATCAGGAAAACGCTGTTTGTTCTGAGATGCAGACTCGATGGAACCCGCAGTCCTCCGGGTGAAAGGAGGCAACAGCTGAGAGGGGCTGTGGCTTGCAGTGCGGTCCCCCTGTGCTCGCGGCACCCCGGAGCCGGTGGGTCCCGCAGCTGCCACACCCCATGCTCTTTTGGGGGGCCTGGAAGCGCAAAGCATCAGGGAAGGGCGGCGTTCAGGGCGCCTGTCTGTCAGGACGCAGTCTCGGTACCTGGGGGACAGGCAGCAGGCACGAGGCCTGTGCGGGGCCACGGCAGGACTGTGCCTTCTGGGATCAGGGTCCGTCCCGGCTCCTTAAACCGTGGAGGCAGTGAGTTGAAAGGAAGCCTCTAAGTGCCGTCCCCTCCTCCCAAAGCAGGTGGTCCCCACACAGAGACGCACAGGGAGGACAGGCCTGGACCCCGAGGGACCCCGACACGGTGCTTGACTTGACAGCACAGAGGCAGGGGGTCAGACGCGCACAGCGCAGGGGCTCCAGCTGTGACCTCCGAGCTCACAGGCTGGAGTCCGAGACTTCGGAACAGAACTGTATTTAGGAATAGGGCCACGCAGATGTAATTAGTTCAGGTGACGTCACCCTGGAGCGTGGACGGTCCCCATTCCAACGATAGTATTTTTATAAAAGGGAAATCTGGGCGCGGACACACGCAGGACACTCCGTCAGTGGGGCAGGGTCTCCCCCTCGGCAGTGCTGCCACCAGGGCATCTGGGCATCGCCGGCTCCCCCACCCCTCAGTGGTCTTGATGACCACAGCCGTCCCAGACGCCACCTGCTGTCCCTGGGGCGGGACTGCCCAGTGAGCACCGCTGCCGTGGGCGGGTCTCCACCAAAGGGTCTCAGCTGATGTCCTGTCTTTTTCAGCTAAAAAAACCCATACAGTGTATTCTAAAATGGTCCTAGGGAAAAGCCACCAGCTATTAAAAGTATTTACTTCTGAAATTCCAGACAGGGCATACATTTCAAAGTATATATACGAATGACCAGAACGTTTGAGTATTTTTTAAGGACACAGAGATGTTACTTTTTGTTTTCAGGCTCTGGGATCTGAGGTTTTCCTTTGTTTTTTCAGAGTATGATTCCTTTTATTTGAAGTTGAAAACCAGGGCAAAGTAGACATTTCAGTGAGGATTACAGACACAGGCAGTATCCTTCAATTTTTAAAGGTCATAAATATGAGTAAAACACAAAACTCCGACACTGAATAACTCTAGGAAACCAAAGCGCCTCGGGTATCAGCACGGGGAAGTATGCGAGAAGCGCGGGGTTCGTCCTGGCCTCGGTCCAGGAGGGCAACTCGCGTCCCCCGAGAAGTTCGCGGAACCACCCACAGAAACGGGGGTGGGCCAGGGGGTCCTGCCCGAAACGGCCACCCCGGTCTAACCGTGGGAACACGAGCCGAGCCCCGGCAGAGCGGCGTCCTACAAAACGCCACCGCCCAGGGCGCTGAAACGAGTCTGAGAAACGGTCTCAGCCCAGAGGGGCCAACAGAGATGTGACACCTGATGTCACGTGGGATCCCGGGGTGGAGAGGGCCTGGGACAGAGAAGGACATGACAGGAAACAGGAAGTCTGGACAGAGTGTGGACTTGAGTCAGGAATGCAGTACCGACATCGATTCGCTACTTGTGACAAACGTACCACGCCGGGGCCAGGTGTCAGGACTGCGGGGAACTGGCGGGGGGACCACGAGAGCTCTCCGTGCCGTCTTCGCGGTTTTACTGTCCGTGGGACAGCTCTCCGAAACTCAGCATTCACTGCAGAGCAGCAAGAGAAGTGAACTTGGCCTTGAGAAACGGTTTGAGACACGCGAGGACAGGGACCAGAGGGAAGACCTGGGGGAAACGAACGGGGAGGCCAGGGCCACCCCTGCAGGGGAGGCGGGGATCGACCTCAGAGCAACCCCAAGGGAGGCCCGGGGTCTGGGAGCCGCGCGCGGTTCTCCGCCTGGGGAACCCGAGGCCACCGCGTGGCTTTCCCCCCCGCACAGCCGAAGGGCTGGGCGGCCTTTTCCCTGTCACGAGGTGCCCGCTGGTGGATCACTGCCTCCCAGGGTTGGTCTCCCAGAACGTTCTTCGGTCAGCTCCTATGGAGAAGGGCCTTCTGCCCACACTGCAGAGAGCCCTGGCGAGACCCGGCGAGAGGTGGGGGCGTGGGGGAGGGGGAGGGGGGGCTCTGTGCAGCGGCGTCCTCGGGGCCACACTCCCTGACGCACCCGAGCACCGGAACCAGAAAGATTATCGGAAGACTGGTAAGGAAGGAATAACAGGTGGCCGATGAGCTCGGGAGACCGACATCTTTACGCTCTCTGGCAAATTAAAAACAAAAACCACATTGTCAGGTAGCTGCCCCGAGAGACCGGCCGTGGGACCGGGCCGGGTGCCGAGGGACACCGGGACTGTAGTGAACGCCCCCGAATCGCACACTGGACGGTGGTTCCAATGGCACATTCTGTGTTACGTGTATCCTACCACCGTGTTGAAACAGTTAACGGTGCGGTCTCTCAAAGGCAATTGGATTGTACATTCTAACTAGGCACCCTGTACAGATCGTGAATTCTATCTCCATAAAGACGTTTCTGAGAAAACAGTGCTGTGATACGGTCTTAATTTTTTTAAGTGCATGTTTTACTTTTAAAACGCGCGTATGCAAACCTACGTACGCACGCGTTACGTATGGACGTGTGTGTGTGTGATTCAGTGGGTATATTCTCTTCTCTGAGTTTCGTTCTCTAAGAAACCTGCATCATTCAAGAATTTTGTAATTCGAGGGGCGCCTGGGTGGCGCAGTCGGTTAAGCGTCCGACTTCAGCCAGGTCACGATCTCGCGGTCCGTGAGTTCGAGCCCCGCGTCGGGCTCTGGGCTGATGGCTCGGAGCCTGGAGCCTGTTTCCGATTCTGTGTCTCCCTCTCTCTCTGCCCCTCCCCCGTTCATGCTCTGTCTCTCTCTGTCCCAAAAATAAATAAAAAATGTTGAAAAAAAATTAAAAAAAAAAAAAAAGAATTTTGTAATTCGAAAAATTCTTCACGGACGCTTGATTTGTGTGGTATGTTGATCTTCCTCCCAAACCCACGACCCGGCCCGACCGTGAGAGCAGCACCGGACAAACCTCAGTAGGGGGCATCCCGTGAAATCACTGACCAGCTCTCCTCCAAGCCGTCCTCAGCGTAAAAACAAGGTCTCAGCCGGAGGGGCCTGTGGAGACGTCGTGTGGGATCCCAACAGGTCCTGGGGCAGAGAGGGGCCGCAGGGAGACTGAGGGCCTCTGAGCAGTCACACAGCAGCCCGGCCGGCCGTCAGCGGTGGCAGAGAAGCCGAACCCTCGAGGGTCCTGGGTGTGACCAGGCTCTGTGCCGTCCCCACAGCTTTTCTGTGAGTCCGAGACTGTCCCAAAGATTAAAGCCTAGTAATAATAGCAATGATGACGAAAGATCAGAAAACGCTTTCAAAGCACAGCGTTCCTCGGCCTGGGAAGCAGTGAGCCCTGTTGGTCCCTGGGGGCGCCTGGGGGTCACTTTGGGACACGCTGGGTCACAGAGCTGAGGGCTTATACTGCACAGCCAGTCTCCTGGAACCAGAAACCACCTGCCTCTCGCTGCCCTCCACCTTTGCAGCGACCAGAGGCCGCCAGCCTGGACGTTGGGGTGGTGGCTCCAGGCCTGTACTGGGACGTGGGGGGGCGGGGGGGGGGTCCCGGGGGGGGTCCCTCAGTGCCACGGGCAGCGGTGACACATCCCAGGCCCCGGGCAGCACACAGACATCTATCTCCCTCGTCACCCACTGTGGCTTTGAGGCTATTGACGTTTTCACCTCCAGGCAAATGATGTGCTTCACTCAGCGTTTGGTTCGAGAAGCAGGTTTCTCTGCTGCCTTTTGCGTACGTGGGTCAGTCCTGGGTGGGCCAGGAGCCTGGTTCTTCCCGGCCGTGTGCAGAAGCTTCGTTAGCACGCGATGAGCCGTGTGTCCAGACCTGTACCTGCCATGGCAGCTGGGTGGCTCCCACCGCAGCCGGCGGCCAGACTTCCACAGGCCAGGGCCTTCAGGAGCCGTGTCCCCCGCACCCCCTCGCAGGTGCACAGAGAACGGGGCTGGCCAAGGCTCACGCCCTCGGCTTTTCAGATAAACTCCAGGAGAGCAGAAGTGACCCCCCCCCCCAACAGGAACGGCCCCCAGTCTCCACAGCTGAGACCGGGCCCTGGGGTGGGGGTGGGGATGCTTGTGGCACAGACGCGTGCTGGGAGCGTCCCAAAGGTGAGCAGGGGCCCCGCTCTAGGAGAGTGCCAGCCACCAGCCCCGTCCAGATGGGCGGCTGGGTGTAGAGTAAGAATCCAGGACGACCAGCAGAACGTTTGAGATAAAAACAGATAACTTTTAGCGTAAGTATGTGCCGTGCAGTGTTTGGGATCTCCTTACGCAAAGTGATTTTGCGGATGTGAGGTGTCGCGACAGGCCAGTCCACACAAGCAGAAAGTGGGTTCTTGGGCACCAAGGGCTGGGGAGGGGGAGTGACTGCTAACGCGGCCGGGCTCTCCTTTTGGGGTGACGGAATGTTCTGGAACTAGATAGAGGTGGTGGTGGCACCACCTTTCAGACGTACGAGACGTCACTAAATTGTTCACTTTAAAATGATTACGTTATGGAAATTTCACCTTGATTTTAAAAAAGACTTCAGGGACGATGTTAGAGGGGGAGTTTGTCTCCTCTCTGCCCCTTCCCCGAGCACGCATGTACACTCGCTCTCTCTCCCTCTCTCTCTCTCAAAAGAATAAACCTAGAGGGGGAGTTTGTCCCAGGAGCCAGGGCATTCCACAGGATCGGGGACACCAGCCGCCCTCACAAAACCCTGTTTAGCCAGGCTGGAAGTTGCCCTCCAGGTGGGGCGATCTGAGGTCCAGGCAGGGGGCCACGACACCCCCACCCAGGACTTCACGGCCAACAGGGACCGCCCCGGGTGTGCGCACGGCGCCTTCCAGGCTCTGCCACCCCCTCTCGGCACAGAAACCCGTCCTGTTTGCAAGCAGGGCCCACGCAACCGGCATCTGTCCTCCTGCCCCCCCCCCCCCACGTCCCTGGTCGGATGAAACAGGACCGCCCCTGAGGCAGAGGAGCGCAGCCCGGCCCTCTGGGGGCCACGGGGCAGCGGACCCCCAGTGTCCGAGTCGGACCCGTGAGAGGGAGGGTGGGCTGCAGAGGCGAGGAGCAGAGCGCGGCCGCCCCACACGAGCCCGGGATGGGAAATGGGCTGACCCTGGTAGTTTCCAGAACCGACTGACTTTTTATTTTGCAGGTAAGATACTCGCTCTGGCTTCCTGCCGCCCGTGGGTCTTTGCCCTGGACGGTCCCCCAAGATGTGTCTGCCCGCTTTTCTTCCAGTCGGCTGAATGCTGCATTCTCCACAGTGTTGCCTCAGGCAGCTCCACGGAGATGGCCCTGAGCTGGGCTGCGGGGCTGTGGGTTCAGGGCCCGTATCCCACCCGACGCCGGTCCGGCCAGCCCAGGCTGCGGCTCTCGGGTATTTGCCAGTGTTTCCACCTCGCGCCCCTCGGCCCGAGGCCATCTCCTGCGTCCAGCTGCTCTCGCGGCCGGTTAACGGCTACGCCGTCTGCAGACGCTTGCCATCGAGGGAGACCCCGTGACCCCAAGGGGAAATAGACACTGGTCACGGTTCAGGATGCTGCTGGGCGGGACAGCCAGTCCCCGCAGAGCCCGCAGGGGGAAGGAGCGGGTGCAAGGCCGGGAGCTGGCCCCCCTTCTCCCTAGAGAGCCCTCAAGTACCCAGACGCAAGAGGGTGCGACCGTGACCGCCGTCGGCAGAGAGCTGTTACCAGGCCTTGTCCAGAGGGTGGAAAGGAAAGTGTCCCCTATTGTCTCCCCAAAATGAAACACAAAACGGGGACAAAGAGAGCCTGCCTGGCTGGAAGGGCTCTCGGCCCCCGATTTCCACAGTGGCCCTGGGGACAGCAGACAACAGGCAGGGACAGCAGAAAACGTGGGACGACAGCCCGCTTTGTGCACCACCGGCTGGCCGCGAGAGAGGCTGAGGCTTTCTGCAGCCGTGTCCATCCAATTTCAGGAGAACCGGAACCGTGGGAGGGTTCAGCGGGCCCATTGTGCCCCTGCCCTGCCCCCCCACACCCCCCCCCAGGACTCCTGGGGCCCGGCATCCCCGCGGGCAGTCAGCACAGCTTTTTGGGAAAAGGTCCTGCTGAGCACTGGGCCCTGGAACTGGGACGGGTCAGAGCTGGGGCCTAAGGCAGCTCGGAGACCGTGGCCCCACAGTGAGCTCCCCGGGGCTGGATGTGGGGCCCTCGGCTTGCCCCTTGTCACTCGTTCCATCCCACCCTCCTGACTTCCACCCCCTGACCCCACCGCGGCCTCCCTCCCCAACAGGGACACCCGTCTGCCGTCCTGTCAGCGCCAGGATGGAGAAGGTTCTCCCTGCTTCCCGTGGGTGATCGTGTGGAGGGTTTGTTGGGGTTTTCCGGGTTTTGGTCTTAAGACTTTACTATAGTTTGCAGGGGAAAATTTCCAGAAGGGCAAGGAAGGCAGCACTCTGCTTGGAGCCAAAGAAAACACACTCAGAACAAGACACAGCGTTTCTTGCCCGTAGGAGGAGTGGGCAGGCGGCCCTCCGGCCTGGGGGGCTGCCTGGGCGAGGGACAGGTTGGACAGCCGCCTGGCACCTACCCCCCGCCGCCCGTCCCTCTGCCTCCGAGCGCTCGGCACGTGGGGCGGTCCCGGGGCCCCCGAGAAAGCAGGGTCCCGAGACACGGTGGCGGCACCACGTGAGCCCCACGCCTCCAACACCCCCCAGAGAAGCACACGCAGGGCGGCCGGCCTGGCTGGAGCCGGACGAGAGCCCGGGCCCGGGGAGAGGAGCCCACGGAGGGAGCCCAGCCCGGGCCGGGGAGAGGAGCCCACGGAGGGAGCCCAGCCCGGGCCGGGGAGAGGAGCCCCGGGGAGAGGGAGGCGGAGCTCGGGCAGCTAACGCTGACCACTGACCTGCGGAGGAGGAGGACGCCAGCCCGACGGCAGTCACGGGAGCTTGGGGTAGCAGCCTGCCTTCGGGGACTTTTAAGTCAGCCACCGCGGACAGGAGATCACCTCCGGCCTGGCCAAGCGCGGGGCTCCGTTCCTCCAGGAGGTGACGTCTGTCCAGAGCCGGGCGCCGGGGGCAGGGGGGCAGGGCTGCGAAGGCAGACCGCGGCCCAGCGGGGAGGACAGGACAGGGCGCGTGGGGGAAAGGCTGCGGCAGTCAGCGGGGCCAAGTGACGCACGGGGTACACGTCCGTCGCTGGGGAAAGAAAAGTGGTCCGTGAGCACCGGGCTGGAGGTGTGGACGCGGGCAGATGCGCCCGCTCGGGGCCAGCGTGGGTCCGGTGGACGCCTGTGCGCCGAGAACTGCGCGGGCGGCGTGGGCGCCTTCCCGTCTTTCACGTTCTCGGCGTGCTCGTAGCGGCAAGAAGGCCGCCAGTGTTCTGCCAGGGCCCGCGAGGCACCGCGGGGGCCGGTGGTCGGTCGGCACGGGGAGGCGACAGGGCAGGGGTCCGGGAGCAGGTCCCGGCCCCGGGCCGGCTCTGACACTAATTCCCTGTCAGAGCAGGGGTTAGCGCTGCCCTTGCGCGACCCTCCTGTGAGAAACAGTGACAACTGTAAAATCACAGACCGCTGGGTCCGGGGACCACAGACAATGACGCGACCGTGCAACCATCCGGCGCGCTGAAAACCTAACACACCGTCTCCCAGAATATAGGCGGATGTCTCCCAAAAATGTTGAACTGGTTTTTTTTTTTTTTTTTTTTTTCTGTATCGTAAGAATACGTTCTCCTTAAAATTTTTTTTCTTCATTTTTTTTAAGTAATTTCCACGCCCAACGTGGGGCTCAAACTCACAACCCCGAGATCAAGAGTCATGCGCTCCACTGACTGAGCCGGCCTGGCGCCCTGAACAACATTTTTTTTTTAACTCCGAAATGGACAAAGGAGGAAGGAAGAGACACCAGGAGACGCGGCCCCACAGTGGACCGATGTCAGCATCCCGTGAGCGTCCTCAGGGAGTTTGTGTTTTTATGCGAATGGGATCATTTTTTTTTTCGTGCTGCTGAAGGTTTTTTTTGTTTTTGTTTTTGTTTTTTTTACTCTTTCTTTAGAAATGACCACAGGTTCACGGGCACTCGCAAAGGGCGGACAGGGAAGCCCCTACACCCGGCGCCCCCTCCGTCCACGCTGACGCCTAGTGCGGGGCCGGCACGGGGTGGCCGGAGCTCTGAGCCGCTGTGCCGCGTGTCCGTGTATGTGCCCGGCACCCCGTCAGGATACGGAGCGTTCCCGTCACCGCGGAGAGCCCCCCCAGCTGACCCGTTGCCACCCCTCACCGCCGGGCCCCACGGATGTGCCGTCCGTGTCCATGAGTCTGTCAGTCATCGTGAGAATGTTCTCTCCCCGCCTTTGGAGATGCGCTTCTCCCGTGGAGCACAAGCCCCGAGGGCCCACCCGGCTCTTGCCCCTCCGCAGTGTGGCCTTTGTCTCGCCAGGCGGTTTTCCGCGGCGTGCGGGTGCCGGCTGGCTTACTGAGGGGCCCCTGGGTCGGTGCCCGTCGGGGGCCGTCATGTTCGTGCGCGGGCTCTGAGCGGATACGAAAGTCTCACTTCTCTGGGGTGAGTGCCAGGGACGAATCGGGCAGTTGCCGGGTCACGGCCTGTTTCCCACGCCGTCTGATGGGCCGTTTCTTCCCTTCGTCCCCAGATACGGACGTGCGTTCTCGTTTAGAGCGGCCCCTCGGGATCCCTCCATGTGAAAGTGCCATCCCGAAGGTGAGCGCGGGCTGTTCTGGCTGCCAGCGGGGACACGGGCGCTGGACGCACATCCTCGAAGGGGGTGACTCCCGGATGACGTGTTCCCAGAAGTGGAGTCGCTGGGCCTCGGGGAACACGCACACATTGACACGCATGCCACGAGCCCTCCAGTGCATTTAAACTTTCTTTTCTGTTGCGTGTTTTTTTTTGTTGTTTTTTGGTTTTTTTGCAAACTGAGATATAATGGACACACGACACCGTACTAGTCTCAGGCACACAACACAATGACTTGGTGTTCGTGTACGTGGCCAACCGATGTCAGCGGGCCTGGTCAGCACCTGTCACCACGCACAGGTGCACGCCGTCTTCTCCGGGCCGTGCTCTCTTAGCAGCTTTCGAATTCACAATACAGTCTCATTACCTATCCCGCACGTGACAGGTGACCTCCTCACTTTGTAACTGCAAGTCTGCACCTGTCGAGCCCCGTCACCCGTTTCCCGCGCCCCCACCTCTGGCATCCGCCAGTCTGTTCTCTGTGCCCCCTGAGCTCGGGTTCTGTTTCAGATTCCACGCAGGAGTGAGATCACACAGGGTTTGTCTTCCTCCGCCCGGCTTCCTTGACGCGGCATAATTTCAACTTTTTACAATAGATTATACGGACCGTTAGTAAAAAGTTACGCTTTATATCGGCGTGGGGCTCACCCATATAAGTGTGAAGGATGAATACACGCTGAGACGGGCTTAAAGCTTCATCAGCCACACGGCCACCCCTTCCCGGAAAAACAAAACGGAACACAAACGCCATCTCCCTTCGGGTGAGCTCTTCAGTCGCCAGTGCCGAAGGCCCCTTCCCGCTCATCCCACTGCTGCTAAGAGCTGCATTTTCACACTCTGCTCTTTTTTTTTTTTTTGCTTGGTCCTTGATGATTTACAAGAGGTGTTCTCAACTCAGGATATTCACCGTGCACCTGTATGTGTAATTGGTTTTAAACATGTCGATCGATGGTCAGATCGCGGACGGTTTCTGCCTATGGTTTCTGGCTTCTAGAGCGCGGTTACAAACGATTCTCTCACCCCAGGATTAAAAAAATATCCCTATGTGGAATTTCTTCTAGGACGTTATGGTTCAAGAATGACCCTGGCCCGTGTTTTCTAAGTGAGCTTTTTATTTCCAAATGATTTGCTCCCCCCGCCCCACGTCCACACCTGACCTTCCCTCCAGGAAGTGGCCCCGGCACACCGCTAGGTCTGGGGCCATGGGCTCAGGTTCAGAAAGGCCGCGTCTCTGCCGTTTCTCTGCTCAGCCCCAGCGACTCCCGCTCCGTAGCAACCCTTGCATCCGAGTAAGCCACAGAGGTCTGTTCCCTCTCCATGGGGGAGGCGAGGAAGTTCGTGGTGGTCGTTCTCTACTTTCCTCCTCGCCCCCACACACCTGATGGCACCTGAAAAGACCCGGATCCCAAACGTGTTCCAGGACAATGGCAGTGCGCTTGGTTTCTACCCTTCGTGCAGCCAGGGACCCTCCCGGCTGGTCCTGCCAGGCTCCTTCGGGGTCCTCGGACTCGGCCTGCCTGTGTCATACAGAAATCCCAGCCTTAGGAAGTGGATTTCACCCATTTCTCCGGTAACGTCTTCTGTCTGCTCCCGGATCCCGTCCAGGATTTCACGTTGTATTCTGTCATCCTGCCTGCCCAGGCTCCTCTGGCCAGAACTTCTTGTCATCTAAGAATCTGCTTGGGGACGCCTGGATGGCTCGGTCGGTTAAGCGACCAACTCTTGATATCGGCTCTGGTCGTGATCTCTCAGTATCGAGTTTGAGCCCCACTTTGGGCCTGCTTGGGATTCTCTCTCTTGGCCCCTCCCCCTCTCATGCTGTCACTCGCTGTCTCTAAATAAATAAACATTTAAATAAAAAAGAATTTGCTTGACTTTTTTCTCCCACTGGCATTTACATGAATTACTTCTAATCTCTAGAAGGTGGGTTTTCTCATCCCTCAGTGTTGTGGGTTCAGTTGTATCCCCCAGAGACAAAGGTCCCCACATGTCCCAACCCTCGGAACCTGTGAATGGGGCCTTATTTGCAAATAGGGTCTTTGCAGATGTAATTTGTTAAGATGGGGTCACACTGGAGCAGGGTGGGCCTGAATCTGATGATCGTGTCCTCATAAGAGGAGGGGAACTGGACACAGACGCACAGAGAAGCCACGTGTCAGCGGAGACGAGGATTGGAGTGATGTGTCCACAAGCCAAGGGGCGCCTGGGATGGCCAGGAAACCACCAGACGCTGGGAGAGGATCGTCCCCTGGAGGCTTCAGAGGGAGGGCGAGCCTGTGACACCCTGATTTTGAACTTTTGGCCTCCAGAACTGGGTGGGAACAAATTTCTGTTGTTTGAAGCCACTCTGTGCGGTCATTTGCCGTGGCAGCCGCGGGAAACTCACTCGGACCTGGTGCAGAGCACCAGCAGGGCCACAGGCTTGGGGACACAGGTCAGCCACATCGTACAGGAGGCACCCTCCCAAACGTTGCTTCGGAGCTGGCCCCGACAGGGAGCTCCCACGCGGGCATCTCTCCAAACGGGCTGTCCCGCAGAGGGTCATACCCGCTGGGGGCCGGTGCCCACGCCCGCATTTACGGCAAAAATAGTAGATACAGGCCCAGCAAGCAAACGTAGGATCTCTTCTGTAATAACACCACGGCAGCAAGGCTGGCACGGGAGCCGGTGCCCAGTGGAGAAACTTGACCTTGTGTGCAGCTGGGGACAACATGCAGTGGGGAGGACTGTGCAAAACAGCCGGCAGCTGCTCAAAAGTTACCCACGGAATCACCGCGCGACCGGCGACTCAGATCCTGGGCGTGCACCCGGGGAATGGAAAGCAGGGGCTGAGACAGACACCTGCACCCCCGCGTTCACGGCAGCATGATTCACAACGGCCGAAAGGTGGAAACACCCCAGGGTCCCTCCGTGGATGAAGGACAAACACAATGTGTCCATCCCCACGCTGGAATGTGACCCAGCCCCAGGGAGGAAGGACGTCCTGCCACCTGCCACCGCGTGGAGGGACCCGGAGGCCACTGTGCGCGGTGACAGGAGCCAGACACAGAAGGACACGCCCCGCACGACCCCACTCACAGGGGGTCCCCAGAGGAGTCCCGTCCACAGAGCCAGAGAATAGACGGTGGGAGCCAGGGGTGGGGCAGGGGCGGGGAGTCCCTGCTTCATGGGGACAGGGTCTCGGTCTGGGGAGATGGAAAGTTCTGGAGACGGGTGCTGGGGGCGGCGGCACAACGGCGTGAGCGTGCTTCATGCTGCTGAGCTGTGAGTAACGGTTATGATGTCAAATAGAAAAAATGGCAAAAGGGAGCAGTTGGTGCTCAACCCAGGGTCCCAGGGTTGGGCTGGCTGCTCCCCGGGGCTGAGGCCTCCTGGTGTCGCCGTCCATGCAGGTGGCCAACTCGGACACCAGTTAAACACACATCTATCTTGTTCTCTTCTCTCGTCCTATAGGCCACGTGCAGAATCCCAGGAGCTGTGGAGACAGCAGCAAGGCAAACCCTGGGTGACATGATGCTCTGTGCTGTCCCGACACCAAGGCCGCATGACAGCGGCGACACCGGGCCTCTGGAACTTTCGGGGAACGACCCGAGTCTGCCCGCAAGCTGCAGAGAGGCCACAGAACATTTGGAAACATACCTGGCTCCCTAGGGATCCGGGCCCGCATGCCTGGCCTCTTCCTGCTCTGCCTGGGGACCCTCCCTGCCCCAAAAAAGATTCGTCCATGTTATAAACCCTGGAAACTGATTTTGAGCTTACTTCTTTTTTTAAAAAAATTTTTTTAATGTTTATTTATTTTTGAGAGAGAGAACATAAGCAGGGAGGGAGACACAGAATCTGAGGCAGACTCCAGGCTCCGGGCTGTCAGCGCAGAGCCCGACGTGGGGCTCGAACTCACGAACCAGGAGACCATGACCTGAGCCCAAGTCAGACTTGAGCTTACTTATAAAAAAGGTTTTTTGCAGATGTCATTAAGGATCTCAAGAAGAGATCATCCTGATCAGGGTAGGTCCCAAACCCAGTGACAAGTGTTTTTCTAAGAGGCAGGAGAAGGGCACTTGACGACGGAGGCAGAGATTGGAGGGACAGGCCTCCAGCCAAGGAACAATGGGACCCCAGGAGCTGGAAGAGGCAGGAAAAGCCTTCCCCTGGAGCCTCGGAGGAGGCGTGGCCCACCGACGTGATTCCCGGGAACCAGGCACAAGGCCCAGCACACGGGAGGAGCTCGTGAAGCCTCTGAAAACCCACTGCGGGTCTGCCTTACTCTGCTTGCTGACCCACCGGCCACGGCCACGGCCACGGCCAGCCTGACTGGAAGGCCCCCAGGGCAGCCTGGGGCGATGGGTGACCCAGACACCTGTGGCCACAAACACCATCTGGGGCCCTCCGCCTTCCCTGGGGCTCCCAGTTCACCCAGATGGCGAGTCCCTGGGAACCCTGTCCCAACACAAGTTTTCAAAAAAATTACCTTTTTATAACCACACACGGGCACGTCCCTCGGCCGCGAGCAGGAGTGAGGCGTCCAACACCCGCCGCCCCGCGGACGGACCCCGAACACACGACACTCAGGGAGGGAACGCGTGTGTGAAACGTCCAGAACAGGCCCATCCACGGACGGGAAGGGGCTCGTGGGGGCCAGAGACTGGAGAAGGTGGGGGGTGGGGAGTGACTGGTGATGGGGATGGAGTTTCCTTTGGGGGTGATGGAATGTTCCAGAATTGGATAGAGGTGATGGTTGCACAGCTCTGTGAATGTACTAATTGCCACTGAATTGTACATATAAAAATGGTTGGTTGTATGTTGTGTGAATTTCATCTCCATGAAAAAGCTGCCTAATTCCGCTGTTTACGCTGAAAGGGACAGGGAGGTCACTGTTCAACAACAATGGTAACAGACACTGTAGCCTAAGGTAAGTGGCCCGCCCGAGTCCAGATTGCCCTCCAGGGAGAGAGATGTAGACAATGCCGTGTATCACAGCAGAACTTCAGCAGAGGCCCCCAGTCGCCAGGGCTGATGCCCGCTCGTACCCAACCCCCAGCTGGCTGAGAAGGCCCTCAAATCCCGCACCCTGAACAGTGGCCACTGTCCGGGGTCTCTGGCCTGTGCCATCCCTCCTGGGGCCTCCTCCTTTGGGACCGCCGCCCTCCGGTCTGCGAATGTGAGCCTCCGGTCTGGTTCAGACCCAGAGGGGCTGCTGGGTCCCTGTCCTGGGCTCTAAGAAGGGGGACAGGGAACCCCGGCCTCCTTCGCGCGGCGGCTTGTCCTCATGGGGCGAGATACGGGGACTCTGGCCGAGCCCCCAGCCCCTCCCTGCCCCGCCTGCTCCCCCGGGGAGGGCCCCCGGGACTCTGCCCGTTCATCCCAACCCCAGACGGGCCCCGGGGGTCCCGCCCGGGTGTGGACACTGGCCCCCTTCCACAGCCGAGAACACCGAGGTGCACAGCGGCCTCAGCTGGGCCCCGGACAGGGCAGGGCCGAGATCTGCCCCAGCCCCCAGGCCTCCTGAGCCTGCGGCCAGGCCCCTCGCACACGGGACGCACGGGAAGCACGGGACAGCCCAGCCCGAGGGGGGACCCGGCTGTTCTTTTTAAGCCTCCATCTTTAAGCCCGCCGTTGCCTTGGCAACGGTCTGCGGCTGACCTTTTTGCAGAAAAAAAGGATGACCTTCCCAGTGCAGTCCCTCCTCCCGTCGCTGTTCACGCCCCCCCTGCGCCACCCCACCCCCCCACCCCCCCCACCCCTGCCTAGCCGTTTAAGGCATCTGTCTAAACAATGCATTCTGGATTTCTCCGCTGGCCTAGCACAGCTGAAGAATTTCAATCCAGACAGCTCCAGCTTTCCCAAACTTGCGGAAGGGAGAGCGTCCTGGGAGCGGAGGGGGGCAGGGGGCGGGGGCGGGGGTCTGGGAATGCACGCACCCCTCTGACGCCAGCCCTGGGGCTCCTCGGCCTCGGTCTCCCCATCTGTCAGGTGGAACAAGGATCCAGGGGCCGGGGGGCCAGTCAGCATGAGCCAGCCAGGCTGCGGCCAGTGACGGCGGGCTCCTGAGCCCAGCGCCACTGCCGCTGTGGGGACCCCTGTCCCGCTGCGGGGACCGCGCTGCACTCTCCTGCCCAGGGGTGGGAAGGAGTGACTGGGGGCTGCCCCGCACAGCTGGACGCTTGTCCAGCTGAGTCATCGCTGGCCCCGGGTGCCAGGAGGGAAAGGGGTGCTTGGCTCAGAGCCATCCGTCACCACCAAGAAGTGGACGGGGGGCACCTGGGCCCTCACCACGCGGCAGTCTGCCCGCCAAGGCCGTGCCGTCCCATCTCTCAGCCGGGTGGACACACAAAAGGAGGGAGGGCAGGAGAGAAATTTCTTCCCAAACGTCCCTCGGCTGGATTTCTAGCCTGAGCCCCTTCCCTGCCTCTGGGCAGCCCTCCCTGCGTGGCCCTTCTGATGGGCACGCCGCCCGATCACGTCCCTCCACTGCTGTCACCCTTGCTGTGGCTCCCCGGTGCCCGTGGGAGGAAAACCAAAGTCCTCCTCTGCCTCCCCCTGCTCCAGCAACACCGACTCTCTAGTGGCCCTGCAAACACACCAAGCCTCAGGGCCTTTGTGCTTGCTGTTTCTTTAGCCTGGATGCTCGTCTTCGCCAGAAATACAGCCTCTTGGAGTCTCAGCTCAAATGACGCCTCCTCCGAGAATCCCTCCCGTCCCTTCCCTTAGAACTTGTCAAGTCAGAGAGAGAGGAGGACAGAGAGACAGACAGCTCCCTCGAGCTCATTTCCTACACGCTTCTTGAGGGCGGGCACTGGCTTTCTCTTCATTTCACATCACCTTCAGACACAACACGGTTTATTTGGTGCCACACGCTGCCCGGGCACTTCACAGATGTGAATTCATCGGACCCATGACCACCAGCTGCCCTGACATCCAGAGGTGGAAACTGAGGCCCAGGGAGCAGATCGGTTTTGCCGCCGCTGCCCGGCACCGGCTCTGGCACACGCCCCTGTGAGCGTACACGCCGTGGGGTACGGTCCCCGTCACCGGGCCGGGGCCTGTCCTCACAACCTTGTGTTAACGCAACCACATGCACGAGGACTGTCTCCAAATGATGACCCACTCGAGGCGTTAGGACTTGGACACACCTTTCTAGGGGACACAGTTCCACCGTGACGGCATGTCTGGGCCCTCCCCTCTCTGTCCCCTACAGTGAGACCTTGGGCTCCTCATCTGAACCTGCAGGGTCCCCAGAGGTGCTGTCATATTCTGAGGGCAGTGCCTGAGGCTCCCGGGTCTGGGCTCCCAGCCTTTGAAATACCGGGACCTGGCGTTCAAAGGGCCCCTCTCTGAGCTCCAGGATGAGGCCAGGTGGCCCTTCCTGGGGTCCTGGGGCACTCGGGAGGGGCGGTCCCATGGGTGCCTGAACCCTGACCCCCAGCCTCTGTGGCCATACCTCATACACAGCAGGCCTCCCGACGGGGATGCCCCAGAGCTTTGGGATGCTGGGAGCAGCCGTCAGCCCCTGGGCCCCAGGACCCTGACGTGGCAGCTTATGCCCACCCTGGAAGCCAGAACCAGGGGAGCTGGGCAGCCTCCTGAGTCCGCAGGGCAGATCAGGGTGAGCACAGGCATCGAGGTTCAAAGAGGTGGGCTCAGGGAGGCCAGGAAAGCCAGGACTGAGGCTGCTGGCCCCGAGACCCCACACACAGCCTGTCACCTGTCCCTCCACCTTTCTGTCCCTCTCTGTGTCTCCCACCGCCATGTAACCCGTGGCCTTCCTGTGTCCCCTCCGGCCTCCCAGTGAAGTCTCTGCTCCGCTCAGAGACCTCCTTCGGGAAGAGAAGGAGACGGACCCGTGTCGGCGGGACCTAGGCATCCCCCTGCCCACCAAGGAACTGAAGGGACATGGTCGCTGAGGATCCAGGGAGAGTCAGGCGCCCCCAGACGCCCCCACGCCGAGCAGGGCAGCTCGCAGGGCGGGGTCTTGCCCCTGCTACCTGCCTCTGGCCCCAAAGCTGGTGGACAAGGGGGCTTTGGTACCACCTGCCAGGCTGCAGCCAGGAACCCCACCTGCCACCTGCCATCTGCCCTGGCTCCCCCCCCACCCCGCCCCCAGCTCAAGTCTCTGGGGACCACAGGACTGTTGCCTCCTGCTGCTCTGGTTGGGAGACGGGGGGCCGTGGACGCGGCCCTCTTCACACACCTGGCTCCCCGCCACCATGGGAGGAGTACGGACTCGGGCGCCTTTACGGGGACAGGCGGGTGCGGGCTCAGGCGCTGCCCTGCGCCGGGAAGGCGCACCGAGCACGGTTAGGCGGCTGTGGCCGACAGTGACGCTGGGGTCTTGAGGACGGGTGGCAGCTGGAGTACCCTGCCGAGGAGACCCGCAGCCCACACTTGCCAGCCCGCGGGGCTTCTCCCCGCTGCCCCCACACGCCCAAGCCCCGCAGGGACTGGCGCTTCGCTCTCGGCCCGGGGGCTCCCGACCTCGCGTGAGGGCTTAAAGCCCAAGACATGGACCGGTTCCAGTGTTTTCAGGAATCGCGTCCCCTTAATAAACACCTAGAGGGGACACAAGCCAACTGCCCACCGACGGGCGAACCAGCACGCACAGTGTGTCCCCCGCGGGCGCTCACGCGCACAGATGAACGTGCCCACCGCGCACGACACGTCCCTCGGCCGCGAGCAGGAGCGAGGCGCGCGCCCCCGCCGCCCCGCGGACGGACCCCGAACACACGACGCTCAGGGAGGGAACCCGACACGAGAGGCCACACGGGGCGGGGGGGGGAGTCCACCTGCGTGAAACGCCCAGAACAGGCTCATCCAGGGACGGGAAGGGGGCTCGTGGGGGCCCGGGGCCGGGGGAGGGGGTGCTGGGGAGGTGACGGCTGATGGGGACGGGCTGCTTTAGGGGAGGATGCAGGTGTTCTAGAATCAGCGTGTTGATGGACGAACAGCTCTGTAAATGTACTAGAACAAATGAAGTGTGCACTTGAACGAACTGGGAGGCAGTATCTCCGTAAAGCGGTTTAAGAACGTGACGCTCCTTCCCGCCCTGCGCCCCCTTTCCTCCCTGACCTCAGAAGTCCCCCCACAGGCGAGGCATGACTTCGCCACCGTCACCTGGGCCCACGTGCAAGGAAGGCTTGGCCGGAAGCCTTGAAGGTCGCGAGGGTCCGGTCCCCAGAGCTGTGCAAGCAGTGTTCAGCACGATGCCCTCCCGCCGGCACCCTGCACCCTCCCGCCAGGTGCCATGGCCACGGGCGCTCGGCCGAGGAGGCACCTCGGGGCTGGAGCCTTGGGGGCTGCCGGGGCCTCTGCCGCGGCTGGAGCCTGGCATATACACACGTGTTCACATGCACGTATACAACCGGGGATTCTCCCCCTTTTCCCTAAGTAAAGGGGCCTGTCACGGTCGCGGGGCATCGGTGACACCGTGGATTTCATGGTGCTTTCATCACCACCCGCCTGGCTCACAAAGGCGCCTCTAAGCCCCTCTGGTCGTATTCTCTATGTGGGAGCCTCCCCGCGTCCTCGTCACTTCAAACGTCCCGATCCTATTATGGTGGGGGGTGGGGAAACAGCCGAGTGGAAGAGGTGGCCTTTGTCCCCTGGCCCAGGCAGGGCAGGGGCCCCCGGGCCCTCATGAGTCTCGTGACGTCCCTGCAGGTCTCAGAGGGTCTCTGACCGCGTCCCACCGCACCTCACCGCCAGCCCAGAAGCAGCGGGGGGGGGGGACCCCCGAGCCGCCCACAGGGCCACTTCCCCTCCAGGCGGGAAGAAATGCCGAGCAGGCCCTGGGGTGTGGGCACCAAGGGGTCCCGCTGACGTCGCTTCACGCAGCTGAGAATATGACTCACGGGGGCCCCGACTTAATCTTGTCCCCCAAGCCTAAGTTCCCTTCCCCAGGAAACGGGGACAATGCCCTCATCCCCCAGCCCTCTCCAGCCGCTACCCCTAGTGGAAGGAAGCTTCTGGGACCCTCCTGAGAATCTTCTGGCCTGGCCGTGTGGCCAGCAGGGATGTCTGTTCATGCCCCGGAATTCAGATTGACGTGGAGGGTGTCAGGGAGCCACAGGGGGCTTTAGGCACGGGATGGTCACCATCTGATTTTCAGTTTGTTTTTTTAAGTTCATTCACTTTTGAGAGAGAGAGAGAGAGAGAGAGAGAGAGAGAGAGAGTGCCAGCTGGGGAGGGTCAGAGAGAGAATCCCAAACAGGCTCCGCACTGTCAGCACAGAGCCCGACACGGGGCTCGATCCCGCAAACCACGAGATCATGACCTGAGCCGAGATCAAGAGTTGGACGCTTAACTGACTGAGCCAGCCAGGCACCCCTGATTCTCAGTTCTGAAAAGTCCCTAGAGGCCCCAAGAAGGAGGGAGTTTGGGGCAGTTACTGGGGTGAGGGCAGTGGGCACATGTCAGTGCTGCCCAGGCTGGGGCAGATGGGGCGGAGGTGGGTCCCTGCTGGACCCCAGCCCAGGGCACTGGCCCGGGGAGAGGAAGGGTCAGATTCAGCTGCCTGTGTATGGCGTCCAGCCTTGTGTCTCACCAGGACCCTGACCGATGTGGAGAAAAGGACAAGACAAAAAGAATGGGAACATCCACGTACACGCACGTCCCTCGGCCGCCAGCAGGAGCGAGGCGCCCTCCCCCGCCGCCCCGCGGACGGACCCTGAACACACGACGCTCAGGGAGGGGCCCGGACACGAGAGGCCACACGGGATGTGAGGCCACGCGAGTGGAACGTCCACAACAGGCTCATCCACGGACGGGAAGGGGGCTCGTGGGGGCCGGGGGCTGGGGGAGGGGGTGGAGAAATGATAGCTAATGGGGACAGGCCTGCTCTTTTGGTTGCTAGAACATTCTGGAATTACATAGAGGGGATGGTTACACAACACTGTGAATGTGCTAAAAACAGCTGAACCATACACTTTAAACAGGTGAACTGCACGATACACGAATTATACCTCAATTTAAAAGGCAGGAATAGGGGCGCCTGGGTGGCTCAGTCGGTTAAGCGGCCGACGTCGGCTCAGGTCATGATCTCGCGGTCCGTGGGTTCGAGCCCCGCGTCGGGCTCTGTGCTGACCGCTCAGAGCCTGGAGCCTGTTTCAGATTCTGTGTCTCCCTCTCTCTCTCTGACCCTCCCCCGTTCATGCTCTGTCTCTCTCTGTCTCAAAAATAAATAAATAATAATAATAATAAAAGGCAGGAATCACTGGCTTTTCTGGACAAGAAATGATTTGCTCCTTCTGTTTGTGTGAGCTGCACGTTTCTTCAACATATTTGCGTCTTGTACTTGATGTAACTTTCTGGAAGCAAGGGACTGTGCCTCATTCACCTATGGAAGCACCTTGGGGTGCTTGGTTATATGGTAATAAATATCGTTGCACTGAAAATGAAAGTGGGTGTCAGCAGGTAGGCGAGGGCGCACCAGGCCACAGATGGGTGGCTGGTGGGGAGGGGGGGGCTGCTCTTTGCCTGGCTGGTCTAGGTGGACACGCAGGGAAGGGTGCGGCCTGTGCAAAGGCCCTGAGGCAGGGGCAAGACTGGTGGGAGCATCTGAGGGAACAAAGGGGAGGGGTGGGGCCAGGTGCGCAGGGTCTGACCCTTGGCGCCTTAAACTCGTGTGGGAAGGGTGGCCAGGGACGCTGTTCAGGGGCAGAGCGGGCCAGCGCCTTAGGCCGTCCCCTGCCTTCTGGAGCCTCAGGTTGGATCCAATCCTGGACTGAAACCTAAGCCTGTTCGGTCCCCACAACAGGCTGCATCCTGAGGGAAGACTGGATTAAGGGCTTCTCCTCAAAGGGAACATTACAATGGGGCCTAGAGCCATGTGTCCCCAGATGTGCTGTGAGTGACCGAACCTTCTGTGCCTCAACTTCCTCCTGTGGAAAATGGGTCCCCCAAGGGGGTTGGGGTTGGATCTGACCCCGAGGCTCTGGTGGGTTCGGCCTGAAGATTTGCCCGCACCTGAGCTCACTCAGGCCACCCACATGTCTGAGCTGTCCTGCTCTGTCCCTGCCTGGACCCCCACCCAGCCTCCCCCCCGGGTCCTCACTGGCCTCCATTCTGCTCCGACAGCCCGTCCCAAGGCAGCCTCAGGGAGCTGTGAAACGAAGGAACGTAGATCGCATCACTCTCCTGCTCTCGCCCACCATGGCTCCCCGGTACCCTCCACGTAAAACTCAAGCCCCGCCAGGGCCTACAAGGCTGGCCCTGCCCCACCCCTCCCACCAGGTCTCCAGGACCCACACATTCAAGACGCCACCTGGGGCCCTGGCGAGGCTGCCCCTCTGTGCAGAATGTCGCCTCCCTATCTCTCATTCTTTACGTTTCGGCTGAAGCTCGTCAGAGAAGCCCAGTTGTCCACCGTATCACCAGGTCCTTGCCTGTGGGTGGGAGGGCGTCCTGAGGAGTCCCACGCAGCCTCGGCAGTGCCTTCGCTCGAAAGGGCGCTCGCGGCCCCCACCCGCAAGCTGGGCATCCAGCCTTGGCTTCCCCGCCGTCAGGCAGCGGGCGGGTGCCGGGAATGGCCGATTCTGAACCCGCGCCCGGGCCGCTGCCCGGCCATCTGCACGTGGCAGCCGGGTCAGGGATGGGGGGGGTCAAGGTTGGGCCCCGTGGTGGGTCCTCTCCTTGCTCGGGACGCCGCCCCGCCCCGCCGTCCGCGTGCCTCCCTTGCGGACTGTCCAGCGGGCGCTGCACCCCTTTTCGGGCCGCTGTCCTCTGGACAGAGTGTGGAGGCTTCGTGGGAGCTCACCCAGAAGCGTCCGTGCGACCCGCCAGCTCCCGGCGTGGCCTCCGCGGCTCTGAAGCCAAGGCCGCCCACGCCCAGTCTCCACCGGCCTCCTCGCTCCACCTAGTGGTGGCCCGAACCGGGAGCCACAAGGGGCCCAAACAGGGCTCCCAGGGCGCGCGGCAGGGAAAAGGTCCCCCCTCTCCCACGGCTGCAGGGGGGTGGGGCCTGAGCAGGGCTGCGGGGCGCAGAGCCATGCCGGGGGGGGGGGGGGGGCGCCTCTACCCTTCCCCCAGCTCGCCTTAGAGAGAAGGGTGGCCCACAGTCTCCTTGTAAGACTGGGAAACTGAGGCACAGAAGGGCTAGGCGGGCCCGTCCCCAAGGTCACACAGAAGGGCAGGTGAGTCCCAATCAAGCTCCAAGAACTTGAGACCCCCATTCATGTCCTTCCTCCGGACCCCAGAGACGGGCGGGGAGTGAGGCAGTGACTCCGGGGAGGACACGAGGGGTGGGTGGGGGTGTTGGCGAAGGGTCCACACCACTGTCTGCTTCCGTCTGAGTTGGGACCAAACCCAGCTCTGCCACCCACCCAGTAGCCCTGGCCGGCAGCCTCGTCCCTGTGGCCTCCCGTTTCTTCCCTTACAAAGTGGGTGTGTAATGACAGGGGGGCTGTGAGGTTCCAGGGAGGTGAGGCAGGTGGAGCCCATAGGTCAAGGTTTGTATGCAGTAGGTGCTCAATAACTGTCGGCTGTTATCATTGGGTAATATCATCACCAAGCTCCACCCGCCCGCCCCTCTGCTCCTCTTTACTTACCTGCTTCCGGCACATGGGCCTCCTGTGCTCTCCCGGGGACTGTGTTCCTTGCTGCCTCAGGGCCTTTGCACAGGCAATTCCCCCGGCAGGAAAGCCCTACACACCACCTGACCCTGATTAATTCAAGTTTTTCCACGTTGGTTCCCACTGGGTTCCTGGCATTCAACCCGGGATCCGGTACACAGTTGGCGCTCCAGAAAGGCACAAGGTTGGCTGAGAGCAGAGCTGGCCCCAGACTGCCCTTCCCCACCCCCCCATCCCATCATTCTGGGGAAACTGAGGCCCGGAAAGGGGCAGCAACAGCAGAGCCCTCTTGTCACCAGACAGGTCCCGGGATCTAGCAGGGGAGGTCGGGGACGTCACCGCTTCCTCCTCCTCAACCCGAGCCCCCAAGGAGGGTTGGCTGCAGAGGCAGGGCCCAGGCCAAATTGAAATTGATTGTGGGGAACAGCTCGGCAGGGTGGAACAGACACGTGGCCGCCGGGGAGCACAGGGGCACCCGAGCGTGCGAACGCATTCCGGCCAGCAACGGAGCACGGTTTAATCTTCAGTGGAAGCTTCTAGCGGCGGCCCCCAAGGGGCGGGGAGGTGAGGGGCTACGTTGCCGCGGCAGAAGCAAGGACACCACCCTCCCTCCATTCATTCACCCGGGCCTCTCTTCCCGGAGAGCCCTGACTCTGCCGGTCTTAGCTCCTCCCCGGCCAGCCCTGCGGTGGCAGTGGAGGCAGAGAGGTGCCATCCAGCAGCCCCCTGAGGCGGATCTAGTAGTGCCTGCTGTGTGCCTGGCCCTGGGCTCAGCCTGGTTAATGTGGCTCCTTGTGTGATCTTCCTCACTCTCTCTGTCCACTGGGGAGGCCCAGAGAGGAGAGAGCTGGCCCAAGGAAGGGGAGCTGAGAGGTGAGCCCAGGTCACCAAGCTCGGTGGCCAGGCCTTGTGCAGGTGGGAAAACCCGTCTTGAAGACAGTGGGAGCCATGGAGGACTGTAGAGCAGGGGAGGGCGGAGGTGGGAAAGTTCCTCCCTGTACTTCAGGGGAGTGATTCCTGGAGCCCTCTTAGAGGGGTCACCTAGGCCACGTACCCCCATAGCCATCCCCTGCCCCAGAAGTTCCCACTGAGGCACAGAGCCAGGTAGAGGCCAGGTGCCCCCCATGGCGATAGGCTCCCTTCCAGGCAGGTCAGGCCGGACCTCCTGGAACGTCCCGTTTTGAGGCTCAGAGACGGCAGCTGTTGGCCCAGCGGTCACCCAGCCTGCCGGTGGCAGGGACCTGATTCCAGCCCGATTCCCCCCCGGGGCCTGGGGGCTTCTGAGAGCTCTGCCTGCCCTCAGTTTCTCCTGTGGGCTCCGCGGGGTGGTGACCAGACACGTGGCCAGCGGGGCAGCTACGTTCCCCTGAAGCCCCTGCGACCCTCACCCGGAAGCCCCCCTCGGCGCCTGGGGCGGGGGGTCAGGCCCGGCCCCGCTCTCAGGGCCCCTCCCAGTGAGGGCCTCAGCCCAGGATTAGGGGGCCGGGGTCGGGGGTCAACAGTATTTGCTGCGGCGCCTTTCAGGCGGCGAGCGGATCCGTTCTCCCTGCCGCCTCGCATTTCCCGGACAAAGGGTCGGTGGGGCGCCTGGGCGGAGGGGCGGCCGAGCACCCCTGGGAAAGGCCTCCGTGCCCCCCGCCGCCTCTGCCCACACAGCCCCCCTTCAGCCCCGAGCGGGCGCACCCATGCCACAGACGGGGAAACTGAGTCCGGAGAGGGCTGGAGCGCGGCCCCACGCGGGCCGCGGCTGCTTCGTGCCGGCCTTGGCCGCGGCTCGGTGGCCGGCGACGGGCGGCGCGGTTCAGCACCCGGGGCGCTGTCCGCGGCGGGGGGCGGGGCCGGGCGCAGACAAAGGCGCGCAGGCGGGGCCCGCGGGGGCGCGTTCCGCTCGTCAGCGTCGGTTCCACTTGAGTCCATCCTGGACAGGCTGGGTAATCCCTCCCCCGGCCACTGCTGGGCCGTGACGGCTTGAAGGGGCCCGGCGGGCCTGACTGACGGCCGGGAGGGGGGAGCGGGGCCCCCCAACATCCTCCCTCCAATCCCCTCCCCCCCCCCCCCCCCCCGTGCTGGGAACAGCTTCCAACCATCCGTGGTGGTGACAATGGGGAAACCGAGTCATGGGGAGGCGCGAACATCCGCTCACATCACACGGCGAGAGCTGGGCAGCCCAGCGAGGCCCGGAACCACCTGGGTCGGCCTTGCTGGGACCTCCCCACTCCCACTGGTCACACAATGTCACCTGGGCCTAGAGGGATCTGGGGGCCCGGGCCCAGGAATCGCTCACCTCCTGTTCACTCCCCAGCCCCCGAGCGGCAGGTTCACACGGGTGGCTGGACCAGAGACAGACCAGGGGCCCGGGGAGGGCCCGCCAGCTGCTGCCCCCAGCCCCATAGGAACCGCTGCGGCGCAGGGCCGGGCGGGCCTCCCCACACACCGGGGTGCCTGGAAGGGTTTCCGCAGGTGGAACTGGCATCCCAGGGGGAGGGAATCACTGGCAGGATAATTAGGGGGCGTGTGGACCTTGAGGGTTGGATGGGACTGGGGGAGCGGGAGGGGGGGGCGGCAAGCTGGGGAAACTGAGCCCCTGAGGGAAGTAGGGTTGATGTTCCCACAACAGATTCTGAGGGAGGCCAGGACCCCTTGGGCTAACCCCCCCCCCCAGGGCCCCCTATGACCCTCAGGAGGAGACACAAAATCCCTTTCTGCCAGCGCCTCCTCCCAGCCCAGCCTCTGCTCAGGCTGGGCCTCCACCTGGGGCTCCTGGGACTCGGGGTGGGAGGTATGGGCACAGCCACCGTGCCCAGGGATCCCGCGCCTCCCCTGGGGGCTCCTCCTGGGCTGGGGGCGGGGCTCGCTGGCAGCTTTGTGGGGGCAAACGCCCCCGTCTGTGGTTCCCGATCTTTCAGACCATCCAGGCCACCTTGCCACCTCGGTGTGCCTCAAAGGGGGCAGCGGCAGGTGGGGACCGAGGCCACCGCTGGACAGGGGTGCGCTCTGGGGCGCCCCGCGTGCACCCCGGCCGGGGTGCTGGGTGAGGCTCCTCCGCTCTGGGTCTCGGCCTGTCGGGACTTCAGTTTCCCCATCTATAAAATGGGTGCTGGCTTCTGCAGAGGAAGACCTCTCTCCCTCTGCCCCGACTCCCGGGGACCGCTCCCCACAACCCCCGAGAGACCCTGCTCCGTTAATCCACCAGCCGGCCCTCGCCTCGGTTTCCCCTCCCGGTGGCCTAATCCCTGGATTGTCAGAGGCTGGTTTTACATACATTTAGAGGCTTTTCATAATAGATTTACTGGGCCCCAGAACGGCCCTTGCTGCCTGGCGATTAGCTGCTCCTTAATTGAAAACTCCCTTCCCACTCCTCCGCCCCTACGGGCCAAGCTCCGGCAGAGGGAAGGGGCCAGGGAGGACCCCACAGCAGTGTGGGCCCCAACGGCGCCTCCCCTGCGTGCTTGAATGGGGTCTCCCTGGCGTCCAACATGATGGGGGGGTGTGGGGGGAGGGGGGGCGCAACCAGGGGCTCCCAAGGAGGGTCTGCGGCTGATCCCCGCCCCTGAGGGGCCGAGCCAGGACTCAAACCTGGTCTGTGCCCTGCCACAGCACTCGGTGGCGGGGCAGAGTGTCCCCTGTTCGGATGGGGGCACGTGACTTACCCAGGAGCCCCCAGCTGAGGAGCTGGCCTCGCCCCAACCTGGGCCTGTGGGACCCCTGGACTCCACATCACGTCCTGATCCCCTAAGCGTCTCCCCAAGTGCCCAGCAGGCTGCAGGGCTGTGGGAACGTCCACCAACAGGAGTGGGGACAGTCAGAGAATGAAAACAGAGCCAGTGATGTTTCCCCACCCCTCCACCACTGCCCCCCCGCCCCCCAGCCATCGCTGCCAGGTCCCCAACCGGGCGATTTAATTCTGCTTGTCACCAGGATGTGGGCCGGGTTTATTTATCTGGTGTATATATGTATTTTAATTTAAAGATCTGCCAGCCAGCATGGCTGACTCCTGCGGTGCCCCCGCTGCCCCCCTTATCAGAGAGAGGCTGTTCCCCGCCAACCCCCCCCCCCCATGCCAGGCATGCCCTAAGGAGTGAACAGTGGAGAATGAGGCCAGCACCTCCAGTCTCTCCCAGCTGGAGTGAAAGAGCACTCGATTCAGAGTCCATGCACAAAACACTGAGTCATTCAACAAACATTCGCTGAGGGCCCTGACTTTGTGCCAGGCGGTGGGGCCGCGCGGGGGGGGGGGGGGGACCAAAAGGGCCACTCTTATGGGGGCAACTAGTCAGGTCATCAAGAACCCCAGGCTCTGGGGTCCTCTGGCTGGCCCTGTCTGAAGAGCATGTGACTCTTGCTTCCCCGGTTGGGAGTTCGAGCCCCATGTTGGGTGTAGACATTACTCAAATAAATAAATTAAAAAAAAAAAAAAAAAAGGGAACCCCAGGCTCTGAGCTCCCACCTTGTGCCTCTACAGCACCGTTTTCCAGATGAGCAAACTGGGGGCTCGTCCACGGTAGGGGGGCCAGGGCTGTGCTGGAACCTGGAATTTGTCTCGGCCAGGGCAGCACCTAACCTCTCCGAGCCTCAGTTTCGTGGGTGTGAGGGATGATGCCAATGACGCCCCCCAGGGTGCGGGGCTCCGCAGCAGGCACCTCGTTAACACTCAGGCCGCACAGGGGAGCAGAGATATTGCAAACCATAATTCTGGTGCCCGGCAGGGGAGGGGCGGAGCGGGGCAGGCAACGGCGCAGAGAGGGGCCTGAACCCCCTTCTGCCAGAGGCCGGTGGGCCTTGCCAAGCAGGCCCCAAAGAGAGGCCTTTGGGGGGTGCCTGCCCCCCCCCCCCCGCGGCAGGGCAATCACAGGCTCTCATCTTTGCCGCCCCATGAGGACAGTCCAGCCGTCCCGCCCCCCGCCCCAGGCCTGCCGGCTCCTCAGAGCCCACACTGAATCCACATCATAAGGATTATTCCAGACTGCCCATGCTGCCCACCGGGCTGCTGGGGCGGGAGGCTGGACTGAGGACATCAGGCCCTCCCCCATCCCCCCCCCCCCAGCTAATGGGGCCAGCGGCAGCGGGGTGCCAGCTGTGGGGCCTGGGACTGGGCGCGACCCTCCTCTGGCCTCAGCCTTCCCATCTGTGAAATGGGTCTGAGACGTGTTTCCTCTGCGGAGCAGAAGGGTAAACCGGGGGAGGGAGGTCCCACTGGAGGAAGGCGGGGTTGGGGCGGGACCCAGTTTCCTCGAGGCTGGCCCGGACCGGCCTCCCCCGCCGCCTCCTCGCCTCCCCAGAGACAGGAGCGCACGCCCGCCGGCCCGCCGCAGTCTGTAAATGGGGAAACTGAGGTCCCGGGCGAGGAGCTGGGACCCGAATGCGGAGCGCAGGGAACAACAGAGGGCCCGGTGGGGAACCAGCGCGGGCAGAAGCACGGAGGCGGGAAGAGGGGGCTTGGGGGAGGCCCCGCGGGAGGGACCTGGGGGCGCGGGGCGGGGCGGGGGGTCCGGGCCCTGTGTTCCGGGCGTGGGGTGCGGGGCGCGGGCGGTTCCTGGCCTCCCCGCCTGTCTCAGGCTCAAGGCCTTTTCCGGAGGGGCGCCCCGGGCCCCCTGCCAGCCCCCCGCCTCCACCCGCGCCGCTGCTCCCGGCCGCAGGAGGCTTTTAAGCACTTAGAGCCTGCAAACCGGCGCGGGGGAGGCGGCCGGGGAGGAGTCTTGGCGGGGGAGGGGGTGGGGGCTCGGGGAAGGGCCAGCCGCAACCCACAGCCCCTCACCCCTCGCGGCCCCCCTGCGCCCCATCAGTGCGCCCCCTCGGGAGCTGGGGTTTGAGAGGCCACGGGGAGGAGGGTCCTGGGAAATAACTTTTCTGGATCTCCCCTGGAAGCGTCCCCCACCCTGGGAGCCGGGCCAGCGCCCCAGGCCCAGAGGGCAAGGCCGCACCGCCTGTGGGGTGGTCTGGACCAGAACCACAGCACGGGGTGGGGGGTGGGGGTGTCTGGACCGGAACCACAGCCGGGCTCCTGGGTCCCTAAACCCCAACCCGCACAGCACATCAGAGCTTCAGAGAGAGGGAGGCCCCAGGGGTCCCCAACACAGGGACCCAAGGAATGTTTCCTGGCTGCTGGGGGAGTGGGGGGACCTCTGATCTCATGCCCTGGGCTGCCCCAGGCCAAATCCTGATCCCACAGAGGCCCGGGGTCACCCTGGACTCGCTCCAAGGGCCAGTGGGGCCTGGGGGGGGGGGGCCTCTGTCCCATGTGCCCAGGAGAGCCGCCTCCCCCACCACTCGGTGCCCCCCGAAGACTGCGTTGTCCATGAGGCCCCCGGCCTCTCAGCCTGTTTCTCCATCAGCCGGGTGGGTCAGTACACAGCCCCCCCCCCCGAGTTTCTCCCAACCTCTGGCCGCAGCGGGAGGGGGCTCACCCCTAACAGCCCGGTCTCTGGCCCCTGAGCAACCCTGAGGTCCCAGTAAGTGTGGAGACGGCCAGCGGGGGGCACCGCGGGGGTCCTGCTCCAGCAGGTGAGGGTGGGGGTGCAGGTCCCGGTGCCCGGCAGCCCCCACCCTCCAGAGTGCATTCCTCTTGGCTTCCAGTCCTGCCCCACTGGCTCCCCCGCCCACCCCCTCCTCTGCAGCCCCCCCCCCCCCACAGCCTCCCCTGCGGTCCCCCCGCCCCCCACAGCCTCCACCGCAGCCTGGGCTGTGCATCAGTGTGGTCTCTGTGCCTTTGTCTGTGCTGGACCTGCCATCTGCCCTGTGCTTGGCGCTCAGGCCCCTCCCCCTCCGGCCCCTCCCCCTCCGGCCCACACCCCTGCCCCAGCCCGGTGACCTGGCCCGAGTTGCCCTAGTAGCGATGCCTGCGGCCCAGCAGCTGGGGTCGGGGACCTGGAGGGGACAGGAACCGCTCCCGGGGCAGTCTGCCCTGCTGGCCACACCTGCCTGGCTGTGTCCACTTAATTTCCGGCTTGCGTGTTATCGTGCAGTGACTGATGGCTCCTCGGGGGCTTCTGGGCTGTGAACTTGCTTTTTTCCTTGTCCATCAGTGGCCGCCTGGCCGCCTGCAGCCTGGATCAGGGGCGCCAACCATGGCCTGAAAGTCCCCCAGATATTGGGCCTGGAGGCCACGCAGACCCAGGAAGGGCCCAGCACTGACCGCTGCACACAGTAGGTGCACACTTACTGCTCGTTGGGGGCGCGACGCTGGTATTGGGAACACCATCCGTGTGTTACGTTCTGTCTGCTAATCACGCAGCTGCCTCATCCATCCATTCATTCATTCATCAACAAGAATTCACTGGGCGCCTACTGTGTACCTGGCATATTCTAGGCACTGAGGACGCAGTGACAACCAGGACAGACAAAATTCCACACCCTCAGGGAGCTGACAGTCTAGAGGAGGAGACAGACAAGATCTGGGGCCTTGAGGAGCAAGGGAGGGGGAGGGAGGGAAGCTAATTGGGAAGGTGCAGGCAGGGCAGTGGCCCTGGGGGGTGGGGGGGGCGCGCCCAGGGAGGCGGGGAGGAGCTGGGGTGAGGACCTTCCTTGAAGCGGGATACAGGAGCATGGGCTTCCAGCTGTGTCACGGGACCCCTAAAATCAGGGGTCCCCGTCAGCCCTGAGTGCGAGGGGCACTGGGGCCTTGCGGCTTTTTCCCCAGTGGAGATGGAGAGGGGCAACCAGGCCCCCATCCTGAGGCTGAGGCCTGACCCCCCCCCCCAAAGCAATACAACAGCAAATCTAACCGGGTGCTCGTGGCAAGGAGATACGCCTCCATCCCAGAGCAGCCGGAAGTGCTGGGGGACTTCAGGACGCCCCCTCCCCACCTCCCAGACCCCCTCCCCGTGGCGGGGCACCCGGGCACCCCGGGAGGGAAATCGAGTCCCCTCTGCTCAGGGGCCCGCATACAGACGGCTGCCCAGGGGGCCTGCAGAGAGGCCGGGGTGGGGGCCACAGGGTCAGGGTCCCCACTGTGCACAACGCAGCCCCTCCTCGTGTTGACGGTGGCCCCTGAGGCAGTGGATGGTGGCCAGTGACCCAGGCCCTGAACACAAGTGTCCAGTGGTAAGGGGCGTGCGTGGGCGAGAGCGGCTGGGGGTTCCTCTGCACACGCGTGTACGTGCCTGTGCACGTAGCAGATGACAAGCCCAAGGGGGCCTCCCAAGTGTGGGCACTGGGTCCCGGTGATGACCAAGGACTGGCCCTGCCCCCTGGGAACTCCCAGTCTCTGGGGGAGAACAGGGAAGAATCAGAAATGCCACATGGGGGGGGGGGGCAGTGGCCACTCGGCCAGGGACGTCGAGAGAGGACGTGTGACCTAATCTGAAAGGTCTCAGGGAGGGAGCGGACCAGTGATCGGTGACCTGCGGGAAGGGTACACGACCCAGGGGAACAACATGTGCCAAGACCCTGAGGTGGAACAAAGCTATTTTTGTCCTTACCCATCCGAGGTCCTTTTGTGCTAAAACTTTGTCTTAAAAAACTGGAAGTGTCTTAAACGTCCATAAGCTGGTGCCTAGATAAACAAAATGTGATATATCCACGCATGGGAACGTCCCTCGGCCGCGAGCAGGAGCGAGGCGCCCACCCCGGCCGCCCCGCGGACGGACCCCGAACACGCGACGCTCAGGGAGGGAACCCGACACGAGAGGCCACGCGGGGTGTGCGTCCGCGTGTGTGAAACGTCCAGAACAGGCTCATCCACGGATGGGAAGGGGGCTCGTGGGGGATGGGGGGTGACGGGTGATAGGGGCGGGGCTTCCTTTGGAGTGATGGAATTGGAGAGAGGGGATGGTTGCACCACTCTGTGAACGTACTAGAAATTGTGGAATTGTACTTAATTTTTTGTTAATTTTTAAAAATGTCTCATTACTTATTTTTGAGAGACAGAACACGGGTGGCGGGAGGGGCAGAGACAGAGGGAGGCACAGACCCCGAAGCAGGCTCCAGGCTCCGAGCGGTCAGCACGGAGCTCGATGCAGGGCTCGAGCCCACAAGCCACGAGATGGTGACCGGAGCCGAAGTCGGACGCTTCACCGACCGAGCCCCCCGAGCGCCTGGATTGTACTTGAAATGGATGGGTGGTGTGCTATGTGAATTATATCTCAGTAAGTTTTTTTGAAATAAGAAAATTAAGGTCACTTGCTGAGATCCCGCCCCACGATCCCCGCATTGAGTCCTCCCTCGGGTTCCCTCCCCGCGACGCGGGGTCTGGGGGAAAACAGCCGCGGGGGGGCAGGCCTCCCGCCTACCTGAGCCTCGGGTCCTCGCTGTGGAGTGGGGGATCCTCAGGGTGCGCAGCTCGGCCGTCACCGTCCATCCGGGGACACCGGGCAGGGCGGGCGGGGCGCACACAGGGGTCTTTGTGCGGCTACACTGGCTTCATTAAGAGGCAGGTCCTGTCGTGGGGCCCAGCTCGGCCGAATTAATTAGCGGACAGCCTTTCCTCCCCGCTAATTGTGCCCCAGACGCTGGGACCCGGACATACCACCGAGGCGACAAGCGTCTGAGAGGGTCTGCTGGGTGGCCCCCAGCCTCTCTGTGCCCCCACCTGGGGCCAGGCTGGGGTGAAGGCCCCTGCGACCCCAGCCCCGGACACGTGCCTTTTGCAAAGCCAGAAAGGGACCGTGAGGCAACAGATGGGGCGCCTGGGTGGCTCAGCCCCTTCAGCGTCCAACTCTTGATTTCGGCTCAGGTCACGCTCGCACGGTTCCTGGGTTTGCGCCCCGCGTCGGGGTGCTTGGGATTCTCTCTCTCTGCCCCTCCCCGCACGCTCTTTCTCTCAAAATAAATAAACGTAAAATTTAAAAAAAAAGAAAAGAAAAGAAACGGACAGACCCCACCCTGGCCTGGTCAGTTAGGGAAACCGAGTCACGCGGCGGTAGAGCTGGGCTACACGGATGTCATAGGATTTGATCGGACCCTACAAGACCCGTCACGGGACGGGAGGATTCGCGCCCCAAGCGGCCGATGGGGCAGGAGGCCCTGAGCAGCCCTGGGGGTCCTGGCGTCCCAATGGGCCCCTGCTATATACTCGCAGCCAGCCAGGCTCCCCCTCCCCCTCCCAGCTGCCCCAGGGAGCAGAGGACTTGCTTCCATCTGTCAGAGGGGGAAACTGAGGCCCACGGAGGGCAGTGGAGGATACAGCACCCCGTGAAACGGCCATCCCAGGGCCCAGCCTCCGAACAAGCGAAGGAGCCGTCACGACTGATCCCGGAGGGCCCTCGAAGACGCCTCTGCCTGGGTGCCCCTCCCGATCCGAGGGCCCCAGACACACATGCGCATCCTCGAAGTTTACGCTCGTTTTATTATAAAAAAATACAGAATCCAAAGTTGATTGTAATGGGGGGGGGTCCCGGTCGCCAGCTCCAGGCGTGACGCCACCACCCGCCCACGACGCCCCCTACAAAAGCCCCCCACCCGGCATCCAGGAGCCGTCTCCTGGCGGCCTCGCACCGTATATATTTATATATAATATATATAAAACACAGATCAGGAAAGGCGGGTAGGAAATATGAAATCTGTATAAATGCGGTTTGCTTCTTTAAAGTGTCGGGGGGGGGGGTCTTTTCTTGGTGGTGGCCCCCGTGTTTCCTTTTGTCCTGTTTTCTTTTCTCTTACAAACGTTATTAGTTCGGAGAGTAGGGGCAGGGGCTCCGACAGACACACGAGCTTATTGCGAAGTGCGGCTTCTACTCTAAAAAGTCCCCCCACCCCCCCACCAAAATAAAAGTGCCCCCCTCCCGTGAAGGGGTAAGAAAAAAAGAAACTTTCCAGGCCATCCTTAGGAATACAGTAAAAATAAATCACAGTATATACTTGCTGGCTCTATTTACAGAAATGTCACGTCTTCTGGGCCTCGGGGGCGAGCGGGTGAGGCTGGGGGGACCGGGCGGGGCCTAAGCGGTTCTAAGACGTGGGGGCGGGGGCTCTGATGGGGCCAGGGCTCCACACGGGGCTCTCTGGTGAGGCACCCTGGAGGGAGGAGGTGGGGGGGGAGTGGGGAGTGGGGGGTGGGGGGTGGGGGGGGTCTGTGGTGGGCTCTGATTCCTGGGCCGGAATTAGGGGCACGCATCCCCGGCCCCTTCCGTCTCAGACCGGCCTGTCCCAGGGCACCTGGAGGGTCGACCAGACCAGGGGTCTCCCGATCCCCGTGCCCCGGGGGGACCAGGGACCCACGCAGCATCCACTCTGTCTCCTTCCCAAAGTTACCGGCAACAGCGAGGAATAAATTAAATTAAAAACTCAAGTCTTTCTGATTCCGCCGTAAAAGAAAAGCCCTAGCGAGAGGTTCGTGGGCTCTCCGGCACCCTGGAAGGAATGGCTTGGCCGGGAGGCTGGACAGACACCCGGCCTCTCAGGCATCAGGGCCTTTAGCCGCGCCCCCCAGGGCTGGCCCTGGGGCGGTGGACAGCCCCCCCCTGCCTGGCAGGGCAGCACCAGTCGTGGGAGAAACGGAGTCTCTAGCTGGTCTCTAGGCGGGGCATCCAGGTGGGCCGGGACTAGGAGCCCAGGAGGGTCCACAGCACAGGGACGGTGCTGAGGACCAGCTGGCAGGCGCCCAAGCCACTGCACGAGTTATTGCTGGTGAAGATGGGCTCCGGGGCCTCGTACAGGGTCTCGTCTGGGGGGACACGGAGGCAGGATGGTCAGCAGGTGGCCCCCCTCCCCACGGGGCTGCACCCCCACGCCCACAGTCTGCCTCAGCTGTCCCTCCCAGACCCGGAGATTTCTGTCCATCTCGGTCGGGGCTGTGCCTTTTGTGCAGAGCATGGCAAACAGCGGGTGCCAAGTGCGTGTCCGGCGCCTACGTGAAGTCACAAGGCTGCGGAGACCCCCCCCCCCCCTTCTCTGCGTGTGGCTTTGATGTTTCAAGAGCTCAGAACGTGGGCCCTTTGGCCTATCTTGGGGCACCTCCCTGGTGTTCACTCTTGGATGAAGGGAGCCACGGCCTCAGCAGAGGGCCCGGTCACGGACTTCGCCCTCAGTCCCGAAGGTCTGAAATGCCGTCCTCGTTCACACGTGAGGAAACCGAGGCTCGGGGTCAGGAGCCGCCCCCGCCATCGCTGAGGTTGAGGGACTCCCCGGGCTGTGTTGGGACCACCCCCTGGCTCTGCCGAGCCCTCCGTGGGCTCTGTGGGCTCGGGACACAAGGGTGGGGGGTGAAACCCTGCACGATGCCCCGAGCACTTACTGGCTGGCCGCACGTAAACCTTCAGCCTCAGGCAGGGTCGGTCCACAGCATTGGGCGGTGTGGCAGCTGGAAGAGAGAGGGGTGGGGGTTGTGGAGTAGGGGGCTCTCAGTGCCAGAGACCTCCTGGGGCTACATCCCCCTCCCCACACTGGTAACTCGACCCTGACCCAAGGCTACGGGAGGTTCCGCCCTTAAAACTCCTAACCACACCTCAAAGCCCTAGACACAATGCCCTCTATTTCCCAGAAGTCCTCCCGCATACTTCCCCTGCCCCTCCCTTTGCTGAACCCCGACCCCAGAGACTGGGGGTGCCTGTGTCTGGTTCCACGTCACCCCAAGGCAGCACAGAGCAAAGTTCGAAGGTGTTGAATGAAAACGTTTTTAACCGGTCAGAAAAAAAAAAAAAAAAAATCAGTGTCACCAAAGGACTGATCTGGGATCGAATACCTGCTCTCTGGTGTCTGTGGGCAACTCACCCCCTATCTGGGCCTCGTGCGTCGCACAGTGAGTGCTCTGGAAATGATTACTTCCATCTGGGAGCTCCCAGAAGCCAGTCACCCCTGGAGACAGGCTATGCGCCCACCTCGCGCGGAGAGGGACGCACCCTGCTGGAGGTCACAGGGAGGCCGAAGCGTTAGGTCCCCGCGCCTCCAATTCCACCTTTCCTGCTCCCTGCCTCTCGGCCCACACGGCCCACGGAAGCTCCCGGAGGGGCCGGGGTCACACCACAGCGGTGAGTCATGCGGGAGGCGGCCTGGGGACCCGGGTAGGGAGGGGAAGGAGGCCTGAAGCCCAGTGGGGGCCACGGGGGTTCACGTGTGACAACGGCACGGGCACACCCCCCCCCCACCCCGTGTGCACGACGCGGCACACGGACACGCTCAGGCCTGTCCCCCTGTCCTCCTGGTGGCCACTGCCTCTGCCCGCCCCCCAGAAGCCCCTCACGCTGGAAGATGAAGACAAAAAAGCGTGGAATAAAAATAACATAACATTCGTCATAGAGTAATTACAATAATTGTCTTTATGAAACTCCCGTCCTGGAAATAAAAATGTAATTTTTCTCATATTACGAGGCCTTAATTTAAACACCTTCTCCCTTCCTCCACCCGCTTCTTCCTTGAATTAAAAGGAAAAAAAAATCCAAGTAGAGCGGAAAGAACGAAGCCTCACAGAGTTTAATGTGACGCAGCGCAGCGAGGGGCTGCGTCTCCCCACAGCCCCAGGGGCGGACCCCGCGCCCCACCTGGCTCCCTGCGGGCCCCCACGAGGCCGAGAGATGGGGATCTCCGTGCCCCTCGGGGTCGCAGTGGCTCTGCAGAGGCATCAGCCCCACACCAACGCGGGCTCCCCGATGCCCCCATGCCGGTGGGGACAACGCCTAGACTCCCGCGTTCCTGGCTAAGTCCCTGCAGAGTAACAGGCTGCCAAGGGCACAGCAGCGTCCTGTCCCCAGACCCTGCCATTGGCACTTTAGGGGGAGGAAGAAGGATGCCCCTGGAATCCCTCCCCCCTCCCATGTGCAGCAGAGCCAGGGACAGCCTCCCTCAGCCCCGCCCACTCGCCCCGCGGGGCTGTGCCTGAGGGTCCCCAAGCCCTGAAAAGCAGCTCCCACAGTCCTCGGGGGATCTTGGGCCAGGTGGGCCTGGTGGGCGGGGAGATGGTGGGGGAGGGTGGCCGGGGGAGGGCCTGGGAGCTCCCTGCCCAAGCCAGGGTGTGATGGGCAGAACCCGAGCTCTGCCTTCGCCCCTGGCTTTGACCATGCTCCCCTCCCCCACCAAAGTCCCTACACCCGTCTCCCTGGCGGGGGGGGGGGGGGGGGGGGGGGGGGGCAGTGACCACCCCTGATCTCGGTGCCCGCAAGTTGATGGTGGAGCCCAAAGGCCCAGTGGCTTGATCCAGAGACAGGTCACAGAGGGGCATCTGCGGGTCTGTGACCTCAGCCCCACTCTGAGCCTCAGTTTCCCCATCTGAAAATGGGAACTCTAGATAGTGAGGCCTCTGGGGCTGGCGAGAAGGATGATTCCATTCAAGCGCTTGACCCGGGAGACACAGAGGCCAAGGCTGGGCCAGACCCCACCCCCCCTGCACCCCCGGCCCCCCTCGTGCATTCCCCCCCCCCCGGCCCCCCTCCTGCACCCCCCCCGCCCCCCGCCCCCGCACTCACAGATGTAGTAGTACTCGTGTCCCGGACGGAACTCGAAGCCGAGGGAGAAGGGCGTGAAGAGCTGGAACTTCTCCGAGAACTTGAGCGGCCCCCCGGGCGCCGCGGGCCGGTTGCACTCCCAGCGCTTGAAGCCGCGCTGCCGGTGGTCGCAGGACGCGTGGCCCTCGCCGTTGACCATGTACAGCACGTAGTGCTCCATGCGCTCGGCCGGCGGCAGCGGCGCCCCGTAGTGCGGGCAGTAGATGTCCAGGTAGTCGTTGATGCTGACCTCCACCGTGTAGCCCCCGCCGTCGTCCGCCGCGCCCGCGTGGAACCTGGGCCCCGCGGTCCGCGCGCGGGGAGGGGGGGGGCGGGGAGCACGAGGGGCGCCGGGTCAGCGCCGGCGGTTGCGGGCCGGGCCGGGGGCGGGGCCGGCGCGGGCCCACGTGCCCCACCCCCTCCCCCCTCCCCCCCAGGCCGCCCGGAGCCGCCCGCCCGCCCGCCACGAGGCGGGCGTCGGGGGAGGAGGGGCGGTCGCCTCGCCGGGCATTCTGGGTAACCGCATGCAACGCGGCAGGCGCGGAGCCCCCGGGACCCAGCCTCCCTCCCGTAGGCCGCGCGTCCGGGCCCTTCCGTGACGGGGCCGGCACAAGCTGCCCCCGCTCCCCGTTACGAAGTCCCTCTCCAAATAAACGTTACTGCTTGACTGCCACGTCCCCTCCTCCAGGCAGCCCCCAGGCTGCCCACCACAGGCAGCCGCCGTAGCTCTTCCTCGGCAGATCTGACTGCCAAGGCGGCACAGGTGGGTGGGGCCTGGAGCTGGATGTTCTGGACCCCTCTCCTAGCGTCAGTTTCCTTGGGGGGGGGGGGCAGGGTTTGGCGTGAAGGTCGCCCCAGCCCAGCTCAGAGGTGCTCTGGGTTCCGCCCCCAGCCTCAACTCCTTACGTCCAGTGTGACTCCAGCAAGTCCGGGGATCTCCCTCCAGGGCCTCTGCGACTTGACAACTGCCCCCCAACCTCCCGGTCACCTCACCAGGTTCCCCCACCCCTGCCGCCTCCGCCCCTCAGCCCCGCTTCCCAGCCTTTGCCCTGGAGGTCCCAACTGTCAGGCAGCCTGTGCACGCAGCCTTGGGGAGCCCCCCCAGACCCAGCTTCGCCTGGCGAGGATGGAGGTCAGCTCCCCCCACCATCACCGCCTCAGGCCTCAGCGACAGGAGCCCTTAGATCTCCCGGACGCGGTCTCCTGGGTCCCTGTCGTGTAAACGCAGCCTGGACCGAGGAGGGACAAGGGGGCCTCCGGAGAGGAGCTTTATTAGCACATAAAAGGCCTAAAAGCAGAGGAGGGGTGGGAAGCCCCTTCTCCCTCTCCGTACAGGCATGGAAACTGAGGCCCAGTGAGGGTCGACAGCAGAAGGGGCCCAGGCTGCTTGGACCCCAGCTTGGCCACGCCACGCCTCTGTGGCCCAGTCCGCGGGAGGGAGCCGAGGTGCGGCCCCCATGCCGGGCAACTGGGGGGTGGGCAGGATTATCAGCCGGGATTGGCTGCCCCCCTGCAGCCCGGAGGCTCTGCGCCAGGTCGGGGCGGTTCCGGGGACCCCAGAGGGGGGAGTGAGGCAGCGGGAGACCTTGCTCACTCGTGCCTCAGTTTCCCAACCTGACACAGGAGATCTCGGGGGATGTCAAGTCTGCGGCTGAGGCGCAGACTCCCGAGAATTCCAGCTCGGAGAGTCGGAGGGAGCAGACTCACCTCCAGCCCTTCCCTGCTCTCGGACCGCCCAGGAATGGGGGGCTCTGCCCACCCCCACAGAAGTGGGACGCTGTTTGCAGATTCAGTGAATACAGCAGAGAGACTCAGGGAGTGGAGGTCAGTTGGGGGCTGCAGATAGTTCTGTGTTCAGGCTCGGGCTTGCACCCAGCTAGGTCTTGTGGTTCATTCTCGTCTCAAAGCCTCAGTTTCCAACTCTGTACAGTGGGGACAGTCCTTGAGAACACCAGTCGTGTACATAGCAGGCCCTGCACAGAGGCAGGGCAGCCCAAAGTCAGGCTGGGACAGGGTCAGGGTCAGGCTCACAGCAGGGTCAGGCTGGGACCAGGGTCAGGCTAGGTCAGGGTCAGGCTCACAGCAGGGCCAGGGTCAGGCTCAAAGCAGAGTCAGGGTCAGGCTCACAGCAGGGCCAGGCTGAGACAGGGTCAGGGTCAGGCTTGGACAAGGTCAGGATCAGGCTGGGATAGGGACAGGGTCAGGCTCACAGCAGGGTCAGGATGGGACCAGGGTCAGGCTAGGTCAGGGTCAGGCTCACAGCAGGGTCAGGCTGGGACCAGGGTCAGGCTAGGTCAGGGTCAGGCTCACAGCAGGGCCAGGGTCAGGCTGGGACAGGGACAGGGTCAGGCTGGAGCAGAGTCAGGGTCAGGCTCACAGCAGGGCCAGGCTGGGACCAGGGTCGGGCTAGGTCAGGGTCAGGCTCACAGCAGGGCCAGGGTCAGGACCAGGGTCAGGCTCAAAGCAGGGTCAGGGTCAGGCTGGGACAGGGACAGGGTCAGGCTGGGGTAGGGTCAGGCTCATAGCAGGGTCAGGCTGGGGCAGGGTTAGGCAGCGACCGTGCCCATCCCTTGGGCTGCCCCTCGGCTGGCCAAGCACGGGTGTCTCACGGACTGGCTGTGTTCTCTGGCCGCTTGGGCGAGATCGATGCAAAAGCCACTCCAGGCTTTTTCAAAAGTCGTTTTCGCTCCTTCCCAGCCCATTGAAAGCCCCATTGATCAGCCAATCGATGACAGCCGTGGCCAAGCGCCTGCCAGGACCACCCGGGCCCGACCCTGCAGGGGAGGTGGAGGTGGGGAAACCACGGTGTGGGGGGAGGGGGCGTACAGGACGGGCCGCCGTGCAGGCCCCGGCCCCCTCTGGTCCTCAGTTTCCCCTCTCCTCCCTGGCTTCTGCCGCAGGGATGTATGCTCAGCCTGAAAGGGAAGAGCTCAGCTCTCTGCGGAGCCTCGCAAGACGAATGGACTCGAGGGTGGGGCTGCCGGGGCATCGCCGACTCCCCACCCCACCCCTGCCCGTGCTTCTCCATGGTGTCTGCCTCCCCTGCACTGGACCAATATCTTGTTCTCCTCTCCCGTTTAATCTCCCGAAAAACGTCCAAAAGCGAGGCTGCTTTGCTGGCTCAGAGGCTGGATGCTTGGGCCCCGCCAGGCGGGCCAGGCTCCTGGCCTCCCCCAATCCGGGGCTCGCTTTTCTGAGTGTAAATCAGACCCACTGACTCGCTGACTCAGAGCTCCCCCATCACTCAGAATAAAACCCACGGTCCTCCCGGGTCACGAGGCCCGTATGGCCTCACTGTTCCCACCCAAGTTGTCCCCCATCTGCCCCCAGCTCACTCCTTCCAGCCACACCAGCCTTCTGGCTGCTCCGGTTCCCACCCCAGGGCCTTTGCATGTGCTCCTCTGCCCAGCCTGCTCTCTCCCGCCTCCTCCACCTCATCACATATCTCATTCCAACATCGTCATATTTTTACCTTTACACAGTCTGCTGTCTGTCCCCCCCCCCTCGACCCCGGACCCTGGGGGCCAGCCTCCTTCTCCACCCCTTTCCCTCACTGCCGGCACAGGCCTCGTGCACAGTGCCTCCGCACGTTTGTTGATCAAACAAAGGCCAAAGATTCAAGGTCTTTGAGGTGCCAGAGTCACAGGGAGCAGACAGTGACCCACACATGGGGTGAGGACCCCTGGCAGGTGCGTCCCAGAAGAAGCCCCCACCCCCCCAGCTCTGGCTGCCTAAGCGGACCATTGTTTTCCCCTCCCCGGCTCTAAAATAGCGATGGCCTTGCTGCGTTGGCATTTCCCGGTTCCAAGTTGGCGGGCAAACCAGGGGCGGGCGCCTGGCCCCTACTCAGGGTGGCGCCTGTGCGGGGGAAGGGCCCAACCCCAAAACCAAGCCGGTGCAAGCAAGACAAAGCTTTCATTTTCTCCATTAGTGAGGAAGCCTGATATGCAAATGCTCCATGGGAGCAACAGAGAGAGATAAAAACTCTCACTAAGGGGTTAATGACTGACTTGGGACGGGTTCCCAGACACAGGGCTCCTGAGGCTTTCAGACGTACAGCCCTTCCCCTCCCGTGCCACACCTTCACCCCCACTCTCGTTCACCCTGCCGGCTGCTGCCAACGTGCACTCCTCCAGGCAGCCCTCCCAGCCCCTGGCGGACCCGAGCCTGCCCGCCAAACCCACCCCTACCCCGCAGCCGCCGGGGCAGCTAATTAGCTCCAATCGGGCCATTGTCAAGTCATTAGACGCTAATAGCAAAGCAACTAATTAGGAGTCTCGCCCAAAATGGGAGTGGGGAGGGCTGTGCCACCCCCCCCCCCCCAGACTAGAAGTTGAGGCAGGGGTGAGGGGCCAGCAAGCTGAAGCCCACCCTGCCAGCTGCACTTGGGACCAGCTCCCTGGTCTGAACCCAATCACGCCGCCTAGTGACCAAGACCCCAGGGAAGGACACACCCAGGCGGGCCCTGGGTGGGCAGCAGGGTCCCGAGGCCCAGGCCGGGGCAGGGTCAGCCCCTCCCCACCGCCATCCCCGGTGAGGCCCAAGACCTCGGCACGCACCCCCAGCTTTCTGAGGGGTCGAGAAGACATTCCCCACCTGAGGCCTGGCCACCTTCCTTCTGCTGCGGCGAGGGGTGGGGGTGGGGGGGGGGAGCTCCGGTGCTGGGGGAGCCTCAGAGAAACCCGGGCCCCCAGGTGGTGCGGGGTCAGCCTCGGGGAGGCTGTGTGCGGAGGGGGTGGGTAACTGAAGCAACGACCCGACCCCGGAGCTGAAGCCAGAGGTCAGCCCCGCCTCTGGGCCCTGGGGTCAGCAGCACACAGGACGTGGCTGTCCCGGACCCCCCCGCCCCCACCCCCCAGTGTCCTTGGCCGGCCTTGGACGCAGCAGCCTCTAGGACTGGGGACAGCCCGACCGGCCCGCCTTCCCCGGAGCCATGGGTGAGTCACTGTCTCCGGGTCCGTGAAAGGGAGGCATAACGGGGTGGGCAGACCGGACGGGTGCGTGGCTGTGGCTGGGCCGGCCGAGGGGGCAACTTGGCTTGTGTAGTGAACGGAGCCGCTTGAAACCAAAATCCCCAGGTCCAACAGGGCGACCGAGGCGTGGCGGCCGAGCCCCCAGGGCGCAAGAGAGCAGGCATGGGGGCGAGACCCCGGCCAGGGCTGGCCTGCCAAAGTGTGGCTGACGTGGGGACCGAGCTGTGCCGGTGCACCTAGCTGTCATCCGTGTGGAGGCCAAGACGTGGCATGGGGTCCGGGGGTGTGTGTGTGGGGGGGGGCACAGCCGAGCCCTCCCCCTGGACCCATCTCCAAAGGAGAAAAGTCCCCCCAAAGCCACGCCACGGGGCAAGGCTGGCCGCGTCTCCCGCTCCTGAGGGTAAGAAGAGGGGTGCGGGCCTGGCTTAGGGGTTGCGGGACGGGCCGATGGAAGGAGACGGCCGGGCCCTCAGAAACACCGCCCCCCCAGACCCCGTGAACGCATGTGCTGCCCCAAGAACCACGTCCACGGGTGACCCCGAGGGGCCCGCAGACCTCACGGAGACGTGTGGGGAGGCCCGGAGGTCAGAGCTGCCAGAGCCAACGCAGGCACAGCGCCCCAAGGGGAGGCACCGAGGCTGGGGACAGGGAAGGCCCGGCTGCCCATCAGACCCCAGAGGCAGACCCGGACAGAAGTTGCCCAGGCCCGTAGTGGGGGGAGTGGGGGGGGGGCGGCCCTCAGAACTGCCCCCCCCCCGGCCCCCTCAGCTGTTTCTCGCCCTGTCCTTCGGGCTGGACCGTCGCTGTCCATGCAGATTTGGGGTCCAGCCCCAGAAGCCCCTGTGTTCACCCGCAGGAGCTGCCTCGGTTTCCCTCTCTGTCGGGGACGTCTGAGCCCCTGGGGTCACGCCGGGGCCTTGCCCGGCCACAAGGGCCCTGCCACCGTCTGCTGACCGCCACACCTGTCGGCCCCCACTTACGGAGACGCGGAGGCTCCGGGCGGCCCAGCCCCCTGCCTGAGCTCGGGCCCGGGCTCCCCGCGGCACCCCCGGGCCCCACCCTCGGGCCCGGGTGCCCAGACCCAAGCGGTCTCGCCCTCCAAGCTCTGAAAGCCAGGCAGACTGACCTCTCTCGAACAAAACCAAAAACCCTCCTACAGCAAAATATGGCATCACCCGGTCAAAGCCACTTCTCCCCGGGCCGCGGGCAGGGCTGCAGCGCCACGGGGACCGGGGAGGCCCGACGCCTTCACCGTGGGAAAGACCCTCTCCGGTCGCCATTTTCCTATCTGCACCCCCACACGCGGAAGCACACGCAGCCCCCTTCAAACGCTCCCGCGGCCCCGAGCCGTCTGGTGCGGGTTTGTTCCGGGCCCACAGCCCCCGCCCGCATCGGCACCACGCGCACGGGCAGGCCCGCGCTCGCCACTAGGGTGGGGGACTCGGGGACAGCGGGCGCCCTGCACAGTCCCCCGGCGAGGACCCACCCGGCTCGAGGAGGGGACAGAGGAGGAGAGCCAGCCGTGCCGCCATCGCCGGAACCGTCCGCCCCCTCACCGGGGGCCCTGGGACGGCCGGGGCCGGGCCGCACGCGCAGCCACACGCGTGCCCTCCGCTCACAGATGCGCTAAAGACACACGTGTGCGTCCCCCGGCACACACACACCCCCTCCCCCCCCCCCCCCGTCCTCCCCGGTGCAGACACGCACACGCGGACGGGCACGCGCACCCCCGGGCACGCGCATTCCACGCGCAGACGCGCCGTGCGAACACGTGCACGCACTCTGGCACAATCACGCACGCGCGTGTGCAAACATGCCAGAGCCGGGAGGCACATGCGTCACCCTGCCACGCAGGCGTGTGTGTGAGCGACCCCTGCACGCCGCGGGAAAGAGCACGCGAGTGCACGCGGCGACACAGGCGGAGACACAGAAGCCTGAGCCGGAGGCGCGCCGACCTTCCCCACACACACAGCACGAGCCCCCCCGCGGCGGCACACGCGGCCCCGCCGGAGGGCCCAGCCCCACCCGGCCGCGGACAGGTGCAAGGACCAGGGAGGGGCCGGCGCGCGGCCGGCCTGCGGGGGTGACCCGCCTGCGGGTGGCTGACCCGGACAGCGGGGCCCCACCCTGCCGCGGCGGTGACGGTGGGTGCGGGGCTCGCTCGGCCACGTCCACCAGCCGCGTGTGCGCAGGACATGCGCTGCGCGGCAGGAGGATGTGACTGGGAAAACAGAGCCACATACTTATTACCTTGGTGCAGGTACGAGGCCGGCCCGGGCACGCGTGGCCGGCCGCACCGCGCCGCTGCCTGTCCGTTCCCCACATGAGCACACCCGTCCCTCCAGCTCCTGCACGACCGCCTGCCCCCCACCCCAGTGTGCCCAGCCCTCGCTCTGACCCCTTCCCTGCTGTGCCTTTTGTGTGCGCCCCTTCTCTTGGGCACCCCCCCCATCTCCTCCACCTGCCGCCGCACCGATCCGTTACTAACCCAGCCGGGTCTCTCGTCTCTACCCGCGGGACTGCCGCCAGCTCCAGGCCTGCTCGCGGACCCTGCACCTCTGCCCTGGGCAGCCGCCCCCGGGGAAATCACCATTCCTGGGTGCCCTTGGACCCGAGGCCCGACACCGCCCCTCCTCCCGTGTCCGACACGCACCCTGTCACCGGCTGCAGGTTCCAGGCCAGCCGGCCCCGGGCAGCGAACCTCCGGAGAGGTCCCTGGGCCACCGAGGCCCTCGGGCAGCTGGTCGGAACAGGACTGTCAGGTCAGCAGCAGGAGGCGCTCGGGTGTGAGGCCAGAGCCGGGCACCTGGGGCTGCCTCCTCCCCACCCCCCCCCCAGGATCCTGTCCACAGCCCTGTGGCAGGTGGGGTGGCAGGCGGCCCCAACCACCCCCTTCCGTCCCCATTCGAGGCTCCTTGTGTGTTTGGCGTTTGCTAGAACAAAGGACAGGCCATGCCTGGGACGGAGATTCCAAAGCTGAAACCAAAAACTTGGGCCGGGGAGGCGCTGCCCGCTGGGCTCCCCCGCTCGGCCGCAGGGAAGAGCCTTAATCAAACCCACATGTGACCAGCAGGGCAAGGCGGCCAGGGAACCCGCTCCGCGGTGGCCTGACTGTCCCTGTGCAGCCCGGGGTCTCGGCCCTCAGCCCCGGGGCCCAACCCCACAGCTGAGCAACTGAGGGGGGCGTCCGGGTGCGCTCCCTGCCCCCCACGGCAGGACAGTGGCTACCCTTGTCCCAGAGCCTGCCTCAAAGACGGCCCTTTATGCAACTTTCTGCCCGACAGTAACGGGATGGCAGAGGACAGTGAGGGTGTCTTGACCGGCACTTGAAAGGGAGAGAAAGTGACCAGTGGCAGAGGGGCAGGAAGCAGACAGGCTGGCCTCCTCACTCCCATGCGCAGCCCAGCCGGCCCTGGGAACGCCGTGGGAGCCTGGGTGCTGGGGCTGACCCCTCGGAGTGCTGGGCTCCAAACCCCATCTCCCGTGGGCCCCCCGGCCTTGGAGAGCCGGCGGTGGCCCAGAGGCTTCTGCAGATATCCAGGACATGGTCAGTTACCAGCAAACTTTTCTCAGTCGGATTAGCCGGGACTCCGGCTGCCCCCCAAACTGCACTTAGCGCTGGGCGCCGAAGGGGTTGCGCGGGCGGCCAGGACACCGCAGCCAGGCGTAGCAGGCTGGGCACGAGGCCACCTGGGTCCCGACCTCCGCTCCTCTCCCCTCGCCGTGACCTTGAGCCAGCCACGCGTGCATTCTGTGCCTCAGTTTCCCCATCAGCACCGGGAGGACGGGAGAGGATGCCGCCGGGCCAAGACTCCCAGGACCGCTCCTGGGTGCCTCAGTCTCCCCACCTCTACAAAGCTAGGACCTTGGGCCCCCTGGAGCGAAGACGGTCCTGGTTTGGTAGGGAGGAACAGATCAACTTCCCCGAGTTCACGTGGGGACCCACCCGCAGGACGAGCCCACGGACCCCTTGCCCCGGGGGGAGGGGGAGGCCGCGGTCCCCACCCGGCACAGTTCGGCGATGAGGTTCCCCGGGGATCTCCACGAACTCCGACGCCGGCAGGCGTCCCCGGAGAGGCCCCAGGATGGGGGACCCCCAAGTCCGGGAAAGGAACTCGGGGCCGCCCAGCTTCGGAGTGTCCCCCCCGAACTCCGGGGGCTGGCGGCGCTCTGGGCGCGCAGGGCGTCCGGTGGGGCGCCCTGCGCGTGTGCGGGGGGGAGGATGCACGAGGAGCGGGAGCGCCCCGAACTCCGGGGCGCCGGAACTCCCTGGGGGCTCCCGCCGGGGCCCGCCGGCGCCCCCCGCCCCCGCCCCCGAGGCGGAGCGCGCTCGGGGGCCGCCCAGAGCCCGGGGCGCGGAGGCCCGGCCGGGGCGGGGGGCGCCCGGGGCCCCCGGCGCCGCCTCCCCGCGCGCGGCCGCGCTCACCTGGGGTTGCTGCGGTTCCAGTAGACGGCGTAGCGGTCCGAGTTGGCGCGGGCGGCGTCCTCGGCGCGCGCGAAGGGCGGCGGCGGCGGCAGCGGCAGCAGCAGCAGCAGCAGCGGCAGCAGCGGGCGCTGCGCGGGCGCCATGGCCCCGGTCCGGCCGCCGCGCTCGCCTGGCCGCCGCCTGCCAGCGGTCTCCGCCTCCTCCGCCGCCGCCGCCGAGCGGGCGGGCTCGGGGCGGGCGGGAGGAGGGCGCGCCGGCGCTTGGAGATCCCCGGCCGCCCCCCCCCGCCCGTGCGCGCGCGACCTCGGGCGCCGAGAAGGCAGGCGGCGGGCGGGCGGGGCGCCGGGGGTCCTCCCCGGGCGCCGGCCCCCCGGCCGCGCGGACTCTCGCTAGGCGGGCCGCCGCCGCAGCCGCCGGGGAGGGGCCGGGGCTCCGGCCTTTGTCCCGCCCGAGCGCCGGGAGGGCCGCGGGCGCCCCCTCCTGCCGTGCCCCGGCCACGCGGGGGCCGGGCGGGGGTGGGGGCATGGCCCCCCTCCTGCCTCCGCCGCGCCCACCCCACCCCCCACCCCGGGCCAGACCGTCCCCGACTCGTCCCTCGTCCCTCCCGGTGGGGCTGCCTGCCGTGGGCAGCCCTGGGGTCCTGCCCCCCTCCCCGCCCCCCCCCGGAGACGCCCAACTCCGGGGGGGCCTCGAGCCACCACCGCCGCCCCCATCATCCTCACAAGGGTCCCCTGCGCTCCTCTCCCTCAGGACAGCAAGGCGGTCTGCGGAGCCTGGCCCCCGGGACAGGAGGAGGCACAGAGACGACTCACCCCCTCTCCGTCCCACCGTCATTCAGTCATTCCAACCCAGACCCCAAATCCTAACCTCGGCGAGCTGACCGGCTTCATGCCTCCCTGTTCCTCCTGGGCAGGTGTTTTCGGCACGTGCTGGCCCGAGTGCAAAGGCTGGTCCACCACTGCCTCCCTGGGGGACCTCAGGGCAGTCACTTGTCCTCTGTGGGCCTCTGTTTCCTCTCCTGGGAAATGGAGCGACAGTCTCTGCTTCAGCTCCTGAGCGTGGGGGGCCCAGAACAGGTGCCCACTACACAAGGGATCCGCCCGAGCCACTCAGGGTGGGATCCAAGCCGCCCAAGGTAGGATCCAGGCCAACAGCAGATGAAGTCCATACACAGATGAAATCTGACCCGGGAGCAAGACAGAGAAGGGCATCCGGGCACAGTGCACGGCTTCAGCGGAGGCCCAGAGTGGCGGCTCCTGGGGAGCTCGCTGGGGACCTGTTCCTTCGTTTTCCAGTCTTATGCATGCCACAGCCTCTGTCACCAGACTCTGAGTTTATAGAGGTACTCTGTCACCAAGTGCCGGCTGGAAACTGCCAGTGGTGCCCAGCTGGGGTCCACCTCTCTGGATTTGTTTCACTTGCCCAGGCCTGGTGAGAGTGAGACCAGAGCCCTCGAACTAGAAGGTCCCCACGGGAGGGAATGTCGCAGGTCCTCGTAACAGGAACCATTAGAGGCCAGAGACCGGCAAACTAACCTTCACCCCAGCAAAGTGTATGGACCCACGTCAGCCACGTCCCTCCAGGGTGTTGGGGGGCACACGCCACACGACGCCTGACTTTCTGCCCCCCACCCCTTCCCAACCTTTGCTCAGGCTGTGCCCTGAGAGTACCTCCCTTTTTTGTGCCATTCAAATTCTGATCATCCATCAAGGCCGGTCCCTGCCCGTGCTTCCCGCCCCGCCCCCACGCCCCCCCCCCCCCCCCCCCCCCCCCCCCCCCCCCCCCCCCCCCCGCCACGAGGAGGTTCTCGGTTCTCTGTCCCCTGGAGAACTCAGCCTGCCTGTCCTGGGTGTTGTTCTCTTACCTGACTGCGGGTACCCGAGTCCCAGGGCTGGCCCTTCAAATAGACTCTCCGGATGCCCCTGGCGTGAGGGCCTGGGCTTCCAGCAACACGGGCCCAGCTCAGCCCAGGATGACGGGTCTGGCCCTTTAGAGAGCACAAGGGTGGTGGCGGCCCCCAGTGAGGAAGTCCCCCTTGCACAGCTACGGAGGTGGAGCCTGGCCCAGCCCAGTGTCCCGCCTTCTGGAAGCTGCCACTGTTGTCCCACTTGATGGGACCTCACAGTTGGGGCTGGGGTCTCTTCTGTCAAAGCCAGCAGGACGTGAGCCTGCAGGGGGTCAGGGAAACAGAAAGGGCACACCACACAGGGAGGACGCCTCGGCGAAGGCCCAGCAATGGGGCTGCTCATTTGCATGCAGGGGCCACCAAGGCAAGAGCCGCCACTGCCGCTGCCGAGCGGATTTGAGCTGAAGCTCTGTTTTCCTTCTGTTCTTGTCTCTCTCTCAAGGTCAGAGCCAGAGCAGGGACAGGAACAAAGGCGCGCGTCCCCCATTCAACCTCCCTGCGCCCGCCGGCCGCTCCTGGAGGCGGGGCCCTGGGGAGGGGAGGGCAGGGCAGCTCCAAGGCCTGGCCCCAGGCAAGGTGGGGGTGGGGGCACAGGACCCGCTGCTCCAGGGGACTCCTGCCCCGCGGGGGGTGGGGGGGCACTGTGGGCACCTAGGAGGCCCTGTCCCCTCCCAGGGCCAGTGGCCACCCCAGCCTCCAGGCACAGCCAGTGTGTGTGTGTGTGTGGGGGGGGGTCAGCTGGGGCCAGGGGTCATTCTGGAGTAAGTTTCCTCTGGAGTCAAGGGTCAGAGATCAGGTTTACTCTGGGGACAGGGGTCAGTCTGGGGCTCAAGGCTCAGTGAAAGTCAGGGGTCATTCAGGGTCGGCTGTCAGCCCTGGGCTCAGATCCAGGACAGGGTCTCCGATGGGGTCTGCCCCTGTCCACCCTGCTCTGCACTCTCGGGCTGGGGGGTCTGCTCCAGACTTGGGGAGGGTCCTGCCAAGGCCAAGCTCAGACTTGGCTCCTAGCCTGTGTCTGTCACCCCTGGTCCAGCACCTGCTGCCTGCTGCCGGCCGACCCCTGGCCCGCAGGGCGAGTCCCCACGGCTTGGGGTCAGTGTCCGACACCCTTGCACCTTCAGAGGCCACAGTGCCAGGGAAGAAGCTAAAACCGCGTGGCGGAAGTGTCTCACTAAATAACCAATGGGACCGAATGTACCTGCCGCCCCGGCTCTGGTGGTCTTCAGAGGCCCCACTCCTCCCCGCGCGGCAGGTGCAAAGAGTGGAGCCGGCAGAGGAGCCCCCCAGGTCCCGGGAAGACGCCCCGCCTTGACCGCTGACGCGGGCCCAGCTCCCACCTGTCCCTGTTTCCCAGACGGGCAACTGAGGCCGGGGTCAGGCCGGGACTCAAGCTGCACAGCGAGTCGTCAACCAGGAGCCCGAGACTCCAACCTGGCCGCTGGCCGCGTCCAGCATGTGTGGTGGCCTGCGGGGCAATCGAGGTACCGGGAGGGGCCGGGAGGGGCCTGGGCCGTGGGTCTGGACCCCCCGACCTGGCACAGGCTAGGGACCCGCTGCGGTGACCCCCGTGTGCGAACACGAGTGCATGTGCACGTCCTGCGTGCCTCCCACACGTGAGCGTCTGCGCCGTGTACCGGGCCTGCCTGTGAGCACAGGAAGCCCCTCCCGCGCTCGCCCGCGTGCACACAGGGGCCCCCCTTTCATCCCGGGCCGACGGGCCCCTCTCCTGGCTTTTAGCCGCTGAGAACTTCCTGCTAACAGTGCATTAACCTCGGCGGGCGGGGGCTGCCAGTTACTCGGCGCTAACGCTGGGGGGGTGTGGGGGGGGGGCGTGGAGACCGCTGCTGACAGGCACGAGGGCCGGGAAGCGGGCAGCGCACCCACCCTGCCCGGACTGGGGTGGGCGCGCGGCGGCCGGGCTTGGGGCGGGGGACGGGGGACAGGCAGTGTGTTCCCAGCTCCGGATGGCAGAGCGCGGGGTCTCTCCTGACCTCATTAGAGTAATTAACGTGCCTTTTGAAGCTCGAAAAATCGCTCAGAGCTGTGGGAAGGGGGCGCAGATCACAGGGCGGGAGAGCCGGGGACGGTGTCTGCGTGCCTGTTAAAAGCGTGTCCCAGTGGGTCTGACGCAGAGAGACAGACGGAAACCAAGACCAAGTGAAAGAGACCACGCAGGTGGAGAGAAACACAAAGGAGGTTCAGAGTCAGAGAAAGAAACGCAAGGACAAAAACAGAGAGACAGAGACGAGTGGAGAGACCCACGGTGGGGGGACACGTGGAGAAAGAGCCAGAGCCAGAAGGGCAGGGCGTGGGGGACATCTCTGGGGCCTGGCCTCATTTTTGCCACCTTCCCCAGAGGACCTGCTGGGCCCTCAGTGCGGGACCCTCCCAAAGAACAGCATGGGAGGAGCAGTCAGGGAGGACTTCCTGGAGGCAGCAACTGGTCAGCACAGGAGAAGGGTGAAACGTGAGATTTGGAGTGTGGGAAGGCCAAGAGAGATGCCTAGGGAAGCAGACTAGGGACCCGAGCAGAACACCCCAGCTGGAGAGAAGGCTGGCCAGCTGACATGATGGAAATGGCTTCTCTGCGCCCTGGCAGCAGGCAGGGATGCAGGCTTGGCGTGGTAGGGCAGGCCAGCTGGCCTGAGCGGTGGACGGGCCCAAGAGCCGACAGATCCCTAGTAGGCAGCAGACTCAGTCCACGCCACCATGGACACGGGGACAAGGCAGGGCTCAGGATGAAGCAGGGGACACAGAGAGCCCACCGGTACAACAGCTTGGTTCCACCTCCCTCCCACCCAACCCTCTGCGGGCCAGCAGGGGACGCCGGACGGCACGAGGCTGCCACCTGGTGGCAGCTCCTCACGACCACACGGCTGTGGCAACTCGGGCCAATGGGCAGCCCGGGGGAGGGGGGGGGGGCGGGGGAGACCTCAGGCTGGGCAGCCGCTGGCCAGCCCCTCCCCTCTGACTCTCCACCACCAGGGCTCCAGGTTTAAGGTGGCACAGAGCAGGGAGCCCGAGCAAGGACTGTGACACGGGAACAGGAGTTCTCTCTGGGCCTTTACCCCAGCAGGGGAGCGCACGTCTCCCCCTTCTCTCCGTCTACCTCGCAGGCTTCCTCACTGGGCCTTCGGGCAGCTGGGGGCAAGTCCAGAGAAGCCCAGCTTGGTCACAGGTGGGAGGACGGGGACCCACACGGAGCCCCGCTCTGTTGCCCACCCACCGCTCACGAGTTAGCACCCAGGGTCGGGCCCCACGCACAGATGAGCGCCGGCCACAGAACCACTGCTCCCTTTATTGTCTCCAGCCCGCTGGGAAGATGATTCCAGACAGGCCGCTCAGGCCGCCCGGCGCCCCCCCGCCCCCCCCCCGGCAGGCTGTAGCCGGGGGCTGCCTCACCCCACAGAGGAGGGCGAACGGCACAAGTCACGGCCCCACCAGTCTCAAGGTCCTGTATAAGGCCTCCAGGGCCTCTCTGGTTCCCACCCAGCATCCTCGACAGTCCTGTCTGGGCGAAGGGCCAAGGCGGCCTCGGGCAGAGTAGGCGAGCTAGGCAGGACCCACGCGAGCTCGCGGAGTCTGCGTCACAGCCGGCAGGCGGTCAGTGGGGCACGCCAGACGCTAGGGAGCCGGTTCCGTCTCTTGTCCTCTCCCCGGAGCTTCTGGCAACGCTGCCTCCCTGACCTGAGCATCTGGAAGGTGAAGGGGACAGGGTGAGACCCCACCGTGCCTGGGATTCACTCGAGTGATGAGCAGAGGCCTCAGCTGTCTGGCCCCTCCACTCTGCTCCACCAAGATCTGCCTCCTCCAGCCTGTTGGGTGCTGCTGTCCTGTCCGTTGGGGGGGGGGAGGTCCCCCACCCAGAGGAGTTCCCAGATCACACCAGAACCTCCCTCTGGGGCCTGGAAAACCAAAACCGTGCCCTGGTCTCTCGGCCTCTGTGTCTGTAGCCTGCACCCCCCACACACTGGGGTTGGACAGGCCCTCACTCCTGCTCAGGCACTGTTGCTAACTGTGTGTCCAGGCCCCCCATCCTCTTCCGACCCACCCCGTCGGCAGCACCCTGGAGTTCCTTCTCCACCCGACGCAGATCGCGGCCTTCACGGTCAGGCCAAGGCCAAGAGCAAGCGCCCACCGATCCAAGCGCTGCAGCCTGTTCCCACCTTAAAGAAACGGCTAATGGGAGCTGGGAGCAGGTGTGCCCTGCCCGGGCCACACGACCTGAAAGCAGGAGGCCAGCACGGGCATCGCATGGACCTCACAGGCTGGCAGCCTCCCTGACTCCCCGAGCGGGGCCCCTGCAGGCTGAGGGGAGGGCTGAGCTACCATCTCAGATTCCTGGTCTCAAAGACGACCTCCTCGTCGCTGTCCAGCGAAGCCATCTCCGTGGGGTCCTCGGTGTTGGCCAGAAGGCCGTACCTCTTCCGCTGTGGCTTCTTCAACCTGGAAGCAGACCCAGGCCCGCTCGGTGGCCATCCTGGGCCGCGGTCCCGGGCGTGGCTGACGCCCTACCCTGCCGCGGTCCGGAGTCCTCCTCTGCCAGACCCTCAACGCCCTGCTGTGAAACCTCCCGGCCTAAAGTGTGTGTTTCTTTCGCCTCGTAACCACCACCTACATGAGCGAGAGCCACAGAAAACGGGCCCCTCCCTGGGCAGCTCCCACAGCTGAGGCCCAGGGGCCAGGGACCCCGGGGGCAGGGCGGGACGTCTCAGAGAACAGAGAAGAGTGTGAGAACGCGGCCTCGCAGCGACGGGACTTGAGGGTCGGCCAGAGACGCCATCAGCAGAGCTGTCTCGGGCAGAAGGCCCGCTCCTGACCCCCCCCCCCAGCCCCGCCGCGGGAGAGGGAGGGGAGCCTTCCGCCGTGGACGCGTCCAGGGCCACGTACTCAGCGCAGTCACTGGAGGGCCGGCCGGGGCTCTCTGCGCACGGTCGGCTGTGCTGACAAAGGCCTCTGGAGGGGCAGCCCCGGAAAGGAGGCCGCACGGGGAAGCCCCTAGCGCGGGGAGGGACACAGCCCTCCACTCTCCGGCGGCAGGACAGAGAAACTGCACGCGGCCAGCCCCACGACGACACAGCCGAGGCCTGCGCGGCCGGCCGGGGGGAAGGACGCAAGGGGACAAGGCCGCGGCCGAGGTCGCAAGCCCCGCTCGGCGCCGAGGGACGCCCTCAACCTCGCGGCGCAGCAGCGCCCCCGCGTCCGGAGGCGGCGGGGTTGATGTCACCGCCGGGCCCCACCCACCCCGGCCACGTGACGGCCGCGCACCACGCCGGCGACTCCGCCCCGCGGGGGCGGGGCTTCGCGGCCAACACGTGAGGCGCGAGGCGCACGCTGACTGGCCGCGCCGGGCGGCGTGCGCCTGACGCACCTGAACGCCCGGATGAGGAAGTAGAGCGCGGCCAGGCCGCTGAGGCCCGTGAGCACGTAGAAGGAGCGCAGCAGCGGCGAGCCCGGCGAGTCCGGCGGTCGCGAGTGCGTGCTGTTGTGCGGCGGGCCCGGCTGGCTCCCGTTCGTCACGGCGGGCGGTGGCGACAGCGTGGCCTGCACCGGGCGCGGCGACGGGGGCGCGGCCCCCTCGGCCCCGCACAGCAGCGCCGATAGCAGCAGCGCCCGCAGCAGCAGCAGCAGCAGCAGGGGCGGCGGCGGCAGCAGCACGCGCGGCCCCATGGCCCGGCGGAAGCGGTGGCTGCGCCCCGCCCGCGCGAGCGATTGTCACTCACCGGCGTGGGGGCGGCCCCAGCCAATGGCGCGCGGGGGTGGGGCTTAATTCTCGCGAGCGCCCCGCCCCCCACCTCGCCTAACCCCGGCGGTCGTGGGCGTGGCCCACGGTGCCCAGCCCGGGCTGCGCGCGCACCTCCGGCAGTAGGCCCCGCTCCGGAGCCCACACCTCCTCCCGGGAGCAGCTTTCCCAAAGGCACGGCGGTGTCAAGGACCCTCGCGGGGGACGAAGCCACGCCACGCAGGGCGGCCTGGCATAGTGCTCTCCAGGCCCTCAGTCCCAGCCAGGGCCCCAGGAACTCCAGGGGCTCTCACCCTGGGAGGCGCCAGAGGCTCCCACCGGTGGGAGAACCGTGGGCACCTAGGCCGCCCCGCCGCCACCCTCCCCCCCCCCCCCCCACTGGCAGTGGAGGGGAGCCACCGAGGGCTGAAGGCAGTGGAACCAAGGGTCAACCCTAGTGCTCTGCATCCCTAGAAGGGGGCGGAAGGCAAGCAGCTCAGGAAGCAAGCTCGCCCTGCAAGCAGCACAGGTGGGAGGCTCTGGGGGCCACTCCGCCAAGACCCTGGGAGAGAGGTGCCGGCCTCAGATGGGGGAGCCTGTGCCCCTCAGAACCTGAGAGAACTGCCCAAGGGGACAACAAAGAACCGGGTGGTCTTCCCGGCTTGGGGCCAGCTTGTGCCCTGAACAAGGGCAAAGAGGCTTTTCTCCGGCAGACTCCCCCGAACCCCTTTCCCACCCAAGCTCCCTGGCCGCGTCCCAAGCCAGACTCAGATTTGTGTGGACACACCAGCCCTTTATTCAAATCCGACTTCATGTCCTGCTCCTGTTGAGGGGGGCGTCCTGGCTGCGGTGTGGTGCCTGCCGCCACACACCTGTCCTCCAACAGCAATTCGAGTCGCTGCACCTCAGCCTCCCAGTGACGCGCCTGCTGGAACAAACGGGAGAAAAGAGCTGGCTGCAGGAGAGCCCCGCAGAATGCTGCCCACCCCCGGCCCCCACTGGGGTTACAGGAGGGCAGGCCAGGAGAGGAGAACCCACCAGCGGGGTCAAGCGACAGGGCCAGAGCGGCTCACATCACCCACCCTAAGAACCACTTACAGGGGACACGGTACGAAGACCGGTGGCTGTGCCTCTGGCTCTTGCTTCCAGATAAAGTCCCTTCTGGGACAGTGAGTCCTGGTCATCGCTGCTGTCTGGCCACACCTCCAAGTCACGCTGGCTTCCCTTCAACCTGCCAAAGCAAAGAAGCGTTACGCCCAGTGTCCTGGCCACAGGTCACATCTGCCCCTCCCCACCTCCCCTGAAACCATCCACAGCTCCTAGGAGGGTCTCAAACTAGTCATCGGGCCGTCCCGGCAGAGGCCCCGTCACAGGCTGGCGTGCCCAGGGCGGGCCTGCGCCTTGCAGATGGGCCAGGCCACGTCCCACCCTTGAGCAGAGCCAGCTGCCCAATTGGGATGGAGCTTAGAGGACCGTATGGGCTCTGGGAAAAACTCATGGCAGCAACAGACATCAGAGAAAGCTAGTTGGGAGCCTGAGGGACGGAGGTCTGGAAAAGACTGTCAATTGATGAACAAAAATCCCAAAAGGCAGGGCGTTCGGTGGTCTCCAATCCTGCTTACGGATCAAACCTACTCCTGTGGCGTGACCGCCCAGGCCGCTCGCCGGGCTGCAGGCGGGGAAGGGCTAACGGCCCAGATCTGACTCTGGTTCGAGCTTGATTAAAAAAATTAAAATTAAAAAAAAAAAAAAAAAAAAAAAAGGTAAAGAAAAATGGAAAAGGATTACAGCCAAAGGAACATTCCCCAGGTACAGAACTTTACTCTCAAATGAGCTCTCGACGAGAGGAGGGATGCGGACACGAGCAAAAGGAGTTACCTCGAATTACAGGGCTATTTCCACATATGAGCTAGCCAAGGGAGCAGCTTGCGTCTCAGAGGGTTCTGTTGGGCGCACAACACTTCTGTCCTCCGAGGGGCTGCAGCTTCCATAGGCTAGCGGTGAGAGCTCAGAACTCGTGAAGCAACAGCAGAGCTAGCTAACGAGCCGGTCGGTCCGTGGTCGCCCAGGGACGCTGCCTGCCGTCCGCTGTCTGGCCTGCTCCTCAGCTAAGGCGGTCCGGGTCAGCGTCACGAGCCTGGGTGTCCACCGTCCCCCGCTAAGCTGCCCACCCTGTCGCCCACCTTCTCACCTCACCGGGGCCGATGGCGGTCGGCTGTCAGGAGGGGCACGGCCAGCGTCTGTCTATTCTGCCTTCCCTGTCTAGCTTTCTGAGAGCCTCAGGCGGGACCGGCAGACCTACTTCTCAAACTGCCCTTTCCGCTCAGTTCTGACCGCCTCGAACCCGAGAGCAGGGAGTGTGTTGTGCAATGAAAGGGAAATTGTCAGAGCAAGGTTCGTTTCAGACGGTCTTTTAATCGGCTTCGTAAAGCCAAAGAAAACTGCGTACAAGAATTCCTTAACCGCTTCAGATACAACATCAATGGGTTATGCATACGTCTTCCGGTAAAAAAAGACAATATAAATAAACATTTTCAAGAACCTCTCGAAGGGACATCTGCAACTCTTGCTGTGCGTCATACACAGCACGGAAGGGCCGAACAGGCCAGGCCCGGGGCCGCCGGGGTACCTCTGCCACAGCCCCGGCATGGGTCCTACCACGCTACACGCAGAAACAGTACACAGAGCTGGAAAAAAGCCACAGCTTGCTGAGCTTCCGGCAAAAAGCGGATTCAGAGTCCATTCAATCTTAAAGAGAAGTGAACTGGGGCACCCGACCTCACGGGCCGACCCCAGTAAAAAGAGAAACAAAAAAGGCAACACGACCAAAACCAAAACCCACACAACCCCCAAAGATTTCCTAAAAATCTTATGGCTCAGGGTAAAAAGAAAAAAAATAAAATCTGAAGTGCTTTTCAGAACATTTTTAAAACCCTTAAAAACTGACAACACTTCCTTAAGAAGAGTAGTCTAGATAAACGAAGCCATCTGGGGGTCAGAAGCAGTCAGGCTGTGTTTGACAAGATCAAAACGGATAGGACTACAAAAGTGGGGTACAAGGAGGTGTGTTCACTACACATGAACGATTCAGCGAAGCTCCCAAAATCTTTAAATATACAGCCATTGGAAGGACGATCTTGAGCAGGAAGGATTTTTACTCGTTGTGTGTAGCTGAGAACAAGAAGCAGGGACATGTAAAGGCACTGAAGCACGCGACAAGACCAGCATCCGCTCCCGGGGCCAGACCTGGAGGCCGCGGTCCCGCAGCCTCAGGAGAAACCACCCCCCCCACCAGCTGAGGGCGGGGCGGCAGGCAGGGCGCACATGCACTTCTGCTGCCTGCTCGGGGGGGACGAGCCCTCACTCTCCCTTTCCTTCTTGGTCACTCTGGTTCTGCCTTTACGTTTCGTGGTAGAAATGGCTGCTGGCACAGAGACCGAGAGGGCAGTATCGCCCCTTATAGGCAAGCACGGTGACAGAGTCTGAGTGTCGCTCGTAGAGGGCGCCAAGGCTTACTGAGCTCCCACTGCAGGCCCCGGCAGCGAGGTGCCCTCGGAGCAGGACTTACCGTAACTGTCGTAGCTGTCTCTGTAGGACCCGCCTGAGCTCCGGTCGCCATAGCCACCACCTTGACTCCGGCTGCAAGAAAGACACTTGAGGCTACTAGGGCCCGCGGCAGCAGCAGAGCGGCCCGGCCTTAGGCACTGGCACCCGCACGCCCTCACCTGCTGTAGTAGTCTCTGGAGCCTCCATAGCCCCCACTCCTGGACTCAAAGCGACTCCCTCCGTAGCCTCGATCCCCTCCTCCTGCAAACAGGGACAGGAAGAGAGCGTCAGCGCCCACCAGCAGTGGCCCCACCGTGTTCCCAGGGGCCCCGGGCCCCGAGCATAGCACTCACCTCTGGAGAACCCACGGCCCCGGCCTCGGCCCCCTCGGAAGAAGCCCCGGCCGCCAGCAGAGCCACCTCGATAGCCTCGGGATCGGTTGTCGGACGACTTGCCGGCCTGGTCAACTCGGATCTGCCGCCCGTCCACAGACTGGAAACCGGAGACCTGCACAGGTTAGTCTGCGCTCCCCCACCCTCGGAGGCGGGGTTCCCTCGGAGGAAGGGGTTCTGCACCTTCCGCAACCCCGAGCGGCTGCCCTCACCTTCCCGTTCATGGCCATCATGGCGTCCTTGGCATCGTCGATGTTCTCAAACGTGACGAACCCAAAGCCTCGCGACCGCTGGGTCTCCCGGTCTTTCACGACCACCACTGCACAGGAGAGACGCGGAGTCTGCGCCCAGCCCTCCCCGCACGCAGCCCCGCTCCGCCGCCGGCAGCACCAGCCGCACCTTCCGAGATCTGCCCGTACTTCGAGAAGACCTGCTCCAGCGACTGCTCGTTGGTGTCAAAACTCAGCCCTCCGACGAAAAGCTTGCCTTCGTCTGATGCCATGGCGGCCTGCGGCAAACGCTGTTGAATTCCTCACCGAGACCCTCCAGGGCTTCGCCGCTCCCCCCTGCTCTCTGCACACGCCACAGAGGCTTGTGGGGCAAGCCCTGGAGTGCTCCCCCCCTGCCCCCTCAAACCCACACCTACGACTTCCGAATCCCCAGCGCGCCCTTCGTTCCTGGACCCCCGGCCCCCGCTCCGTGCACCGCCCAGCTCCGCCCGCAGACCGAGGCGCTCCACGGTTTCACGCGGCTGCCGGCCTCAGGGGGTGCTTAAGGCTGGACACTGAAGGCAGGCGTCGGGCTCCGCCGGCACCGGCCGGGATTTCCGCGTTGTACGAGGGGTCAGACTAACTCCCACCCTGAGCATCGGCTGGGGAGCGGCTGAGTGCTTGGTCCACGGTAGGGCACCTGGGAGCGGTGGGGGACTGGGGACTGGGCACTGAGCGCGGGGAGAGGCTCCGACGTGGAGCCTGACGTGTGGGGCCGAGGCCAACTTGGGCCGACTCGACGGGCTGGGGGAGCCCCGGAGACGCAGGCCAGAGAGAGACGCGGAACTGTGCTCCGCTCGCGCTCCTCCAGCGGGAAACCGAGAGCGGCGGCCCCGGCCACGGAACGTGGCCCCGCCCACTGCCGCGCGCATGCGCCCCGCGCACGCCCTGCGCCACTTCATCCGGGCACCCAGCACTCCCGCCATTTCGCTGGGCGCTGCTGTGCGCCCGCGGCCGCCATTTTGCGGTGGCGTCCCGCTCGCGGAGGGCCTGGCCCGAGGGAAAGACGCCCTCCGGCCGCAGCTTGGCCCGGTGTCCCGCTGCCCATCGCCGCCGGCGGGGCGGACTCCACCCCGGGCCCGCCCCGGCGACGCCCCCGCCCAGGGGCGTGACGCCGCCGCCGCCGCCCCGCCTCCTCCGGCCGGCCGCAGGCCGCTCGCCGCCCCGGGCTCGCGGAGCCGGTGCCGCCAGGGCCCTCACCACTGAGCCGGGAAGGTCCCTGACGCAGGCGGGAACAAGGCGCACCACACCGAGCCAAGCCTCCTAACGCTCGAGTGAGGGGGGGGCGCCGAGCGACCGGCCTTAAGTACGCCGCCGCGGGACCCCGCCCCCTGCACCGCGCCAGCCAATCCGAGGGCTCGGGGGCCGCAGCCGCACCTCATATTCATGAGATGGGGGCCGGGCCTTTCCTGGCTCCGCCCCCTCCCGGGCGCGCGGACGCCGGGCGGAGTAATTGGTGGAGACGCGCCCCGGCCGCAGTCCCTCGCCCGAGAGCGGGGGGCGGGGCCGGCGCTCGAGGGGGCGGGGCTGACCCACTTCTGCTTGCCCGCCCCCATCCCCACCTCCTGGCCAGAGGCCGGGAACAAAAGGGCCTCTGGAGGCCAAGGGTCCAAACCTCCTGGGGATCCCCTGCTGTGCTCCAGCCAGCGCTGACGTGTCAGCCTTAGCCAAGTCCCCATACCCACCGGAGCCCCAGCTATCAGGACATCTGACATCATTCTGATACACTTGCCCACACAACCCATACCCTGGTACTCCCAGGATCCCAGGATCTCATGCTCCTGAATGATGGTCGGCCCCAAGGCCTACCCGAACCCCTGAGACTGAGACAGTCCCACCTCATGGACCCCAATGTTCCCCAAGATCCTAATTCCTCTTACTTCCCTACTTTGGGGCACCCCAACTTCACCCAGCCTAGTTTGCCTACAGACCTCCACCAGCACCCACACCTAACTTCCACCCCAACCCTGACTTTTCTGCTTGGCGTGGCGCCTGCACCCCTACACTCACCTTGACAGACACTTGTGCATTCCAGCTCTAGACTGCAGGCTGACCCCAACCTGGGACCCAACCCCACCACTGTGGCCAGCACTGCACCCCGACATTCGTCTCAGCCCTCCAGTATGTGCTCCAGCCTCCTGCCAGGGCTTAGTTCTGCTACCCCTGGTGGGGGCGGGGGAGTGGGGGCGGCGAGTAATGCTCTACTCCTCCCCCTGTGGCTTTTTCCTGTCTCTGTCCGGGGGTTCCAAGATCTCTGCTACAAGGCGAACCAGCTTTGCAGAGACCCTCACCCCCAGATTGCTCCTGGGGAGTCCCAAGTCCATTTTATGGGAACTGCCTTGTGACTGCCATTTGCTGCCTGCCCTGGTTTGGCTTATGTTGTCTCCTGGGGTCCTGGACCCCTCTATGGGGTGGAACAAACTGGTGAAGAACTCTGACTGCCCAAGTTCTGTTCTAGAATGTTTTCAGAGGGTGGACCCTATGCAGAAGAGTTGGGGGGATTTGGGAACAGAGGACCCCCCCCACACACACACACACTTTCTTGCCCACCCCAGAGAAGTTCCAGCCCCACTCCAGGCCTCAGACCTGCTCCCACCCTAAGGCGGGTCCAGCTGAGAAAGGAAGGGACACAGGCAAGGACACGGTCTCCCATGACAAGGTTGCTGGGACCCCTCCTCAGCTCAGGAACCCACTCTCCCAGAGCAGCTCGTGAGTCATCGCCACCCCCTCTGCACCGCCCAGCCCCGCCCCATGCCGCAGCCCTCCCATAGACCCCCCGTCAGACACAGCCTGCTGCGTCAGCCTCTCACGCAGGGTGGTTATTAAAAGGAGCAAAAAAAGACATCAGCTCTCAACTCCCTCTGCCTTCCGCCGCCCGTGGAGGGGGCTGGGGAGCTGGGGGCAGGTATGCCCAGCCCAGGAACTCTGCCCCGCCGCCTTTCTGAGGCGCTCCCCTAGCAAGTCAGGTCAGCGGCTCCTTGCTCCAGTCCAGGCCAAGGTGGCCTGGAATCATCCTCTGCCCCCAGGCCCCCCACACCCACTGTTCTGTGGTAGTGACTCGGCCTTCTCCTGGTTCTGTGAAGTGCTCTGTTCATTCATTCATTCATTCATTCATTCCGCCAGCACGCTATTATTAAGTGTTTACTACCAGTCCGTTGCCGGGTTACCAGTCTCCGTGTCTGCCCACGACTGTCCTGGGTTCCCATCACAGAATGGACCCATACCTGGGGACACCTGTCGCCAGGTGCGCCTGCTCTGGGCATTGTGTGCAAACTGTGAGCTTGCTTGCGTCTCAGGTGTGTGGCCTGTCTCCGTAGCTGTGTTTCTGTGGTTTCCTGCATCTGCGTATCCGTGGTGGGGGCGGGGGGCTCCCAGGAGGTAGGGAAGACCTCATCGCTGCTGTGACCGCTGCGCCACGCTCTCCCCGCGGACGCGAGGGGGCGCTGCGGCCTCGCTGTCGCCCCAGCCGGGGGCTCCGGGTCCCGCCGCGGACTCCAGCGTTGGGGGGGGGGGGGAAGCCTTCGTCCCGCCCACGGGCCTGCCCCCGCGCCTCCGCCAGTGCGCTGGGGATGGGGTGGCGGTGGTGGCGGGGCTGGGAGGATGCGGCTCAAAATAGCCCGGGGCACGGGAGAGGCTGCTATTCGCGGCCCGGACGCGCAGTGCTCGCCGCCTGCCCGGCGGGACTGGGATTAGGCTGTGAGGCCCCCGTCGGCGCTTTTACAAATCGCCTCTCCCCGGGCGGCCGCCTTGCCTGCCTCCGAGACCACTCCCCCCCCCCCCGAGGTCCAACACCTCTGGCGCTGAGAGCCCCACCCGCGGGCGTCGCCCTGGAGACGAGGCGGGGTCACCTCGCTCCCGCGGCGCCCCCTCCGCCTTCCCGCCGGGCCCGGCCGCTGGACGCCGGGTCCTCCCCCGACCCTGGTTAATGACCGGGCGGGAGGCGGTAATGAGCGTCTGGGTCCCGGACGGGCGTGGCCGGGATGAAAGGCGCGTGTGTGGGGGGCACCCTCAGGCCGCGTAATTATCGCCCCCTCCCGGCCGGCCAGGCGGGGGCCGGGACCGTGCACCTGGAGGCCTCCTGGCGGGGGCGCACAAGTGGGACCGTCCCGGCTGACTCCAGCCGGCCCGCCTGGCCCAAATCCGCAGGGCCCAGAGCCAGGGAGGGGGAAGCGGAGACTGGATGAGTGTGCGCGTTGCCAGGTGTGGTGCTCATGTGTGCCCGTGAGCTGCGGAGTCACGGGTAATGGCTGGGGACTGCGCTTGTGTGGACGCGAAAGTGGGGCTGTGTGTGCGTGCGGGTATGGAGGTGTGTGCAGGGAACGCACACGTGCGTGTGCGCACACGGGAACCCGCCTGCATGGTACTCCGTGTGCAGGAACACGAGGGACCCCTTGCGTGTGAGCCAAGCGGACCTCAGGCATGTGCGTAAGGGGCATGGGTGTGGGCTCAGTCACAGACAGGTCTGGTGTGTGGGACCTGGGCGAGCCAGGGCTCACAGAGCATATGTGCCGGTGACTGATGGCGTGACGCATGCCCGCAGGGTGGGCACAAGTGCGCACCGCGTGCCATCAGTGGCCAGGGTCTCCTGCGGCAGACATCAGCTCCCGGGGGGCAGCAGCCGTTTGGTCCTTTGGGGAACCGGAGGGGACTGCCTCCTGGCCTCAGTTTCCCTCCTGTTCCTGGAGAGGGGTGTCCACAGTGGAGGAGGATGTCTGGCACTGGGGATGGGGTACCCACCCACCAGGGAGCAGCCCCCTGTGACTCAAGGCCGCCATTCTTACACCCCGATCACGCTCGCATCCCAGGAACGCAAAGGGCCAGGCGGCGCACGGCTGGTGTTGGTGACCAGTCTGCACCAAGTGCAGGAGTATGTGAGGGACTGTGGGGTGCGACCCGCGACCCACCCGTGGAAGGACAGGAGGCCAGTGGGAGGCCCGTCCTGTCCCTTGGGTTACACACGTTTGTTCTTCCCGCACTCACGATGCCCCGGAGATCCGGGCGCTGACCCCTTCCTTTCTACCTGGGAAACTCGGCACGGGTGCGGTGGCAGACGCACAGGGACCGGCACCCATCGGGCACGTGCGTAGAACCCACGTCAGGTGCCTGTGAAATGCCAGAGCAGGGGCACCCCCAGGTGGGAGGAGCTGACCCCCACGTGTCCCATCCACTCTCCTGACCTCGGCCCCACACAGGCTCCCTGCAGGCACAAGGTGGGGGTGGGGGGAGCAGAGGGACTCCTGCCTGGGGCTTGTGGCATCTCCATGGCAACCCTGGAGTTCCATAAATGCAGAGTGCCCTGTCCTGTGGCAGCACACCTGTACCCCTTCCAGCTCTGCCTGTCCCCAGTACTAGTGTTGATGTCCCACGACTGTCTGCCTCTAGAACGCCAGCGCTGGCCAGGTGCCTCTCCGGGCCTCAGCTGCCTCATCCGAGAAGTGGGTGTTGCAGCAGGGCTTCCTGGAGCCAGTGTGGGGGAGTGAGACGCCTGGGGTTCTCTGGTCTTTCTCGTCCGGCAGGACACACAGAAAATGGTCTGTGAACCTCACATCCCCTTCCTCAGTGCGGAGTGAGTGAATGCAACCCCCCCCCCCCACCTATCCCCAATCCGGATTGGCAGGTCTCTGCTCCTCTGGGGGGCCTACAGCCAGGGAGGGTGTGTGGGCAGTGTGGGTGGCTGGAACCACAAGCTTGTGTTTCGGGGAGGGTGCGCAGTCTCTGAGGACCTGAGTTCCTGGCCCTGCCCGGTGTGACTTTCAATTTTGCGGTTTTCTAAAGGGAGGTCTTGGTCCAGGGTGAGAGTGGGGGTGCCGTTGTTTTGAAAATCACACTGTTGACTGAGGTTGAGCCGCCATCGAAGTGTAGGCTGGGGTCCGTATGTGTGTGTGTGTGTCGGGGGGGGGGGGTGTCTGTATCCGGCAGAGCCCAGCTGGGAGCCTGGCATTCAGGTGGGGTCAGGATCTACCCCTTAGCTGTTGAGGGGTGCGCTTCTCCGAGCGTGGGCGAGAAGGCGGGCTGGTCGGTCCGGTGGCTGCCAGGGGCCCTGTGTGGGAGCAGGGGGTTGTGCAGATTCTCCGGGAGGCCCGGGGGCAGTGTTGGCGGGGTGGGGGTGGGGCGGGTGCGGCAAGGTCGTAGCCAGCTGTCTAGAGCCCCCCCCCTCCTCCAGCCTGCGGGTGATCGCCTCCCCTCGAGGGGAACGGGGAGGGCGGGCGGCCCCGCCCACATTCCGGAGGAGTTAGGGGGTGCCCTCTACGGCCCCAGCCTGCACGCTGACCTCTGACCCAGCCTGAGCCCACTCCCTCCGTCCTGGGCACCCAACGCAGCGGCAGCTGGCCCCAGGGAGGGGCAGCCAGACGGGGGTGGAGGCTGGAATGTGTGCCGGGGGTGAGGGAGGGGGCCCCAGAGAGGGGGCGGAAGTGGGGGAGGAGTCGGTGGGACGGAGACCCAGATAGCAATACAGACCGGCCGCGATACTGAGGGAGGCAACGGGGAAGAGAAACAGAGAAAAGGAAAAATAGAACCAGCCAGACGCAGGAGAGGCAGATGCAGAGAAGGAGACGGAGGGGCAGACACAGGGGGAGAAACAGAGGCACCCAGCCCGGGATGGAGAGCCAGCGGGAGGGCAGTCGCGGGCAGGGCCCCAAGCGACAGGGCCCCGCCCCCACGCCAGGGCCGGGCTGCTCACCTGTCCCAGGTCACACGGGCGGCCGCCCGTCCCCTGCCCTCCCCGGGCTGGGCAGCAGTGGGTGGGGCTGGAGTCAAGACTCCCGGGTTGGGCCCCAGCGCCCTCGGCTGTGGCTCGGGAACTCCCATTCCCAAGGCGCCCCGGAGAGGTGGGCGGGTCCCGCGGGGCCTGGTGGGGGTGGCTGTGCCCCGGGCACCTGCCTGGTGCTGGGGGCGCAGAAGTCGGCTCCGGCCGGGCACCGCTCACTCCCATCTCCCCAGAGGCCCGGCCCGACCCCAAGCCAGACCCTGACCCCGGCCTTTGGCACTTCAGAACCGTGAAGCCGGCCCCAGGGCACTCCCGCCCCAAGCGGACTGCAGTGACCCCGGTGACCTGCTTCCGCTTGCCCACAGCCGTCTCATCACCCAGCAGCATCGCCCACCTGGACCCAGGCCTCCGGTCCCGGCTCCACCCCTTGGCAGCCACGCCAGTGCACCGGGCCCGGCCGACCGACCCCCGGCTCGGTGCTGGGCCCGCCCGGCCTGGGGCTGGCCTCGGACCGAAGGTTCCGGCGTGCATCCTCCCCAGCGGGCAGGGCCCGCTGCTGTTCACACTGGCCGCTGCCTTCTCTGAGAGGACTCCTGGTCACAGCGAACCTTGCTCCCTTCCTCCGAACGCCGAGCTCCCTGCAGGCCCCTGCCAGCCAGCGCCCCGTGAAGCGGAGGCCAGCTGCAGACACTGCCCCGTCCGTCCCTCCTCAGGCCGAACGGCCAGCCATCCAGCCACCCCCTGGACGTCCTGGCCCCTGCTCCGCCCGCCTGCTCCCCCTCCCTGGGGAGGGGGCCCTCTCCTCCCCAAGAGACAGACTCGGGGAGTCACCCCTTTCAGGTCCTCGCCTCTGCCTTTTCCTCCCACCTTTCGTCTTCTCTCCCCCAGCTAACTTCGCAGCTGCCCCCCCAAGTACACCTGCTCGCGCTCCTCCAGGCCGCTCGTTGCACACGCCGTGCCTCCCCCCTCCCAGCGCTTGCAAACTCCTACTATTCCTTCGGTAAGGCCTCAGGCCAAGCGCTCTCCTCCCGCCGGCCCTCCTGCGTCCCCCAGCCCGGGGGCTGCAGTGCTGCCCCAATCCGGAGGTCGCGTCACCGAATCGAGGAGGAGGGGGCAGCAGACAATGCTTGGACGTGGAAGGAGGGGTGCGAGCGAACGCGCCGGTGCGGGGCTCCACGTGCGGCGCCCTCCGGGACGCCCCCTTCTTCCGTCCCGGCGCGGCCGAGCCGTCAGACCCTCGGCGCGCCTCCCGCCCCCAAATTTGCAGACGCGCGACCACGGGGAGGAGGCCGCACGCCTCCGCGCTGCGCTTGCGCACTCAGCCGCCCAGGCGCAGTCCCACCTCCCGGCGTGAGCGCCACGCTGTCATTGGTGCGTGCGCAGGAGCGAACGACGCGGCCGCCAGTGAGGCGGCCCCCGCGGTGGGCGGGGCGCGGGCCTGCGGACGCGCGCACGGGGGCGAGCGGGGCGCCCTCCCCCCCTTCGTGACGTCAGGCCCGTTTCGCGGCGCGTTGCCGTGGAAACCGCGATTCCATTTCTGCGGGTTTCCGGGGGCCACCCCCTCCCATTCAGCTTTTTCCTCAATGGGAGGAGGGGGCGGTGCGGGGTAGACTCCGCCCCCTGAGGTCTCCGCGGCATCTGCCCGCGCAGGGCCTCAGTTTACCTTTCCTTCACCTGGCCTGGCCAGCAGCCCCTCTGACCGCAGCTCCCTTCGGCCGGGCACTTCCCCCTGGGTAGGTGTGCGCGCTGCGCGGCCGAGTAGGGGGAAGAGGCCAGTGGCCCGCAGCCCCCACCGGGGTGTTGTCCTCCTGGGACCCCAGGGCAGGGCCGTGACCCTTGGACTTCCGGGCTGGGCGCCAGGAAGCGCCCTGAGGGGTGGGTTCCCGGGCAGCAGGGCAAGTGCCCCCCGCCCTGCAGCGTGCAGACACAGCCTGCGATTCAGCGTGTGATTCAGAGGGTGGCCCAGTTGACACCCTTCCACAGCCCCTACCCAGCCCTGTGGAGTCACCTGCTTACAGCTCTCAGCCCTGACCCCCAGGGGCGGCTGCGTGGGCGGAAGTTTCCACCTGAGCGGTCTCACCCACACCTCCAACCTGTGGCCCTCCTTACCTTCGGGAGCTTGTGCCCTTGACTTGGAGGTCTGGAAGGGTCAGCCTGCAACGTGCATGGTACCTTCCTGCCTGATTGTGTGTGTGCGTGCGTGTGTGTGTGTGTGTGTGTGAGAGAGAGAGAGAGAAAGAGAGTGTGTGTGTGGGTGTGAGCGAGAGAGAGAGAGAGAGAGAGAGAGAGAGAGAGAGAGAGAGAGACTGGGCTGGGGGAGGGGCAGAAGGGCCTCCCGGATACTTCCAGGACGCTTCTGGGACAGTCCTGGGGTTTCCCTTGCTCCTGGGGTCCTTGGAGCTGGGACGCTGAGGGCAAGGCCTTGGGCTATCAGAAATCTGCCCAGGAGTGGGTGGTCACCAATATAACAAACACCCCCAATTCTTAGGGCAAGTGATGTTTCTCTCTGGGCTTGGGGTTTTCTCATCTATTAAATGGGAGTATAATTAGCTCTGTTAGGTGGCAGTGCTTGTTAACTGAGGAAATACATGTAAAATGATGCTATTATTGTCCTGTCTGCCCAGCCCCAAAATGGATGGAAGCAGGACCCCAGAGAGGAGTTGCCCCTGGCCAGGCCCTTGGGGAGATGCCAGTTGAGGAAGTCCCCTGGCAACGCAAGGGCGGCCAGCAGAGGGGTGTTCCTGCACTGGGCACGGCCCCGGACAAAGGCCTGGAGGCTTGAGGCTTGACCGTCAGGGCTGGGGAGCGCTGGAATGCGAGGCCAGGGTGAGGCCACAGAAGGGTGAGAGTTCACCCCAGGCTGGGGCAAGGCCAGGCCAGAGGCCTTGAGCGCAAACCCTGGGCCCTGGGGAATCACTTGATTTCTGCCAGAGAGCTTCCGGAGGCCTGGCAGGTAGGAAGGGGCTCTATTAGCCTGGAGGGAGGGAGAGGGCTCACGTCAGGGGGCCCACGCAGGCAGTACCTCCTGCTTGGCCCGGCAGTGGGAACAGTCCTCCTTTCTGTGGCTGGGGAAACCGAGGCCCGGTGTGTGGGTCAGGTATCCCGGAGATGGTTCCAGGGGTTAGTCCCCAGTCCACTTCCCGGGGCCGGGAACCGAGGCCCCACCCAGGGCACACTGTGGGCAGGCAGCCCTGTGCCCACACCCTGTAGGACTTCCGGCCTTGGGTACTGGGAAGTGGCTGGCCCCTCCCTCCCCTGCTGGGGCAACTTCCTGCCCACCCTCACCTCCAGGCCCGGAGGGAACCCGGGAACTGCTGTGGGATCCCCCCCCCCACTTCCAGCTCCCACGGCCTGAGGTGGTGGGAGAACCTAACATCCTACCGGGTCTCCAGATCATCCCAAGCCCTTTCTCCGATAGAGACCACCCATCAGACCAGGGAGCCCCCGCTGTGATGGCCAAGACCGCTCCCCTGACCCCTGCAAAAGGGCAGCACAGTCACTCAGGTTTCATTTTCTGTTTATTACTTGAAATCACGGTGTTTGTATGCGGCTTTCTTCCCGATTTTTTCATACAGGAAACTCACGCAAGGTGCCGGGACCCCCCCCCCCAGCCCGACCCCCCGAGGGTGGGTAATGCTTTCTTGAGGGAGCCCTGGTGAGGGCAGAGGGGGGCGGGCTGGTTCCTGCCTGGACCTCCACCCTCAGACCCGCGGAGGCACAGGTGTTATTTAAAAATCGTTTAAAAAAACAAAACAAAAAAAACCAAAACAGAACACATTTAAATAGGTATCCAAGACAGTTCTTGAAAAACAAACCCACTCCTTTTTTCTCCTTTTTTTTTTTTTTTGGAAAATAAAAACAAACAAAAAACAAATCCTTGACCCCTCCCCTCTGACCCCTCCCCACCCACCCCCCCACAAAAAAGTTTACAGAGCTACAGTTAACACATGATGTTCACATCTGAAACCATTAACTTTAAACACATAATGGGGGGTTCACCTAAGATAGGATGAAGGGAGGGACAGGGAGTGGGGGTGTCTGGAGGACAGAGAGGTGGGGCAAGGACAAGACTGGGGGGTAAGGGGGGCAGGGCCCAATCATCTCCATTATCAGTAAAAATAAGTGAATGAACAAAAACTCCACCCCCATTGAAATGGCCCCAGTAGGGGGTTTGCCCCTCTGCCCCAGGGGGAATCTGGGGATGAGAGTGGGGAGGGTCCAATTAAGACCAGCAGCGAACCCCCCCCAAGGGGGTTAATGCTACACAGCGTCACCCCTACTGGGGGCTTCACAGCTCAGCACCCCCTCCCCTCCTGGCTGCCAGAGGGCCTCCAGACACAGCCCACAGGCCCAGATCCCTCAGGTTGGGCCAGGAAGGAGGGCTGGGGGTATTATTTCCCCTGTCCCCCCAACCATTTCTCTCCCGAGTTTTCAAGAGACTCCCAACCGCTATTGGCTCAGAAAATTAATAGTCTATAAATACCCCAAGCTCAGAACAAAAGGGGGGCGGGGCAGGAGGAAAGGGCACAGTGCGTGGACTCGAAGGCTGGCATCTGGTCTGTTCCCCTCCCTCTCTCTCCTTTCCTACTAGGAAAGGGCCCCACACCCCCACATGAACCCCAAGGCTGGCTGTGGCCAGCCTGCTGAAGCGCTTTTTTTTTTTTTTTTTTTTTTCTTTTTTCCTGGAAAAAGAGACCAAGAGAAAAAAAGCACAGATGTGGAGAAACGGCCCCGCGGGCGCAGGGCTCTCTGGTCGCTGTGGGGCCTGCTGGCCGCCCTGGAGGCCGGTGTGCACGGCAGGCCTTCCCTCCCGGGCCCTGCCCGTCTGTAAAGTGCATCATGAGGCATCTACATTTTTGACTTAAACCTGAAGGGACGGGGGCGGCTTCCTCGTCCCCACTCTCAACCATCTGGAGTGACTGCTACATATCTGGAGCTTGGGAAGTGGGCGGGGAGGGGCCCAGCTCGGCCGAGGCTCGAGCCGGCGGCGGGAGGAAGAGGCGGGGAAGTGTGAGCTGAACCGAGGCGGCAGGAACCCAGTCCATGGAGAGTTCGGAAAACCACGGTTAAGAATGGAACTTAAAAGAAAAAAAAAAAAAACCACGAAAAACAAAAAATCAGAAGGAAGCTGGCCGGGGAGGGGGGGGGGGGCCTCCTGCTGCCCTGACCGCCTGCCCTCCCGCGTGCAGGCCTCGCTGGGGGGGGGGACTCTCGGCCCAGGGTGGCCGGGCGAGGGACGCGGGTCCTAGGCCACCACGAACTCTGACTTGATGTCAGGATTGACTTCCGGCTTCCAAACGGAGTCCTCAAAGTCGAGGCCCAAGCCGGAGGCCTCGCTGGGGCCGCCGCCGCCGCCTCCCCCGCTGGTGTCGCTGCGGCCGGCCTTGCGGCTGGGCGGCCAGTGGTAGGGGCCGCGGGCGTCGCGTCGCGCCTTCCTGCGGAGCCGCTTCTGCTGAAGCAGCAGCTGTAGGCGCTCCACCTTGCAGCGGGTGGCCCGGTTCTCCGTCTGCCGCAGCCGGTCCCCTGGAAGGAGACAGGGACTGTGACTCCTGAGCGCCCCCGCCCCCGCCAGGAGACACAGCCCGACTTTCTTCACAATGCCCCGAGAGAGGGAGCCGGCCGAGGGGGGTCTTTGCGGCTCTGGCGGACCCTGGGGTCCCCCGAGGGGACTCGAGGCGTCCGCTGCCTGTGTTAACCGCGAGCCGGGCGCTGGCAAGGCCGGGTCCGAGGCAGACGCGGAGCAACACTAGTGCCCGAGTTAGGTGGACCTCCAGCCCTGAGGCTGGTGCCTTGGTTTCCCCTTTGTGACCTGGGGGCTGGGGGTCTGCCCGGCAGAGAACAGTGTCGCTGTTCCACAGGTCTCAGGATTCACTGGGGATGACTGGGTCTCTGGGGGACACAGGCTACCCCCAGAGCAGCTCCAGCGCCCTCCCCTCCATCAGACTCGGCCATTCAGAGGCTCCACCTGCCATCTGGACAAGGTGCGGGGGGGGGGTGGTGGTGGGGGCGCAAGCAGGGAGGAAGTACCCCCCCAGGAGAGGACAAGGACACTTTGTGCCCCCAACACACATGCTCCCTTCTCTCCAGGCTCGTGCAGAGAGGGTGAACAGCAGCTGGTGCCCCCCCTCCTCCCCCAGCTCCCCGGTGGGTCAGCTGCTCTGAGCAGCCCACAGAGGGGCCTTGAACAGCCCAAGGGCGGGCGGGGCCAGCCGGTCACTTACCCAGAGGCTTGCACGTGCGGGCCTGGCTCAGGGAGGCAGGGGCTGCAGCCGCCAGCTTCTCACAGGAGGTAGTTTTGGGGGTGAGGTCCGGGGCGGGCGAGGCGGGCGCGCACTGGGCATGGCAGCGTAGCTGGGTCAGCGACGGGGGCATGCCCTGGTAGTGCCGCGTGGCACTCAGAAGGTCGTTGAGGATCTGCAGGATGGTGCCGATGTCACGCCGCGGCCGCCCGCTGCTATCCTGGCAGTTGGGGTGCAGCGTGCCTGCAGGAGGCAGGGGGGCTGCTGGTGAGTCCGAGTGACTGACACGCGGCCTCAGAAGGGCAGGGGGCCCCTCGTTCGTATACGGCGGGACCCCAGGGTGAGGGCCCAGACACGCAGACCGGCGGCCTCTGGGGTGGGGACGCGCCATGACACCTACCAGAGAAGGTCCCTGAGAACACCCCCGGGGCGTGGTTGACGAAGCTCTCAATGACAGCGCCGGGCTTGCGGGAGCGGGAGGCGGGGCTCCCGCCGGGGGTGGACGCGGGGCTCCCGCCGGGGGTGGACGCGAGGCTGCCAGCACTGGCCGGGGGCGAGCAGTCCATCTGCTGGTCAGGGGGAGGGAGGCACGGTAAGCTGCGGGGTGCAAGGACAGCCCTCGGGGGCCAGGGTCTGAGGGTCACCCACCGGCCCAGGGTCTGGGGATGGCCCTCCGTACAGAGAACACCTCTGGGACCGCGGACAGCCACCTTCTGGGTGTCTGGGCACCGAGGAGCCTTCCGGGCAGGACTCACCTCGGGGCAGGTGGCAGCTGAGTGGGATCGGAAAGAGCCGGCTGTGACGGGTGAGGGGGACGCAGGGGCAGGGCTGCTGGGCACCGGGGGCACTCGGGCGGCGCTGGACACTGGCCGGCAGGGAGAGGACACAGGGGCGGTCACGCTGGGGCCCCCCCGGGCGGCGGCGGCGGCGGCGGCGGCGGCCGCCAGCACGTGGCGGTGTTGCAGCGGGGTATGCTGGGCGGCCAGCTGCAGCTGGACGAACATCATGTGGTCACCCACGCGCAGCGCCAGGGTCAGTGGCGAGCGGCCGGACAAGAAGTCACTGACCTGTAGAGAGTGACTCGTCAGCGCCAGGGCCCCGGCCTGCTGCGCCCCCAGCCCGGCCCGGCCCCGGCCCCCCGCGCTGCGTGACCTGGGGCCTCTCGCCGCCCCTCTCTGGGCTCTGGGGTCCCTGTCGGTGCCACGGATGCTTAAATAAAATGAATCGGTATTTCCGGAAGACGCCTCCGCCAGCCCGGCCTGGCCCGGGCGCCACTGGGGGCTGTGGGGGACAGAGGCGGGTCAGATGGGGGGGCCTGGCCCTCCCTGGCCAGTTTGGTTCTTTCAAGGGGAAACCGAGGCCAGAGGGGGCAAGGCCCAGTCAGCGGTCGCTGTCCTCAAATAACCCCACCCTCCCAGCCCCCAATCCTCTGCCTGTGAATATGGGAGGGGGGCCAATCTCAGACCCCCTCCCAGTTAAGCCACCCAGGCAGCAAGTGGGCGGGAATTCCTGGACAAATTCTTCGTCCTAACCTTTGCTTTCTCAAGATAAATATTTATCTGTCCTGGGTGGGGCTGAGGCTGAAGGGGAGGTTTAGCTGCTGCGGGAGGGGGCCCTGATGGTTCTCTGAGGCCTGGGTCCCCTGAGAGCTCAACACAGCCCCAGCGCAAACCCTCAAAATCTGGCGGTGTGTGTGGGGGGGTGCGTCTGAGCCCAGGCTGCACTGGGCTCCACCTCTGGAGCCTGGCCAGCGCCGAGCTTTCCCCAGGGGCCAGGATGGGGGGGGGGGGGGCGGGGTGGAGGTTTCTGAGAAGTGACATAGGCCAGGATGACTCAGAACCACCGCCTCCCAGCTCTCTGCTGGCAGCGGCTGGCGTAACCTTGGGGGCCGTGGGGAGGAGGAGAGGGAGGTGGGCAGTTTGCAGCCCCCACCCTGAAGCCTGGTCTTCATGGCATCCCCCCCCCAGCTCCAGAGACTCCCCTTGCAGGAAGGGCCTAGGGTGGCTTCCCAAGGGCAGCTGGGGAGTCCCCCCCACCCCTCCACCCTGCAACTTCCTCCCTGGGGAGGGCGAACAGGAGGGCATGACTCTGTGCCAGGCGGGGAAACAGCCCTGGGAGCTCAGTCACTCCGCCCAGTGGCCCCCCCCACTCCTGACGCAGGCACCCTGGGGCGGATGTGAACCAAAGACACCCCTGGCCCCCCCACCTCCGCCAACCGCAGGCCCCCCATGAGCAGAGCTCAGTTCAGGAAATGGAGCTCAGCTCCCACCTGGCTCCAGGGACCCCAGCTCTGCACTGCCCCCCCCCCCCCCCATGGCAGACCACCCAGCGCCAGGGCCCCTCCTCACTAGCTAGCTGCTGAGGACAGGATGCTACATGTCGGGGAGGGGGCGAGGGCCTCAGGGCAGGAGGAGGGAAGCCGCTGAGCAGGTTTCCTGCGGCCAGCCCAGCCCACCCCCTAGCTGGGGCGGGCAGCAGGCGGATGGCTGAGGCCTGTGTCACCCTCCTGGGAGGAGGGACCCGCCGCCAGAAAAATGAGGAAAGGAGGAGGTTAAAAAAAAAAAAAAAAAAAGAAAAGGCTGCAACAAAACCGGGAACCCGGGTGTGGGCCAGCCCCTGCCTCCCGCTTCACCTCCTGGCCAGTTACTAAATATTTTCCTAACATCCTGTCTAGGCTGCAGCCCTGGGGCTGGGTGCCCCCCTCCCCCTTTTGGGGCAGAGAACAAAGGCCAGAGGGAGGAGAGAGAGGAGTGACTCCGCACCCCTTACAATGGGGTCACAGAAGGCGGAAGGACTGTCACCAGGCTGGCCCTTCCAGGCCCCCCTCCCCGCAGAAATTTTAAAAAGGTCACCCCAGGGAAACCGCAGTGGCTGCGGAGGGGGTGCTCCCCAGTGTGGGCCTGGGGACCCAGGCCCTGGTGTGGGAGCGTGGGCCAAGGTTACCCCCTCAGGCAGGCTTGTGAAAGCCCAGCCCCCTCCCCCATGGCAGCCACCGTGGGAGAGAAGGCCCTCAAGGTCAGGTGGTGAGTGCTGGGGAGAGGGGTGGGTAGGAAGGAGGAAGAGGAAGCTGGGTGACCAGGCTACACGGGCAGGAAAGCTGGGCGGCGCACCCCCTCCCTCCCCAAGGGTCTCCAGGGAGCACAGACAGCCCCAGGCCCTCGCCCTGGGCTGGGAGGGACCGGCGAGGGTCTTACCTGTGTCTCAGTCAAGCTCTCCAGGGCCTGCATCACAGACTGCTCTGGCCTTGAGGCCTGCGACTGCAAACAGAGAAGCCGCTTTGAGCGTGCGCTTGGGTCAGAGGGCCCGGGCACCGGGGCAGGGGAGCCGCTTGCCGGCAGGGCCGCCCTGGCAGGGCGTGTGCTGGGAAGCGAGCTCTCAGGGGAGGGGGCTGCCCGCCTGTGCCAGAGCCTCCGGGGCACTGTGCCCCAGCCATTTACCATGAGGCCCGCCTCCACGGTGGGTACCAGCGTCAGCTTGCTGCCATCCCCCACGCCGAACTCCTGCAGCTTCCCCGAACTGAGCCGGCTGGGGGGAGGAAGGAAGAGGGTGAGGCCAGGAGACAAGGCAGGGACGCGGAAGCAGAGGCCGAGGGGGGAGGGCTGTGCTCCTGGGGGACGCAGGGGAGCCCTTCCCACCCCTGTCCCTTCCCGGTCTTCCACACCCGGGGCCTGAACCTCCCGGTGGGGTGGGGGGGAGGGGGGGCTGTCAGGCATCTGGCCCTGAGAGCCCCCAGGCAAGTGGCTCAAATCTCCTTCCCAGAAGCCCCAACTCTGTACTAGGGCACCACCTCTGCACCTCAACAAAGCACTTTTTCATCATCCGGGTGCCAGTGCGTCCTTGCCACCCTCTGCCACCCTCCCCTCACCCCAGGGTCGGCCCCAGCCAGTAATTCAGCTACACCGACCCGGGGCTCCTCTTTGTGGGCGCCACAGGGCTTAGCCTTTAGGGTCTTTTTGCGGGGCCGGGCTCCCCCTCCTCCCTCCCTCTCCCTGGCGCAGGCCGCCGCCGCTCAGACAAAGGAGACCCTCCCCCACCCGCCCCTCCCCCACTGGGGCCCCTCCGCTGGGGATGGACAGTGCGTGTCCCTGGAGGCCCGCGGGGGGAGTGCTCCCCGGTCTGGAGGCGATTTAAATACCAGGGGGGAGGGGGAGGCTGCGGGAGTGCTCGGTGGTTAGAACAAAGGGGGGTAGAGAGACGCAAGTGGGGGAAGAACACAGCCAGACGTGGAGGGGGGCACCGAGCAGATGCGGAAGCCAGGCGGAACGCAGGCAGAGAGGGAGGTGGCCGCGCTTCCCACCCCCGCAGCCGGGACCCCCACACTGACCCGGGACTGCTGCCTTCCCGGGAGGGGGGAGGGCCGCCCTCGCAGCCGCCTTTGTGCAGCGACCCCAGGCGGGGGAGGGGGCCGAGGCAGGCAAGGCCGAGCAGAGGGCGCCCGAGAGCGCGCGGCGCGCCCCCGCCCCCCGTCTGGCCGCCCCCTTCCTTCCCCGTGCGGCGCGCTCTTTGTTCCCGCCCGGGGGCCGGGGCCCGAGGGGGCGGCGGGCCCGGGGGCGGCGCGCGGTACCTACGTGTCTTTGTGGAGCAGTGCCAGGCGCTCCTTGGGCACTTTGAGCCTCTGGGACAGCCGCTTGCGCAGCCCCTCCACCGTTTCGTCCGGGGGCACCGACAGCTCGTAGCGGGTGCCCGTCGTGCTGTGAATGGCCAGGCTCATGGGAGCCGCCTCGGCCGCCGGGCCCAGCTCGCAGGCGCCGCCGGGGGCCCCGCGCCGGCAGCTCCGGGCGCCGCCGGGCTGCGGCTCCATCCCCGGCCCGCGCTGGAGGGATGGGGTCCGCGGGGCGCCGCCAATCCTCGCCGCGCCTCCGGGCAGTGCTGGGGGGCTCCCCGAACCGGGGTCCTCGGGGTTCCTAGGGACAGCGCGCGTCCCCTTCGAGAAAGTCCCAGGAGCGGAAGGTGAAATCAGGAATCAAAATCCAAGCAGCGCTCCGAGGTCGCGTTGGCTCGTCGGGGCGCCTTCCGGGGGTGGGGACTGCACTCGCGGCTCCTTTCAAGGACAGTGGGCGCGGAGGAGGGTCCGGAGAGGGGGGTGCCGCTCGGGCTTCCGCGCTCGGTGCCGTCCGCCGCTCGGGCCGCGCTTCCCCGCGCGTCCCCTCCCTTAGCAACAGCCGCCGCCGCCGCCGCCGCCGCTTGGAAGATCTGGGGGTGAAAGTAACAAGAAAAAAAAGTTATAATGTATCAACGTTCCAAGGGGCGGGGCTGCCGCCCCCTCCCATTCACTACTTACTCCGCCGGCCCAGCGCCGGCCAATCGTCGCGCGCCGAACGCCCAGTCGGCCGCACGGGCGGGCCAATAGGAACCGCCGCGGCGCTGCCCCACGTGGCCGCGCGGGCCCGCCCCTCGCTCCGCCCCCGGCCCGGCGGCCAAGGGGAGCGCGGCGGGGGCGGGACTGGCGCCGCTCCGGCCCGCCCCCGCGCCCCACCCGCCCGCGCCGGGGGCCATTCATACGGCCCGCAACAAAGGGCAGGCGGCCGGAGGGAGACGGGGGAGGGGGACGGCCCGCAGGGTCCGGGCCCGGAGCCGCGCGGCGTGGGGGCGGGCACTGTCCCTGCGCCGGGAGGGGCAGGAAGCCGGGGGACACCCACCCCACCCCCCCACCGTGTCTGTCCGGGAAGCCGCCGCGAGCGGAAGCGGGAGGCGATCCCCACGCTTCGTGGCCGGGCGGCTCTCGGGAGGTTCGGACGGTGGGCGTCCCCCACCTGTGGGGCGTGAGGTCCCGGCGAGGAGTGGGGCTGCGGGCGGGGCCTGCACCCTGGTGACGTGGGCCAGTGCCGGGAGGGCCCCTCCCGCGCCGGTACCACCTCGCGTCCCACCCCTGTCCCGCGGGCCGGGCCCGCTTCCCGAGTCGCGCCCGCCCGAGCCGTGACGTGACGCGGCGTCCCCGGCTGCGCCCGCGCGCGCCGCTTGGGGCTGCGGTGAGTCAGCAGCGCCGGCGCGCCCCCTGCCGGCCCCGCCCGGGAGCGCTGCCGGGAGTCCTGGGGAGGGGGCGCTGAAGCTGCCCTGGGGCCGGGAAGAGGCCGACGGCACTGCCGGCGAGCGGGGAGCTTCGCTAGGGGCTTGAAGCCTCTAAGGAAGGAGACTGGGGCCACACAACTGAAGAAACTCAGGCCGAACAGCAATTTGTTCAAGGTCACTCGCGGGGTAGGAAGAGTGCCCGGGAGGCGGGGCGGGGGCTGAGGTCCTGCCTGGGCGGTGCTGCTTGCGCCGAGCCCCTCCCATCCCACGACCCGAGGGGCTTGCCAGGGCTAGAGACACCCCGAACCCTGTCTGCCCACAGAACAAAGAAAAGTGGGACACCTTTAATAAAAGGCCTGAAGTGGGGACCCTCCTACTCGTCCCGTGAGGTCCCACCCCGCACTCACCAGGCGCCGCCAGTCCGAGGTCCCAACCGTCCTGAGCTTACCCACGTCCGGGACTAGAGCGCGGTGGCGGGGCAGGTCTGGGACCGAGCGGGCGGCCCCCAAGCCTTTATCCGCACCGCCTTCCCTCGGGGTGGAGTTTGGGCGGGCAGGGGGCGGAGGGCCGGGCGGCCAGTGACGCAGGCGGGCCCCCGCCCCTGCCTGCAGGCCAGGGCCCTGGGGCGCCTTGGGGCCTGGCTCCCCACCCCTTAAGCCTCGCTGCGTCTGGGGGGGGGGGGGGTGGGCTCTCCATGAATACTGTAGAACCTGGGGTCGGAGTCGGCTCAGCCGACCAGTAGTGTCCCCAAGACGAGGTTTCGGGGTGCGCGAACTGACTCCCGCCCCGCCCCCTTTCCTGCCGCCCCAGGCCGGGTGCTTCCGCCTGGGGGCGCCCGAGTAGGGGAGCGTGAGCGGAGGGGGCCCTGAGTCAGTGGCCACGATCCAGGAAAACAGGCTGGAGTCACCTGCCTGTTGTGGGGGGTGCCCCAGCCAGCTGCCCAACTGCCTGGCCGCCTGCATCCCTTAACGGTGACCTCAGACGGCATTTATGGAGCGATTAACCTGCGCCAGGCCTGCCAGTGCAGCCAGGCACCACCCGCCGCGCCATGACCTTTCTGAGCCTGTTTCTGTAGCTTGGCTATAGAGTGATCGGAGAATCCCGCGCGGGACTCTCTGGAGCCCCGGGGGTGTTGGGGCGGGCAGGACCACCCTACCCATCTCACAGACCAGTTAACTGACACCACACGGTAGCAGATGAAAATGTGTTATGCCCTGTTTCCCCCAGCATGCTACTCTGGGTAGGGACGGTTTTGAGGATGACCATGATTGGCGTGGGGCCTTCTCAGCCCTTCTGCTCCCTCTGCCCAGAGGGGGACCTCAGGACCTACTGCCCTACCCCCTGTCCATTTATCTGGTGTCTCACTTTATCTGGCCTGACCACCTCCACCCCACCCTAGTCGTGGGCACCCCTCCCGGGGCTGTGTGCTTTTCCAGGTCTCCATCCTGCTCCCACCCAAAACTCCTGCAGCCTCTGCCCCCCTCCCCCAGTCACACCCACACAGGACACCCCGCCCTTAGGGTCAGGGCTGGGCTGTAGGGAGAGGCTGAGCCAGGCCCTTGGAAGGGGTCACTGAGGGGCTGGGGTTGAGCTGTGCGCTCCCGCAGGTGGGACTCCGGCTGGAGGCAGTGCTGGAAACTGGAGAGGGGATCGTGGGGCCACAAGCGAGGGCCTTGCAGGGGCCAGACGGCCAGGCGGGCACCCCACCAGGCAGGGGTGGCCCAGGGAGTGGCGGACTTGAAGCTGGAGCATCTCGACGCTGGAGGGGCTGCAGGTGGAGTGAGTGGCGGGTCAGGGCTCCGCGGCTCAGGCGGGCAAGGCTGTGGTCTCGGGGCGCGGAGACCTAGTCCGTCAGGTTGCCGAGGGACTGGGTGGTCCTCCTGGAATTGGGGCCCCGAAGGTCACGCACTTTGGAGGTGGGGTACTGCTCTCAGGAAGGGACCATGGCCCCAGCCTGCCTCTACAGGTCCCACCTAATAAACACACTAAGCCCATCCACTTCCTACTTCCTTTCCTCTTCAGAGCATCCTCGTGCTCTAGATGGTTCCTGGGTGTGAGCACACACCAAGTGCGAGCGGACCCCCTTCCTGGGAGAGGAACGGACCCTTACGGGAGCCTGACCTCGAGGAAAGGACCCCTGGCTCCTGGTCACAGGGCCCACTCCACTCCACCCCAGGGCAAGGCCGGGGACAACACAGGCTGTTCCCGTAGGCCCACAGCAGGCAGAGGCATCCGGAAGGTTCCAAAGCTCACACTTCCCCCAGAGGCCCTGCACAGTGCTGAGGGGCCTTACCTACATCCGAGACTGCCCACCCTTCCACCACCCTCCCCCCCCAGAGGCTGAGATCTCTTAGGGCACAGAGAGGTACGGATAGGAGGATCCCCGGTGTGGGTGGTGCCGGTCTGGCGGCCTGGTGAAGGTGCTGCTGTCTTGGTGGTGTCGCTGTACCCTCTCACCACCTCCTGGAGCCCCCACGGTGTCCTTGGTCTTATTTATAGCTCCCAGGGCCTGGCCAGGAACCCTAGAACCTAGACTCCAAAACGCTCCAAAACGGGGGACAGGGAGAAGTGATCCCATGGCTGTCGCAGCATCCTCTGGGCTGGGGGTTCCTGAAGTGGGGGCCAGCTGCTTGGGCCTACCAGCCTGAGGAGGGGGACCCAGCTAGGAGCCCTCCACAGCTGCGAGCTAGTCTGGAGGCCCCCACAAGCATGGCTCCACTACCTGGAGCCTCCAATACAGCCACGGGACAGTCACTCGCACGGGACAGTGACACACGAGCACAGAGCCCATCTGTGCTGACAACATGCCTGGGGGTGGCCTCCCCGTCACCTCCAGGCTGCCAATGACACACGGGGAGGCCCGGACTCTCCTGCACACTCACGCCCCTGGAATCCCCTTGCCCACCCTGCTGAGGCCCGGGGCTGAGGAAGGAGAAAAATGAGACCCCTGCCCCAAAGTCTCCCGCGGGCCACCTGGAGCCAGCGTCTGGGCCACCCCCACGGTTGCAAAAGGGAAGGAATGGAGCAGCTGCCCGGTGCCAGGGCTGCCCCCGCCCGGCTGCCCCACCCCATCTGGGGCCAGCCCAGGGGCCCGGATGCCACAGAGGTGCCAACACCACCGAGGAGGAGGGCGCAAGGCCAGCCCAGGCCACCCACAGGCCGGGTGAGCAGAGGGCTGGGCCTCTGTGGGAGCAGGCAGGGCACGCCTCTTCCCAGCGTGGCTGGGGCGGGCCGGGGAGCCCACAGGGCAGCCTGAAACCTGGCAGGGCCCCAGGGGGCTGTCCAGCAGCCCAGGCCCAGCCCAGGAACAGCGGCCACGCCCCCGCCTCCTGTGTCCCCAGGCCCCGCTGGCAACTTTGCCCACACCCACCCTCCTGGGATGATGGCAAACGCCCTGCCCACCACCCACCCTGGTTTCACTGAGTAAGCTCCCCGCTCCTCGGTTTACTCCAAACCCTCAAGGATCTCTTGGGCCACAGCTTCGACACCCTGGAGGCCGAGGCTGGTACTGAACGTCTCGTCACACTGGGGGGACAGGAGCACTGCGGGAAAGGCCAGGCAAGGTCCTGAAGCCACAGGCCCAGGCAGGAGACAAAACCAGCATACACGAGTCAGGTCCCTGGTTTTTAATGGGGGGCTCAAGCTGGGAGCGGGCTGTCCCAGGGGCAGGACTAGGAGCTGAGGGCTCCACAGCAGAGTCTACAAGGTTAGAGAGAAAGTGGCTGGCACGTCGGGTTGGGGCGGGGGGAGCGGCTGGAAGGGTGAGACGCAGAGCGGGGTCTCAGCCGAGCCCCCCTTCGCTAGGAGGCCTGACAGTGCGCTGCCCCCTGGCGGCCTCTTGGCGAGACCGCTCCCTCCACCCAAGAATCCCCCAGGTGGCTCGAGGCCCCTCTCTCCCCACTTCCCCACCCCCAATCAGACGACCCGCGCGAGCTGGTTCAGCCTGCCCGGGACATCCCCGGTCCGGTCCTGGGCCTCGGTTTCCCCGCTGGCAAGGGCCGCGGACCGCCTACTCGAGAGCTTTCACCAGGGCCTCGTTGGCCTCGATGCGGATTTGGATCTCGGCCCTGGAGGCCTCGTCCGCTGCCCCTGACAGCTCGGACTGCGCCTTCTCCAGGTTCACCTTGGCGGCCTGCAGGAAGTGGGTAGCAGGTGAGAGCCAAGCAGCGACCCCGCCTGGTGCCCCCGGCTCAGATGTGGCCTCCTGGGTCCATCAGCTTCCCCTGGAACACTCACCCCCACGTCCAGCATGTCCAAGGTCACGGCCTCTTCAGCCAACAACTGCACTGAGGAATCAGCGTTCACTGTGACGGAGCCGCTACTCACTACGGGAGAAGACAGACGTGAGGGTTCCGCGTTCAGGTGCGGGGGACCCCGTCGGCCAGAGCCACAGAAGCGGCTCCAGAGCGGTCTAGCACGGGAGACAGGCAGATGCCCACAGGGCCCATGGTCGCCCACTGGCACCTGCACACGGGGAGCAGGGCCTCCTTCCTTCACCCACCAGCTCCAGCCCATCAGCTGAGCCAGGGTCAGGGGTGAGCGGGGCGCTGGGTCTGCATCTCGGCTGTACCTCAGAGTTGTGCTGCTGTACGCTCTCCTTAGGACCCAGTACCCGCCCCCGCCCTCTCCATCGGCTCCTCTGCGACAGGACTGGGCTTCCCTCTCAGACGCCCGGCCCCCACCGAGACCCTGACCCACCACAAGGTACTGGAGGCACGGGTTGGTCTCTCTCGTGGGCTCTGCTTCTGTCCACACGGAGAAGCGAGACACTTGGGCCTGCTGAAGCACGTGGCCCCGCCCAGCCCCGTCCCGGTGCACGCACCAAAGTATTTGGAGGTGGTGCCGTCCTCCGCGTGGACAACCACCAGCCCCGGCCGCAGGACCTGCAAGGTGGGTACGTGGGCCGCCAGGATGCCAAAGGCTCCCGTCTGCGTGGGAACGTCCACTTGCCGGACGTTGGCACCATTGAAAAATACCTGAAAGAACACACGGGGAATCCCTGCAGGCCAGTCCTCCCCGCCCGGATCTCAGTCTGCCCTGCAGTGAAACGGCCCAAGGCAAGACCCAACGGTGACAGAACACACACGGGAGCAGCCACGAGGACGCGCATACTTGTTTTGGATCTCTAGCAGCATCTTAGTGCACAGAAGATAAAATCCAGACGGAGCCCGTCCCCACAGAAACGCTCCAAGAGCACGAGAAGCGCGCCAACCCAGGAAGACACAAGACAACAAGTGTCTGAGGCTCGGGGTTCTGCGGGACGGGGCGAACGGTGAGGTCCAGCCCTGGGGCGTTGGATTCCAGGTGGATGGCTCGGGAACTCGGAGAGCTTTATGGGGCTCGGATTCCACACCACTTGGAAAGGCGTAGGGCGCGGGTCAACGACACAGGGGTTGGGGGTGGCTCTCGGAGGGACACAGGTGGAGGGGGCATCGGTCCGGGGTCCTGGAGGGGGAGTTAGGGATCTCCGAGACTCGGAGGCTGGGGACCCCGGAGTCCTGACCACACTGGGGCGCCGACGCGGATCCGGAGCAGGAGGCGGTGGCCTGGGGATGGATTTCGGACCACACGGGGGAGGGGGCACAGGGAGCGGGATAAATGAGGGTCGACAACCCAAAGGATGGAGGTCTCCGATTGCGGACCACAGCGGGTCCCGACTGGAGGTGGTGATCAAGGAGAGGTCCCGAGCCCGACCGGAGTCCGAACCTGCGTGGGTGAGGCGAAGGTGAAGGACATCTGGCCCGGGCCCGCAGCCGGGGCCGGCGCAGCCGCAGCCTCAGCGTAGGCGCGGGCCTGACGGACGAGGCAGCGCAGGCCGGGACGGCGCAGGACCGCGACGGGCAGCATGGCGACGGCGGCGAACGGACTCCGGCCGAAAGCGGGCAACCAGGAGGACGAGGAGGACGACGCGCAGAGACGTCTGGGAAGAGGAGTCCGGGCGAAGGCGCACGCGCGAACTACGACCCCCAGCAAACCGCAGGCGACTTTAACAACGACGCGCCGAGCTCCGCGCATAGCATGCTGGGGGTTGTAGTTGCCTTCCAGTCCCAGGAGACTGCCGGTGGTAAGGTGGGGGGGGGGGGGAAGGGGGAGGACCGGAAGCCTGCGCGGAACAGGAGTCACTTGCATTCAAGATTTGGGGGGACGCTCGTCGGATGCCAGGCGCTAGAGAGCCATCAAGGGAAATACCAAGATTCCGGCTCTGGTTTGGGGTGGTGGGGACGTTTAACACTCAGTGTAACGAATACGCAAATCATACAGCATGTTAGAAGTTAATAAATAACTAAACAAGAAAAACGGGCGCCTGGCTGGCCCAGTCTGAAGAGCATGCAACTCTTGATCTCAGGGTTGTGAGTTCAAACCCCATGTTGGGTGCAGAGATGACTTAAAAATAAACTCCAAAAAAAAAAAAAAAAGGAAAAAGAAAAGCAGAAGGCGGGGGTGAACGCGGGAGCGGACAGCCAGCGGACTGTCAGAGACGCAGACGTTGCGGGGACGGCCAGCCGGCGCGGCTCGAATACAACCCCCAAGGACGCCAGCAGAGGGCGCCCCGCGACCGGAGATGCGCTCGCCCCAGCCCCGCCCGGCCACCGCCCCCGCGCGCCGGTGACGCACGGACGCGTGCGCGGGCGGCCCGGGGCTCTGCTGATGTCACCGCGGCTCGCGCAGCCTCGCTCACGGCGTTGACGTCACCACTCCGCCCCCGCGCACACGCAGGTGGCGCCCCAGGCCAGGCCCCCAGGCCCACATCTTGGTCTGAGGGAAAACGCGGAGTGCGGGATGCACGGGCCTGGGGCCCACGCCGGGAAGGGACTTGGCTCCCGAGCGAGGTATGCAGGCTGCAGCGGTGGTGTCGCACCTGGACGGGGTCGTTGCGTCAAGGTGTTGCTCCATTGGCTCCCCAACCCCAGGGGCTGTCCGCGCCCTGGCTCCCTGCCTTCCAGCGCCTCGGCCGCCTGTGGCCTGCAAACGAGGGAGGACCCAGGCCTAGTGCCCAAGCCCCCGTCCCCTCTGGGCCAGCGCCGTGAGGGACATCCTGGCGCTGTGTGTGTGTGTGTGTGTGTGTGTGTGTGTGTGCAGACGGAAGCCCTACTCGCGTTTCTAGGGGTGCATCCTGTGTTCAGCCCAACTTTTCCCAGAGCTCTGGCCCCCACATGGAGGCAAGCCCAATCTGCCTAATCATTCGGCTCCTGGAACCCATCCATTGGACAATTTCTGTCCAGTTTCTACTCCAGGGTGGCCAATGGGTAAAGGCACCACCTGTTACTCGAGTCCCCAACCCAGCCTGATTCTGGAAATCTCCAGTGGACCCATCGGCAGGACCTGTCCACTCAGTTGGGCCACTATGGCCACGATCACTGGTTTGCATGGCCCCAGCCTCCTCCCCTGTCCTTTCCTCGCTGCAGGTGCCTTCACACACAGCCAGAGGTACCAGGTCATTCTCCTGCTGGGAACCACAAGATGGCTTTCCTTGTTCCTTCCAACACATGTTGAGCTACAAACAGTGTTTCTTACCTCAGGTCCTTTGCACATTCAGCTCCCACTCGCTTAAGCCAGCTTTGCTGAGTATTTACCCGCTTAACAAGCACATTCTTGTCTCCAGTGTGCAAGCCCCTGGGGACCCAGCGCTTGACTTGGAACTCACCCCTGTAGTGGGGGAAGGGGTGAGGAGCGACACAATACACTGGAGCAAATAACAGACAATACGAGGACCGTGGAAAGAAGCAGGGGACTGAAACGTGGGGTGTGAGTTGCTGTGTTACCAAAGGTAGCCATGAAGAGATGTAACGGGACTTGGCCATTTGGGAGAGAGTTGAAGGAGGCCAAGGAGTGAATCTTGAAGCTGAGTGGAGAAAGAGCCGGACAGGCCCAGCACCTGCAAGTGCAAAGGCCCTGAGGTTCGACTGGCAGTGTCAGTTTTCACTGGAGAAAGAGGTGCCATTGTGGGGTGCTGAGCGTAGGGCCAGGTGGGCTGGGCTAGGACCCGGGCCAGGCCAGTGCAGGCTGGTGTCCTAAGCATCTAGAAGGATGAAGCACTATTCTCTGAGGAGAAGGGGGAGCAGCTTTGGGATTCACCAGACATGGAGTTTCTGCCAGAGTAGTTCTGATGTCACCCCGGGGCTGCGAAGGCCCTGGTGGCACTCAGCACCTTGGCCCATTGCTCGTCCCCACAGGCAGAGCGCCCGGTGAACCCCGCAATGTCTGCAGCACATTGGGGGAGAAAGTGGGGGGCATGTGTCCAACACCGCCTAGACTGCATCCTGGGGGCCCCCAAGTTGGGGGAGGCGAAGGAGGGGAAGCCGACGCACCCGTCTCCTCCCCTACGTTCCCGGCCCCCGGCCCCTCGGACCCTGGCGAGGGTCCGGAGCGGTGCCGCAGGGGAGGGGGTGGAGACTCAGCGGCCGCGGGAGAGGGAGGCTCGGAGTGGGGAGGGGGCGTCCGGGAGCGCAGGCTCCGCCCCCCACTCCCGCCGGAAGGGAAGGGGAGGCGGTGGCCGGCGCGCTGCGAGCCAGACGCGGCAGCGAGCGCGGCGGGGGCGGTCTGCCCGGGACCGGGTGGCACCCAGCGGGTCGGAGCGGGCTCGCCGCCAACGCGGTCACGTGCGCGGTCCCTCCTCTTGCGCCCTGCCTCCCCCGCGCGCCGCGCTCTCCATTCATAAATTCTCCGCCTGCTCCGCGGCCACCGGGCACCGGAGCCCGCCGGGAACGCCGCGCAGCCGCCCGCCCGCCCGCCCCCCATGGGCCGCGCGCCCCGGCGCTGAGGTAGGCGCGGCGGGCCCGGGGATACGCCGAGGCGGGCGGGGGCAGGCGGGGGGGCCGTGCGGCCCGCGATCGCCGCCGGCTCCGGGGCCCGACCTGGCTCCGGACCACCGGCCCTTCCCGCGAGGCGGCGAGACCGGAGGGAGGGGGTGGGAGTGGGGGGCTGGGGCGGGCGTGGGGGAGGCAACCTGCATCCCCCGTCGCGGCCTGGAAAGGAACATTCCCCCGCCCACGCCCTCCCCCGGCCTCAGTTTCCCCTGTGAGATCCAGCGAGGGTGATGGCGTCTGCGTCTCCAGTCTCCGGGATTAGCCCGAAGCGGGGATGCGCCCGGAGTCTGGCTTCCTGCCTCCCCTCCAGGGCTCGCCGTGCTCGTCCCCGGGGTCGGCCGGGGGCGCGGGGATGGGCGCGGTGGCGAGCGAGCTCGGGGAGGCCCGGCTGGACCTCAGGGGCGGGCCCGTGGGGAGCGTCCGCCCTCGGCTCCGGTCCCCGCCTACCCCCGCGAGTCCACCTCTCTTCCCCTTCGGCCTCCTGCCATCTTTTCTGGTCTCCTGTCACGGTCCCTGCGCTCCTGCCCCCTCCCCCTACAGCCGGAACTCATTTCCCGACCTACTTATGCGCGCCCCCTCCCCCAGAGGATACCCGGGAGCCGGGCCGTTCTCGGACCGCGGCGCTGAGAACACCTGGGTTTCGCCAGTGCCCACCGCCCCCCGTCTCTGGGCCTCTTTACCCCGCTGTCGAGTGGGGTTAAACCCGAAAGCGTCGGGGACGCGGGAGCCTGTGTACAGGTTCCCTCTTTCCCCTGGGGAAGGACCGAACGCACGCCCTGCCTGCTGAGCGCTGCTGGTCATCCCGGCCCGGCCTCTGCTCCCTGAGATCCCGGAGTGCAGTCCCCGGTCCTTCCCACCGGGAGGAGCTGGCGTTGGGGAGGGCCGTCAGGTGCAACGTGCGAGCAGTCCCTTTGCCGAGGGCTGAGCTCCCGTCCCCGGCCTCAGTTTACTCCTAGCGCCAGGCAGAGGTGGAGGCTGGCCTGCTCGCCCGCCGAGGCGCCGGGCCCCGCGCTGGGCACCGGCGGGGAGGCCGCTGCAGCAGCCATCTTGCCGCCCAGGACCGGCTCAAGCCGCCCTGCAGGAGGCCTCCCTCCCCCGCGCCCCCTCCTCTCCCCAGTGCTCCCTGGCAACCCCCCCCCCCACTTCCCCCTCCCCGCTCGGCCCGCTGGCTCGGTCGCCATGGGAACCAGATTCTTCAGGGCTGGGAACACATGCGCCTTCTTTGGCCTTTTCGCTCCCCCTAGCACCGGGGGGGGGGGGGGGGGGGGGGGACAGCTACCTCCGGGAGTCGTGACTTGGTAGTCCCTGAGCTCCGTGCCTCCGCCCCCCTCCACGGTCCCTGTACCGCTACCGCGGAACCAGCCTCTTGCGCTGGGGCAGCCCCTTCCTCTCCCGTGAGGGGGCAGGCAGGGCTCCTGGGTCTCGCGGGAGCGAGCTGACATCCTCAGTTTCCCTATTCCTCCTAGGAGTGCTTCCCCTTTTCCGGGCAGGCTTCCCGGCCAGCTCGCCGGGCCGGCCCCACCGGCTGGGGAGGTGGTGGAGAGCAGACGCCTCCCCCGTTTTGAGCAGGGGGAAACGGAGGTCCCGGGGTCGATCTAAGCGGGGTGGGGGCTGCCCCGGGGCTCTCCTCCACCTCTCCCTGAGTCACCGCCCCCCTGTGGACTCTTACTCCCACTCCCTCTCCCTGGGAGCCGGGAGGGAGAGCAGGCGGAGGAGCTGGTCTGAGCACGCCCTGTCCCCCCCCCCCCCAGGCCCCTCCTCCTAGCTTCAAGATGCAGCCCACGCCCACCATGGCCACCGCCGCCGCAAGCACCGCCGCCACGGCTGCCCTGACCTCGAGGTGGGACAACACCACCAGCAGCCCCACCGTGAGTGAGGGGGCCCGGAGTGGGGCTGCTGGGCGGGGCGGGCTGGGCCAGGCCTCCGGAGGCCGCCCCCAGCGGTCCTGACCCCTGCCGGCCCACAGGCGGAGCCTGACCCCATCCTCAACAACTACGTGCTGCTGGTGGTGGTCCTGTCGCTCTTTGTCGGTGGCACTCTGGTGGTGCTGTCCGGAGTCCTGCTCCTGTGCAGGCGCTGCTGGGAGGTCCACCGGCGCTTCAACAGGTGTGCAGCCCACCCAGCCGTGGGGACCCCCTGGGAGCGCCAGCGGGGGGTGGGGAGGAGGGGGACGTGCGCGCCGGCTTGCGCTTGCTCTGCGGGCATCCGGGGGCCTGTGTGGGGCCGCGTGAGTGCGGGCTGCCTGGGCTGCGGCTTGGCGGGAGGAGCTCGGGCAGCACTGTCTGCCTGCCCCGTCCCACCTTGGGGCCCCCCGCGGTCTCTCCCCAGAGCCATGGAGGAAGCAGAGAAGACCACCACCACGTACCTGGACAGCAGCGCTCATCCAGCCCAAGGTGCGGCGCCCCGCCAGGCTCTGACCCCTGCCCACCTGCCCGCCCTCCTGCCCGCCCCCTTGGGCCGCCTGACCGGCTGTGTCTGTCTGTCTCCCCCACCAGACTGGGCGCAGCTCGATTCCGACTCATCTCTGTTTCCTTAGAGCCCGCGTAGGTGCTCACAGGCGCGTGCTGAGCGAGTGAGTGTGTGAGCGGATGTGTGAGTGCCCACCTCGCCCCTGCCCCGTCCCAGCGCTCAGTCGGGCCCCACCCCTCGACCCTTCCCCGACCCACCCCCCAGCCGGTCGCCGGTCCAGCACCAGGCGAGGCCCGCCCGGGGCCCACCCTCTCGGCTCTCCTCGCAGACCCTGACTTCAGGGGGGAGGACCCCGAGGGCCAGGACGCGGAGACGGAGCGCTTCCTGTCCACCAGCTCCACGGGCCGCCGGGTGTCCTTCAACGAAGCAGCCCTGTTTGAGCAGAGTCGGAAGTCACAGGACAAGGGGCGCCGGTAAGGAGTGGCGCAGCACGAAGGGAGCCAGTCCCTGGGGAGGGGTGGGAGCCTGATGCCCTGCGATTGGGCTCCCTGGGAGTCGGGTCCTGCCTTCCGCCCCCGACCCCAAACCAACAGGGACGGCAGCAGGGGCGGGCTCGGGGGTTCGGGCTGAGCACGGGGGGGCCGGCTGGCGTGGTGACGGGCAGGCGTGCCGGGCACAGGTACACCCTGACGGAGGGGGACTTCCACCACCTGAAGAATGCCCGCCTCACCCACCTGCACCTGCCACCCCTCAAGATCATCACCATCCACGAGTGCGACTCGGGTGAAGCCAGCGCCACCACCCCCCCCCACGCCGCTGCCGCCCCCAAGGCCAGTCTCGCCATATTCCAGGTGAGTGTGCGGGCGGCCGCCAGCCTGGTGCTCAGCGGGCGGGACACCCACCCTCTGGGCTGGGCCCCGCACCTCGGGACAGAGAGGGGGCGCCTGGCCGGGGTGCACAGAGGGCTGTGGGTCCAGCGCTCCCCCTCACGCACCCGTGCTCTTTGACCTGTTACTGCTTCCTCCCCCAGCCCCGGGGAAGGCCCTCACCGGCCGCTCTGTGGGCCCCAGCTCCGCCCTGCCAGGTGACCCCTACAACTCGGCCGCGGGCCCTGCCGACTTCGAGATCAGCCCCTTGGCGTCCAGCGACTCCGGGGAAGGCGCCTGGGTGAGGGCCCCCGAGCGGCCCCTCCCCTCCCTGCCCCACCCCAGGACCGAGGTCAGCCTGTGGCCTCCCCCCTGCCATGGCTTCCCTTGCTCCTGCCCGGTCCCCCTGCGTGGGAGGGAGAGGGGCCGGCAGGGCGTAGAACACGCGCGCGGGGCACTCGTCAGACCAGGGACGTGTGCTCTCGGACACTCGTCCTCAGGAGCCCGTCTGTCCGGGGCTGGGGACCACAGAGCTGCCCAGCGCCTGGCTGAACCCCTGAGCTTAGTCCAGCTGCCACCCACCCGCTGAGAGCTGTGTGTTCCCCCTCTGCACTGGGGGTGGGGAGGGGGGAGCGCAGAGCTGCGGCCCAGGCTGGGGCAGCACTGGGAGGGTCTTTGTGCCTGACCGCCTCCCTCCTTCCTTCCAGGCGGATGCAGGCGCCCGGAGCACCAAGCCCGTCGGGTCGGGGGCCACAGGGGGACCCGAGGAGGCAGGTCCAGGCTCCGGGGCAGGACCTGTCCTGCATTTCTTCACCCGCCTGCGGCGCCACACCAGCCTGGACGGGGCCAGCCCGTACTTCAAGGTCAAGAAATGGAAGCTGGATCCCAGCCAGCGGGCATCTAGTCTGGACACAAGAGGTGAGCGGCGGCCCTGGGTAGAGACCAGGGCCCGGAGGGTACAGCCCCGGGCAGCCTTACAGAGCGAGGTTCTGCACAGGGAGGGGTCACTGCTCCCCAGGGGCCTCGGGCACCTGCCCCGGGCCGGCCAGCAGCACGCCTTGGCCACTGGGCATCTTGCCCCAGGGCTTACAGCTGGTTGGGCCGTGCGCTCTGCTCCAGTAAAGCAGGGGCACCGTCAGACCACGGCAGAGATGGGTGAGCTTTTTCTGCAAGCTGCGAGACCGTAGCGGTTTTGGATCCGTGGTCTGTCTGGCCGGGCAGCGTGGGAGCAGCTACAGACTGCGTGTCTAAGCGATCGCAGGGATGGGCCGGTGCGAAACGGTCTTCGGGATGATAGGTCGTGGGCCCATCTGGCCCGCGAGCCGTGGTGCACCCACCCCTGAACTCACGCGGCAGCTCTTCCCTCCTGTAGACCTCTGGTCTCGTGGAGCCCTGGCTATAGGGCCTTCTTATCCTCAGCCCAGAGCAGGAGCACGTGTCGGGGGTGGGGAGGTGGCCACCCTGAGCGGCGGGTACCAACAGGCCGGCGCCCAAGGGAGCTGAGCCGGGACAGGCGGCGCTGTGGAGGTGGGGGGTCCTGGGGTCAGGAGAGCTAAGGAGAGAGCACAAGCCCCTCGCCGGGGCCTGGCAGGGGAGGAGGAGCGAGTTCTGGCCGAGGCGCTCCGGGGCGGGGAAGGCGGCCTACCGCACTGCCGTTGGGAGCTGAGACGGAGCCCGTGGTCCCCGAGGGTGATTAGAGTCAGGCATAGGTGTGCAAGTGCCTGGGGCCTGTTTGCCGGGTGACTGTCCCCCGCCCCCCCCCCCCTTTCCCACCAGAGCTTCGCCTAGGCCCTCCAGGGGGCCCGTGGGTGGAGGTCGAGCTGGCAGAAGAGGCCTCCCCTCTCTCCCCTCGGTGGCCCCCGCCAGCCTGTCCCTCATCCTCCCCCCACGTGTCCCGGCTTCTGCCTCTTAGCTCAGCGGCGCCCGCCTCCAGGTGTCCAGTGCAGACCTGCTCCGGCCATGCTTTCGTGGCCAGAGCTGCTTGGGGGTCCCGCTACCGCCACGGCACCTCAGCGCACCCCTGACCCAGGCTGCTCCTTGAGCCCGGGGCCGGGAGGGACTCGGGCAGGCTGACGCGCCTTCCTCTGCACAGGCTCCCCCAAGCGGCACCACTTCCAGCGGCAGCGGGCAGCCAGCGAGAGCACCGAGCAGGAGGAGGGGGACGCCCCCCACATGGACTTCATCCGGTACATCGCCAGCGCAGGCGACACGGTGGCCTTCCCGCCCCCCGTCCCTTTCTGGCCAGCCCCGCCAGCCCATCCCCCGCTCTCGGCAGGTATTTTGTAGTAGATAGAAGCGTCAGGGGTGGACCTGTGGGCCCCCGCCCCACCCAGTCCCCCGCTAAGTGGCCTGGGGAGGGCTTTCCCCACCCTGCAGACCTATCACATTCTTCCAGCTCCATCGTCCCTCCTGGAGACTGCCTCACTGGGGCCACCTCTCCAGCAAGGACCAGAAGAGGGAAACTGGGGGAGACTGGGTAAGGGCAGAGGGGCAGGTGGGGCCCTGGACGATGGCCACAGGGTCGCCAGGACAGGACGCCTGCCCAGGCAGGGCTGCCAGGGGCGTGTGCCTGCTTGGATATTACTGCTTCCTGGTAGAGTCCACGGCCCCGAGGGGTCCGCTGTGGCCTGCTGCCCCTTCCTTCCTGCCCATGTTCCTGAAGGCTGGATGGCCTCTTCTCAGAAATTGTGGCTACTTCTGCCAGCAGTACCCCCTCCCCCAGCCCCACAGACGGAGGTGCTGGGGTGGTGAAGCTGCCTGAGTAGTCCCGCTGGGGAGTAGGGGCCGAGCTGGACTCCCGCCTGGCCCCGTCCATCCCAGCCACTTCCTTCTCCGCTGAGGTGTTAGGAAGAGGGGAGCGCCACGGGGGAATGTTAACTCTGTGGGTGCGGCGCCAGCCACCTGCAACGCCAGCAGGTGCTTGGGTCAGATACTGTAAAAAAAAAAAAAAAAAAAAAAAAAAAAAAAAAGCCACGATTGAAAGGCAGGTGCCAGGAAGGCTTGGGGTTGATCCAGAAACCACCCCCTGCAACAGGGACCGCCAGCATTTTCTTAAAATCCGCTCTCCGCAGAGCCTGGCCGAGCCTAGGGGGTCCCCACCGGCGCCCACCCTTCCGGACCCAGAGGCAGGGTGGCTGGGGAGAACGTGCAGGGGCGCACACAGCCTTCTTGACTGCTGCGGCCTGGCTTGCAGGCTAGAGGCAGCGGAGGAGGCGGGCGCCGCGGGAGGAGCGAGCCCCGAGTCTCCCCCCGAGCGCAGTGGTGGTGCGGGGCCTGAGCAGCAGCAGGAATCTGATGGTGAGCGGGACTCGGGGCCAGAGCAGGCCCAGACCACCTACCGGGATATCTGGAGCCTGCGAGCCTCTCTTGAGCTGCACGCGGCTGCCGCCTCGGACCACAGCAGCAGTGGCAACGACCGCGACTCGGTGCGCAGCGGCGACAGCTCGGGCTCGGGCTCCGGGACCACCGTGCCCACTTTCCCACCGCCCTCGCCGCCCCCCACCCCCCGGCCGGCAGACAGCGAGGCGGGAGGTCCGCGAAAGCTGTTGCAGATGGACAGCGGCTACGCCAGCATTGAGGGCCGCGGCGCCGGCGAGGACGGGCTCCTCAGCGCGTCCGAGAAGCGCTCTTCCTTCACCAGCGCCGGCCGCACGGCCACTGTGGGCACCAGCTTCGAGGGGGCGCCGGCGCCCACCGAGGCGCCCGTCCGGCCCCGCAGCCCGCGCGCCTGGCCCCGCCGCGCCCCGCGCCGCGACTACAGCATTGACGAGAAGACGGATGCACTCTTCCACGAGTTCCTGCGCCACGACCCGCACTTCGACGACACGCTGCCCTGCGCCACGCGCCATCGCGCGCGCGCGCACCCCCACACGCGCAAGCAGTGGCAGCAGCGCGGCCGGCAGCACAGCGACCCCGGCGCGCGCGCCACGACCCCTGCCCCGCCCGCGGCCCCTTTCGGGGCCGACCCCCGCCCCACGCGCGCGCCCCTGCGCCGAGGCGACAGCGTCGACTGCCCCCCAGAGGGCCGCGCGGGCGACGAACCGGCCGCGCCCGCCATCCCGGTCATCGAGGAGGAGCCCGGCGGTGGCAGCAGCACCTGCCCCGGCTCGGGCCTGTGCGTCGGGCCCCCGGGGACGCTGCTGGACAAGCTGGCGGCTGGCCTCGATGACAGACTCTTCCCGCCGCGCCTCGCCCAGCCCATCGCCACCGCTCCCACGCTGGCCGCCGCCGCGCCCACGTCTCCCGACCACAGCCCTGCCTAAGCCCTGCCTCCTGCACCCACCTCGTCAGCTTCTCCGGCGCCGCCCGGGACCCCTGCCACGGGACCCGCCTGGGGCGCGACGCTCCGGGGCGCGAGCGCTGGGGCCGCGGGGCCTCGCGCGCGCATGCGCGCAGGTCTTCTGGCCGCCCCCACGTGCGCGTGCTCGCGTCCTCGTGACACCCTCGAGCTGCCTCTGGTGGGCACGCGCACACGGTCCCCGTTGGGCACTTAGCAGGTGCCCTGTGGCTTCCCAAAGCGCGAGGCTGCAGGGCCCTGGCTCGGCTGGAGGGGGCGAGGCAGGCTCTCCTCTTCGGGCTCCCGGGGAGAGCGTTCACCTGCCTTCCACCCTAGACAGCAGCCCCTGAGTGGTGGCGTCTCGGGCACAGAGCACCGGGAGGCGCTCCCGCAGGACCTGCTCCCTGGGGCAGGGGCGGGCGGGGCGGGGCGGCGCATGCGCAGGGCGCCCCTGCCAGGACCAGTGGAGCCTCGAGGCGTGTCTGGGCTGCACGCGCTGAAGGCCTTCCCAGGGCGCACGCGCGGGCCCTCTAGGGCCCGGGGCTCCGGAGAGATCGGGGCCGGCCGGCGCCGGCTCTGCAGCGCAGGTCGGGTGGAGGCCGCAGCCGCCGAACCCCTGAAGCTGTTTACCTCACTGCGGCATGTGCTCGCGGCAGTCTGCGCCCCCTCCGAGCAATAAACAACGCCTCGCCGCCACCCCCTCCCGCCGAGTTCCCACGCCCACCCAAAGCATGTGAGTGGGCCACCCGCCCGCCCTGCAGGTGCACCGTCCAAAGAGCAGCCGGAACTCTGTCATGTTTTAAGACACAAAACCCAAACGGCCAAGGTTTCAAGTTTCCCAAGCTTTATTTATTGCCAAAAGATGGGGCAGCCCTCGCCTGCGGCCGAGTCGCCCCGCCCCGCCCCTCCCCTCGGAGCTTCGTGCCGTCTGTGTACCATCCAGTGATGGAGTTTCTCGTGTTTGTTTTCTGGTTGATTATAAATATTTACTGCACACTCTTGCTTTAGTTCGGGTTTTCTCTGGGGACCCAGGGGCACAGAGAACTTGGAAAGAGGGTCGGGGTCCTGCGATCAGGCCCCCGGCTGCTGCACTGGGGAGCCGAGGGCCCTGGGGAGCTTCGGGGAGACCGGTCACCACTGAGGGGACTCCTGTCCAGCGTGGCCAAAGACAGACCCCCTCGGAAGCCCCAGTTCCCACCACCCGACCACCTGCCAGCCGGCAAGACCCGCAGAGCCCAGCCTGCCCCCCCGGGGCTGTGAAGCCCATGAGAGGACCACCCAACAGTTCCCAAACACCCTTCACAATCAGCTCAAATCCACCTGCTTTATTTTTTCTTAGAAAAAGGAAAAGGAACCAACCGAACAACAAAGACAAGGCAGCCGCCTGGCTCCCTTGGGCTCTGGGCATGCATCTCGGTTGACGGCCCTGTTCTACCGGCTCCTGCTGTGGCTGTGGTTTGTCCGAACGCATCACTAGGTGTGGGAGGCGCTAACGTGGAGCAGAGTAAGAAGAAGTCAGGGGTGGGGCGAGGACCAGTAGTCTGAACGTAAAGTGCATGGCAGGGGCTTCCCGCGGGGCCCGCGTGCCGGCGCTCTCCCTCCTCCCGAGGCCCGGGGAGGGGGCTCAGCACAGGGCTGCAAAGTCAATGAGAGGCCGTGTTCACTGGCCATGAGGGGAAGGCCAGTCCCCAGTCCCTGCTGTCCCCCCAGCCACGGCCCTCCAGGACCCCTGGATTCCTGAGGGGCAGTCGGCAAGGAGGGTGTGGTGGCGGCCTTTCTGGGCAGCAGACGTGGGCCAGCAGTCGATGGGAAGACTGAGGACCTGGGCCGTGGCACCTGGATGAGACGGGCTGCAGACGGGAACAGATGGGTCACTCCTGGGCCAGCAAACACATTCTGTATCTCAGGAGGCAGGGCCCACCCACCCTGGGGCCCGCTGACAGGGTGGGGGAAACTGAGGCCTGGTCACACGGAGCTGTCAGGCGTCCAGAGAGACCAGGCAAGGTCGCACTGGTTTGAGGGGCCACCCTGTGGTTCACTCCCTGCCCACTGGGGTTAAGCACCACCCTCCACAGAGCGAGCCAGGCCTCCCTGAAGAAGCAGTTCTCAGCCTGCCTGGCTGGTTCTGATGCTGGCAGATAAGCACTCCAGGGCCACTTGAGGGGGGGCGGGGGCAGCACCCTGGGAGAGGGCACCCCGCCTGCACCCTGAGCAGACGATGAGCTCTCCTGCACCCCTGGGGCCTGATTCCCCTCCACATACACCTTCTTGGACTGGGGCAGGCGGGAGCAGGAAGAGGAAGTGGAGGAGGCCGAGCGGCCACCGGGGTGACAGCGCGAGCCAAACCCAAGACGTCCCAACCTCCCACCCGGCCACCCGGCGCCTCATACACCTCTGGGCTGAGTCCAGCATCACCCAGGGCTGGCAGGACAGGCGGCTCCTGTGAGGGGCCCGCCTCCTGCTCGCAGATGCTGCTGCCCAAGCCACCCCCCACCCCCGAACCCCCAGCCAGGGTCCTAGAGCAAGTGAGTTCCTCTACCTCTGGCCCAGATGCTGGTGGCGGTGGACGAAGACCGACAGAACGGTGAAGGGCAGAACCGGCCCTGGTCAGCAGTGGTGGGCCGGTGCCCTCGGTGCGTCCCATCCCCCCGGGTCCCCGAGGCGGCCTACCTGCGGGCGGCGACCCTCACTGCTGCTTGCAGGCCGACAGCCGGCGGATCTTGCTGCTGGCCGAGCAGGCCTTGCGGGTGGGGTTGGAGGCGGCACTGGCCCGGCGCTCCACCTTCGACTTGGCGCTCAGCTGCGCCGACTCCGTGCCGTTCACGCACACGACTCTGGGCGGGCCCCGGCTCTGCCCGTTCTGACTAGCCTCCTCTTCTGGGACCTGTCCTAGGAGGGAGAAGGCGAGTGTGGGCTGATGGGGGCCCAAGACCAACACCCCCAGGGCCCCCCAGCCCGCAGGCTACGTCTCCGCCTGCCTGGGCTTAGGTCCTCTCTGCCCCGCCGGGCTCCTCCACCTCCTGCCCTGCCTGTCCCGCCCGGGCCCCGCCCACAGGGCCCCTCATGTGGCTAGAGGGAGCCCACCGAGGTGGGGGCCCGGCCCACGCTCACCTGCCTGCTCAGGTTTGAGCCGGGTGTCTGCACCAGGTGGGCTGAGTGCTCACCATCCACCCCAGCACACGGGGAAGGGACCGGGGACCTGGGGCACAGGGCCCTGGGCTCGGCCTGTTCGCAGAGGCCACACCAGGCTGGGCCCTCGGGGCTTGGCTCAGGCCAGGTGTGCGACAGGCATCTCTCCCACGAACGCCAGCCTCGACTCCCCGTGCCGGGCATGGGATGAAGAGATCGGGGCCCAGGGCCTGCCGGTCCCTACTCTCAACTGGGTGGCACCGGCCCTTGCTGGCCTCCGGGGAGCCATGGGCCTGGGGCTGCCTGCCCGAGCTGCGGGGGCGGGGGAGGGGAAGGCGCATAGGAGCTGGCCAACCTGCCAGGGCCCAAGTGGCTCATTCAGTGCACATGGAGAATCGGCCTGCTGCCCACAGTCCGCCCTCCTGCGACACAGGTGGAAAGCTGCCCACGGCTGCCGCCAGCCTACCTCTTCCCCAGCACAGAGCCCCCTCTGGGCCAAGAGTCCCACTGCCTGACAGCAGCTTCTGGAACATGGCATCCTAGGTCAGAGCTCCTCACTGCTGACAGGCTCCTGCTGAGGAAAGCCCTTGGGGGGGGCCAGGAACCCTGCTCTGATGGAGGAGGGGCCACGGGGGGGGGGGGGGGGCGGGGGCAGCTCTGCACAGACCACCGGGAACCCAGCCACCGGCACAGCAGCTGTGGCTGAGGCGGCACAGGACCCGGCCTCCCTGCCCTCAAGGGACTGGGGCACGGCCGGCAAGCCCCCACTCCACCCCAGCCCGAGGCCCGGCACCCAGCTGTCAGGGTGGGCGGCAGACCTCCACAGTGGGGACAGTCCGGGGAGACGGAGGCCAAGCAGCTGAGAGCCTCTGAGCGGAAGCACCCCACCGGGACTGAAGCGAGGAGGGATCTTGGCCCCAGCGCAGCCCACCGCTGACCCACAGGAGGTCAGAGAAAACCCCACTGGTCCTGGAGCAGGACTGTGCTACTTCTGACACGGACGACATCGTCCGGCCAGGCATGTGGCTCCAAGCCTGGAGAGCTGCCCTCGGGTGCGCCCTCCCCTACCCGTCAAAGGCAGCCCCTGGCCTCTCACACGGGCCAAAGGGCACACGGGAGCCAACATACACGGTCAGTATAGTCTGGCGAGGTTCTGGGGATTGGGCAGGGTCCTCACTCAGCCTTCCCGGGACAGCAGACTGTCTACCAGCGAGGGCCCCTCACAGGTTCCTGACACAACACCCCAGCGACTCTGAGAGGCAGGACGCCTTGTCCTCACTCTCCACGGGAAACGGAAGCTCTGAAGGCCGGGGCTCCCAGAGCTAGGACTCCGTACACGTCACCTCCCGGGACTCCTGGGGCCCAGGACCCGGTAGGGAAACGGCTGAGCCAAAGCCACAGAAACTCGGGGTCCAGCAGGCGCTGGCTCTGAGATGACCCTGCGGCCGGCCACGACGGGCTGTCACAGAAACCCCAAGCACGCCCCCCCACAGGAGTGGGACCCATGATCCCCATCCCCGCCCCGGCTCTGGCAGGAAAACGGCGCCGGGCCCACGGCGTTACTGCCCAGTGGGGTCTCCCGGGGGCCCACCCACCACACAGGCCACCTCCACACGCCAATTCTTTCAACAATAGAATCCTCACCCCTGGCAAAAGAGCCAGCACAAAGGGAGACCGGCATCACCCCCACACGCACAGTGTGGCAAACCTTTATGACAGGAGCCGACAGGCTGGCCCCAGGACACAACAGAGCTGTGAGCGCTGTGGGAGGGGGTGGGGGAGGGGCTGGGGGTGGGGCGCTCGGGCAGCTGCACAGGCTTAAGGAGGGAGGCAGGGGTGCCGAGGCCTGGCCTCTACGGCACTGGAGGGGGGAGCAGCGCTACACTACGCCCCGAGCTGCTCTACGCCCCCGGCCTCAGCTTCCTCTCCAGAAAGGTCTGAACACTGGCTCCTCTGCGTGCCTCTCTCCTCTCTAAGCCCTGCCTCAGACGCCTCCTCGCCACCTGGGGAAGCAAGGCGACACGCGTCAGGGCTGGCGGCCGGGCACCAGGAGGGCCACTGGACCCTCTCGGGCCGTCGGAGGGGCTTTCCCCCATCTCTCACCACCGCCCGGCGGGACGCGGTCTGCACTCCCCAGAACACAGGAGGGTCCCCTCCGGGGACGTGATCCCTGCTGCCGTGGGCAGGGGCCCCCGGGCCAGGCCGCGAAGCGGCCGCACTCACCGGGCACCGTGAAGTCCTGAGTGTAGACGATGTCGTCCTCGATATCGAACAGGTCCTCGTCCCCATTGTCGTCCGCACAGCCGTGCAGGTCCTCCAGGTAGGGCACCACCGTCATGCCTCGCCAGCGGTCCTTGCAGTCCGAGCTTGGCGGGATGGGCACGGGCTCCTCTGATGGCGGGTGCTTCTTCCGGAACCAGCTGTGGAAGTCACAGGTCAGGACAGTGCAGGGGCTCCCCCGCCCTCAACACGGGGCACCTCCCAACTTCAGGCCCAGCCTAAAAGCCAGGGGAAGAGAGCGGCCAGATAACCCAACCCTGCCCCCCACTCGCTCCCACCACGTGCACCCCCCACTCTCTCACCGTGCACAGCCCCTGCACCCCAACCCCCGACTCACCCCCACCACGCGCACCCCCCGTGCCCCCAGACCCACCCCCACCACCACGGCCGGCCCCACACGGGACACTCACCTGTGTTGTCTGATCTGCTGTATGGAGAACCTCCTGGCTGGCTCGTATTCCAGCATCCCTGACAGACCAGCAGGGCGTGGGGAGTCAGTGCTGGGGGCGTGGCCCTAGCCCCAGCCCGTGTCAGCCTGTGCCCAGAGGACACCCCCAGGAGAAGGGATGCGGGCACGTGTGAAGGGAGCCCCAGCTCGCTGCTCCAGGCACTCCCCCCGCCCCCGGCCAGCCCCCCACAGGCCTGGCCTCCACCAGTAGGGCCGGCCCGGGCAATGGGGCCAACACGCAGAGTCCATAACTGCGAACACTGGGTGCGCACAGCCCCGGGCCCCACGAGGCTGCCGGCAGGAAGGTGGACACCAGAGCCGCCGGGGAGCAGGGCAGGCCCGCCGCAGCGACGCAGAACCTGTCCGTGTGCTCAGGGAAGTCAAGCACGCAGGCCCACTCTCTGCTGGCCCCCGGCCGGCAAAAGGCAGGTGACGCTAGCGGTCAGCATTGCTAGCCAGGACCAGACGGACGGTCCCCGAGACGGCAGCCGGAGCGAACGGAGGCCAAGAGGGCGACGCGCTGTGGATGTTCGCACAAGGGTCTGGCGCTGGGGGGCAGGTCCCACCCCAGAGCCTGTAGCTTCCACACGGTGGGGTGGGGGGGGGGGGACAGCTCTGAGAGCTCGGCACGTCACACACCCGGAGGACAACTTTGTTCTCCAAACCGCACGGCGATTCGATCTGGAGAGCTGGTCGGACCCCAGGCCTCAGGGCCCGGATGGTACTCTCCAGGCCTGGCTGCAGTGCAGGGGCATCTGCAGACCATGACCCCGGGGCCACCTCGGCCTTAGGGCAAATGCCTTGGAGGTGAGGGACCGGACTACTGATGCCCTCTGCCGTCTACGTAAGCACCCCGATGGGGGCTATTTCAAGCGCTGATAAAAGTAAGGGCGGTAACGGACCGAGCAAAGGAAGCTTCCTTTAGAGAAACCGCCAACCAGCCGCTGCCTGTCAAGAGAAAGTGCGCCGTCTGCCACCTCAGCCGTGTCTGAAATGACCTTCGGTGGAAAAGAAAGCCCTCGTGGGGGGTGAGGGGAGGTGAGAGGGCCATGCTCTGGGCGCACTCAAGGACAAGGAGGGTGGACATCACAACCCTCCTCCAGAGTGCCCAGGAGCTTCCAAGGAGAACTGGGGGCGGGGGATGGGGTGGGGGGAGAAGGCCAGGTCTGAGCAGCAGGCGGGCTGGGCCACAGCGCGTACCGGGAACAGGGCAGAGCTGCTTCCCCCGTTCCCAGAACACCCTGGGCTGCGTGCTCAGCCGCCTTCGCCTTCGCGGGTCCTGGGGTGGCTGTCCGGGCAGGGCCCCAGAGGGAGGGGGGCGCCGCACAGGCTGCCCAGCGCTTGGAGTTCGGCCGCTGCAGCCCCAGCCTCGGCCCCAGCCTCGTTTCATCTTAACGTAAACGTAAGCGCCGGCCTGCCTCAGTTATCGGGAAAGCCTCAAGAGCACGTGAAGTAACGTGAATCTACTCCTTCAACTGAAGTCCCAGGAGGTCTAGAAACCGAACATCCAACGCGAGCCGAGCGTAAAGTCAGTTACACGCCAGAGCCTAAGGACTACAGGCAGAGACAGACCCCGAGGCGCTATCTCGGTGACAACTCTTAGGTACCACTCACACCTGAGGGGGTGCTCTGGATGAGCCAGATCATCACCCACCGGGCCCTGAAAACAAACATCGAGGAACCCCAGGAGGCCAGCTGTGGCAGCCCCGCCCCTTGCGGGGCGGAGGGGAGGTGCCGCCCTGGCCAGGGCCCTGCGTCGGATGCACAGCGCCCCCTGCTGCACAGCCTGGGACACGCAGCAGGAAGAAACCAGCCGGGGGGGGGGGGGGTGCTAGGGGGCCAGAAGAGGGTGGAACCAAGGCCCCAAGCAGGCAGTGGGGCCCAAGGAAGTCAGCAATGCCCCTCCCAGCCTCAGCCTCAGCCTCCAGAGCTGATCCTGCCAGCCACTCTCCACTAACTGGGCCCATTCCTTTGGGGGGGGGGGGGGGGGGAACAGGCCGGGCATGTGGGGCGTGGGGCTGCAGAGATGAAACCCAGCTCTCCAGAGGCCAGTGGTCTGTAGAAAACCCCCAGGACCCCCAACACCCGCTGGCAGCCCGTTCCCGACACCTCCAGCCCCACAGGTGCCGTCCCGAGGGCCTCACCTCTCAGCAAGTCCGAGAGCGGGGGGCCGCAGTCACCCGGGATCGTGTAGTCTCCCTTCCCGATGTTCTCAAACAACTTGTAGATGTTGTCCCCCTCGAATGGGTACAGGCCTGTCGTGATGTTATAGCTTCGCCCCCAAGGGGAAGGAGAGAGGCCCGGTCAGTTGGGGCCTCTCCTGCAGCCCCAGCCTGGGACCAGCCTGGCACAGGAGCCTTAAACCACCCTCACCTGTAGGGCCTCACACTGGGTGACGGGAATGCTCTGGAATAGGTGGTGGTGGTGGTGGCAGCACCACTCTGAAAACACCAGAAACCACTGCACCGGACACCTTAAAAGGGTGGCTCTTACAGCGTAGGAGTGATCTCTCAACAAAATAAAACGAGACAGGGGAGCCCGGGTGGCTCAGTCGTTTAAAGGTCCCACTCCTGATTCTGGCTCAGGTCGTGGTCTCACGGTTCGGGGGACTGAGCGCCGCGTCAGGCTTTGCACTGACAGTGCGGGGCCTGCTTGGGACTCGCTCTTTCCCTCTCTCTCTCTCCCTCTGCCCCTCTGCTCTCACTCCCTCAAAAACAGATAAATACTTAAAAAACAAAAATAAAACGAAATGAAACACCCATGTCGGCCGGCAGCCGCCCTGCAAGAGGCAGGAGGGAAGGTTCTGGAAAGTTAGGGCCTGCCCTCTGTGGCAGGCACCACGCTGACCGCTGCTCACGCAGAAGTGCTCGGGGATGTGCCCCGAGGGACGGACGAGCAGAACTGGGGGACACGGTCTGAGACTCCTCCGGGGTGACGGCGTAGAGTCAGGACAGAAACACTTGCTTCGAGACAACAGCAGTGGCCCTGGGGTGTGAACCGGGGCAAACGTACCAGTACGAGCCCTCACGACCGAGGAGGAAGGCCCGGCCGTGTGCACCCCCAACACAGCTAATCCCGAGGACCCCACAAGGCGGGGAGCGGCCCCCTCTGCTCCTACCCACAGGGGGCTTCTCATCTTGGCACCACGGTTTCTCTGGCACTCTGGCCACCCGGCACAGCCCGGGAACGGTGTCTGGGGGACACGCTAGGAGGGGCGGTTCTAGAAGCCTGAAACCCAAACAGGCCTGAGTCTTTGGTGGGCACAGGAGGGGCCCCTGGCGGGGGTGAAGCAGGGGGACCGAGGCCCACGGGCACTTACAGAGTAACCCCAGCCGACCAGATGTCCACCTTAAAGCCAGAGAAGGTGTCCAGGCCGTTGGCGATCTCAGGGGGCTGGAACGCTGGGGAGCCCTGGCTCGTCCGGCACGTGTCGTCCTCGGCAAAGGGGTGCAGGGCCTGCAGCATCGCCAGGCGGACCTCAGGGAGCAGCCCCCGCGGGAGCGCCCCCTCCTGCCCCCCGGGGCGCTAAGGGAGGCGCACCAACCTCGGCCACACCCAGGTCGGAGATCTTGAGGGTGCCGCCCGTGGTGAGCAGCAGGTTGCCTGGCTTGATGTCCTTGTGCACAATGCCCTGGCTGTGCAGGTACTCCAGGCCGTCCACCAGCTGGCAGAAGTACCTGGGGGGACATGACTTCTGTGACCTGCCCCACCAGGAACCTCGATCCTGCCCCTCGGGTCCCCCTCGGCACCGGGAGTGACCCCGCGGCACCAGAGACATCGGGGCCCCGCAAACAGAAAGGACAGGATGGGTGGCCCAGCAGGGAACCAGAGGGACGCTGACCAATCGGAGCCATTCCTGGTCCCACCTGGGGAAGGCGAGGAGGGCTCCCTGGCCCCCGCTGCCGCCCCACTCCAGGCAGCCCTTCTCTGCGCTCCCCATCGGCCCGAGGGCTGTGCTGTGTCCCCACAATCACTCTGCCTGGACGTGACCACATGGCCCTAAAGGGGCCCCTTGGGGCCAGGGACCCAGGCTCACTCTGCCAGCTTCCCCTTCCCTCACGACACAGGCCGGCAGCGGGGCTGGAGCGGTGTGACTCCCCAGGAGGACCAGCTGACCCGTGGCAGTTCAGGTCACTGTCCTTGGCCTTTCAAGGACCAGGAGGTCCCAGAGTCTCAGGCAGCAAGCCCACCAGGGTCGGCAGACACAGCCGCTGGGCCGGGCAGGCTGCAAACTGGGCCCCCGAAGCTGAGCTTTAAAACACACTGGAGGGGCGCCTGGGTGGCGCAGTCGGTTAAGCGTCCGACTTCAGCCAGGTCACGATCTCGCGGTCTGTGAGTTCGAGCCCCGCGTCAGGCTCTGGGCTGATGGCTCGGAGCCTGGAGCCTGTTTCCGATTCTGTGTCTCTCTCTCTCTCTGCCCCTCCCCCGTTCATGCTCTGTCTCTCTCTGTCCCAAAAATAAATAAAAAAACGTTGAAAATAAAACACACTGGAGCGTTCATCTCGCCGGTGATCAGAAAAACTCGTCCGAACGCGGGACGGGCCCGAGTGTGGGTGACCCCATGGGAGGGGGGAGCCACGGGCCCCCGCGGCGAGCACTCACCCGTGGGCCTGGCACACGGGGAAGCGCTTCTCGGGCACGCTGTCCAGCATCTCCTGCATGCCACACACGCAGTACTCCATCACCATATACGTGCGGGGCTAAGGAAACCACGGACTGACAGGGACCGCCACCCCAGGCAGGGCCTGCCCCCTGGGAACAGCCAGCCAGACGCTCGCAGGAAGGGTTTGGGAGAGAAGACCCCAACCGCGCCTGACGGCCTGGCCGCATCAACAAAGACAAGCGGTAGTGTGCAGAGAGATCGCAGAGCCCGTAGGGCGCCTCTGCCCCTCCGCTGACCTCCCCAGGGTCAACCTGTGGAGGTCTGTGGTCGCCTCGTCTGGGCTCAGTCCTCCGGCCCACGAGAAGCTCTCAACACCCTGAGGGGCTCCGGCCTCACCCCTCGCCCCACAGGAAGCCCCACACCAAGAGGAGACAAAGCTTGCAGGGCAGGAGGGAGGGGCGGGGGTGGGCAGAGGGGAGGGAAGCCTGGGAGCCGCCAGGCCAAGCCGGAGCGGCTGTGTCTCAGGCCAGCAGGAGAGAAGGTCGAGGCCCCCTGCCACATCTCCCCCAGAGGTGTCCCTGAGTGCACCATGCTGGAGAGGAGCCACGTGCTGGAAAGCCTGCCACTCTGTGCCCAGCAAGTCAGTGACAGACGCCTTTGTGGAAAGACATCAGTCCCTTGGCTAGACCTGAGGCCCCGCCCCCCACCTGCCCCCTAGAGCTGGAGCCGGCGGGGGGGGGGGGGGGGGGGGGGGGGGGGGGGGGCCACACCGCCCTGAAGACACAGGGCCCGCCCCCAGAGAGAAAAGGGCAGAGCCAAGGACCGGCCCAGTGAAGCACCCCTGCAGTGACACTCCCCGCCCCGCCCCACCCCACGTCCTACCCTGAACAGAGCAGCCGTGCAGGGCAAGGTGCCCTGCGGCCGGAATGCCAGACGCAAGGAGAGCGCCCTCCACGAGGCCCCCCGGACTTAGGGGTGAGGCCTGGGACCCCGTACTCCCAGCCCAGGGCGCAGGGCGAAGGGAGGGCACAGCACCCTCACAGCGAAGATTGGAAGACACCATGAGGACCTGGCAGGCGGCACTAGCCGGACAAGGCCGCCCTCGGGCTGGTGCCGCCCCGGCAGCCCCCCGGGGTTTGCCAGCCCAGCACCCAGGGTCGCCGAGGGAGGTTTGGGGTCCCCAGGCCCTACAACTGCGCTCGAGCCTGCAGCCCCGACCCGGCGCTCGCAGAGGGGCCGGGCGACCAGAAGGATATATTTTTTGCTTCTCTTCGTTGTACAACACGTCCACCAGCTGGATGACGTTTTTGTGCCGTAATCTCCTCAGAAGCTGGATTTCCCTGAAGACGTAAAACAGAGGCGTCAGCGGAGCCGCCAGCGAGAACGGCTCAGAACACCCTGCTCCCCGCTCCGCTCGGCGGGGAAGGAGAGCGCTTGCCCTGGGGGCGCCGTGCAGGGGTACAGGGGTACAGGGGTGCAGGGGCGCAGGGGCCGCAGGCTCTGAGGCGGCAGTGAGCAGCCACCACGTGCAGGAGCCGGGCTCGGTTACACGGCAAGGCCAGGCCGTGACCGTCCCCGCCGCCCCGCATCCCTTCCGCGCCTCTTGGTGGGGACGAAGCCCCGGGCGGTGCGCCACAGCCGGAACGTGCCCGCAAGGCCCCCTTGCTCTCCCTGGCGCCCCGCAGCCCCTGGGGAAGGGCAGAGAGCCCAGGAGACCTCCGCGGCTCCCGTCCGGGCACAGGCCCCACCAGAGTGGACGCCACGGCCCACCCGGCGCCACGCACGCCCCCGGCCCGTGCCCAGCGCTGCCCGCTCTGCGGACGGCCCCCCGACGCCTCACCTCTCCGGGGTCTGAACGGGGGTGGGGGGGGGCCCTCACAGCCGGCAGGTACAGGGGGAGCGGTCGGCAGCCCCTCGGGAGGCCGCCGGCCAGCAGCCGAACCCACGGTGCCACTCCAGGTGTGTGCCGTGCCCGCGAGAACTGAAAACACGTCCACACAGAAGGCTGCACCTGCCTGGCCAGGGCAGCGCCGGCCACACAAACCTCCAAGCCGGAACCACCCCAGTGTCCACCGCGCACGCGTTATGTCCACACACGACTGTGCCCACCGCGCACGCGCACGCCCCTCAGGCGCGTCCACCGCGCACGCGCACATCGCTCAGCCGCGAGCAGGAGCGAGGCGCCCACCCCCGCCACCCCCAGGACGGACCCCGGACACACGACGCTCAGGGAGGGAACCCGACACGAGAGGCCACGCGGGGTGTGAGTCCCCGTGTGTGAAATGTCCAGAACGGGCCCGTCCACGGACAGGAGGGGGGCTCGTGGGGGCCGGGGGCTGGGGGAGGGGCAGGGAGTGACTGCTGATGGGGACCTTTAGGTTGCTTTAGGGTTGCTCTAGGGATGACGAACTAGATGAGCGCGTGGCGGGTGCCCATCCCCACGAATACATTAAATGCCATCAAACCGTACGGAAAGTCTAGGAGGTCCTCAGCAGAAAGCTCAGGCACGGGCTGGAGAGCCCACCGTCCTCACAGACCCAGGCCCCGCCGCCACCTCCAGGGGGCCTCTCCTGACAACCCCCCCCCCCCTCCCCAGGGCAGGTCCTCTGCGGTGTGATGCCTGGAACCACCCAGGGCCCAGGACTCGGCGTGTGTGCACAGCCCCGCACCCCAGACCGGAGACCCCAGACCCAGAGGCCATCGCCTCACAGAGCAAAGCACAGGCTTGCAGGCACTTCCCCCACAAACTCACCGACCAAACCCTGTCCCCACGTCCCCACCCCCCACCCCTCCACCCCCCCGCAGAGTTCTGGGCTCAAGGAGATTGCTACCCTAAATCCCTCGTTTTCCTGTTTTTCCACAGTATCCCTACCCGTCTGACTACTGAGGCCCAGGGATGCTGCACATATAGAAATACACACAGAGTGGGAGGGAGAGGGGGTGACAAGCAGAAGCCGGGGCGGCCCTGCTTGTACCCTCTGAGCCCTGCGGACTTACTCCGCCGTCCCTCCCGAGCAGAGATCAGAATCCCTTTTTATCCCCCCAAATAATTAACGCAGGGTGTCTCCCCCTCGGCACTTCTAACATTCTGGGCAGGTCGCTCTCGAGTGGGGGCGTCCTGGGCACTAGTTCAGTAGTATCCCCGCCTCCCCCCCCCGCCCCCCACCACTCCTGACAGCCACAGACGTCCCCAGACAGGGCCCACTGTCCTCTGGGGGTGGGCGGTGTCAGGTGAGGGACGGTGCCCTGCTGTAAAGGATCAAGGTCCGTGACGAGCAGGAGCGGAACCTCAGGCCACCCCTGTCCTCGCCTCTGAGCCCCTCTGGGCCAGCACGGGGCATCCCCTGGAACTCAGGCCTCATCTCCCTCCCTCAGCCCTTCCTCCACCCCCTCCCCCCTCAAACCATCCCACTCCCCTGCCTGCCCCAGCCCTGCTCCGTGTGTCCAGAGGGACTCTCCGCCCACTGGCCCATCACCCTCCATTTCTACCCAACAGGCACGGGATGGCAGCAAATACCCATTTATGGGGGGGGCGGCCGGCCATCAGCCCCCAGCCACCAGCACAGCGGTGCACGGCCTGGGAGACGACCGTGCCAAAACGGGAAGGATGTGCAGTCTTGTCTACACCTGCACAAAACCCCACTGGCAGGACACACGCCAGCAGACCCCTCTGGGGTCACCGCCAGGTGCTGCCTGGACTCCTGTCAAGGGGTCGGCAGCCCAGGTGGATTTAGCAAAAGGGGCAGGAGTGAGACAGCCCCAGAGGAGAAGGGCATCCGTGCACGGCGGGAGCTAAGTTAGCAAGCCCTGCGTGCCCGGGGGGGACCGACGGGGTCAGCCCCAGAGACAGACCCCGACTCCTCCAAGCTCTCGCTTCCTGGGACCGCACACAGGACTGGGAACAGTCAGCACAGACCACAGCACCGGAATGAGATTCTCCAACACATCGGGATATCTCCGGTCAGCTGCCTTCACTACGGCCTGGTGAGTCAAATGCTTCCTCGACCTGTCCGTGCCACCCTCTTGGCCCTGGAAACTTCCTCAGGGCCCTCTTCTTCATCCAAAGAGATAGCTTCAGGTACCTGCAACGTAACTAAAATGCATGTGTTAATGGGGCACCTGGCTGGATCGGCCGGTGGACCGTGTGACCCTTGATCTCAAGGTTGTGAGTTCGAGCCCCATGTTGGGTGTGGCGCCTACTTAAAAATAAATAAAATAAAAATAAAACCCATGTGTTGAGACCAGGAGGCCTTTCCTTCTTCCAGCCAAATGGCGACCACCTGTAGGGGATGTGGGGCAGCAGGACCGCAGCATCTACAGCAGAGCTCCACGCAGACACGGGGACGGAGCCCGGGACCACGCTTCTAATCCCACACTGAGAGTCAAGGGGCCCCGGGGAAGCCCACCCCAGGTCCTCACTGATAGGAAGGCGAGCCCCCCGCTCTGCATTGTCCTCGCATGCCTCCCCTCCACCCACCGCCATCAGGATGAAACCACCACCCAATGTCCATCCTCTACAAGATGGTCACAGCACCAGCTCTGAACCGAACCAGAGGGCAGCACCCTTGCCTCTGCAGTGAAACAGCTCAACACTCCTACTCCAACGTCCAAGAAGTTTGTTCTTAAAAATAAAAGTCCACACTCTGACGTAAACAGGCGGATCCACCGTGGGCATGCTGGGCTGTCCACTTGTTTGTTTGGTTCACTGTGATCAAAGCACTGCGAGTGAGCACTCGAGTCAGTCACCTTATCTCTACCAGGAAAGGACGGACACAATGTCAGGCAGTCCCCGAACAGAAGGGGCAGTCCCCGAACACAGCTGGCAGCGGCCAGAGCTCCAGGACAGAGAGTGCAGGAGGAGGGCACGCCAAGCCATCTGCCCAGGGACCCCCGAGCGTCCTGGGGGTTCCTATCACCTCTGTACTTTCCGTGTCCCCTACAGGTTACATCGTGGGTCTAAACACAAAGAAAAACAATGTGTAAAGAAAAAGGAAAGGCGAGGAGCTCAGCCCGGATGCAGGAAGTGGAGGCAGAGGAAGTGGTGCCTTCCGCCCCCCCCCCCCCCCCCCCCCCCGGCTCAGTGCCTGTGGTCACAACCCTCCCCGCCCCCTCCTGCTGCCTGGGACCTGCCCAACCCAAGTGGACTGCTTAGCCGACTTGTCGATTAACTGGAGGAAAAACCGAATGAGGGTCATAAAGCCATTCAAGCTTACAGAGGAATGGAGAGTCACTGCCTTCACAGTCACGTCGGCCCCAAACAAAACACACAGTGACAAACAGGCCCACTGCCTTGAGAAGCACCGGCTCCACGCATCCCCGAGCGAGGCCCGCGCGTCACTCCCCTTCAGATGAGGAGGGGTCCGCTGGGCTCCGAGGGGCAGACCAGGGGCCATGGCAGCACTGGCAGAGGGACACTGAGCAAGATCCCGTCACCTCTCAGCCCCGCTGTTGATGCTTCTGAACGCTGTCCCAGGAGGGAGACTAAAACAAGGGGAAGTTGCTCGTAGGACGGTACACACACGTCCCCAACAGCACGACTCACAGGAGGCGTCAAGTGGACACGACCTGAACGCCCCACCGGCAGGTAAGTGGACAAACATGACGTGGTCGATCTGTACACATGCACGTCCCTCAGCCGCGAGCAGGAGCGAGAGGCGCCCACACCCGCCGCCTCGCGGACGGACCCTGAACACACGACGCTCAGGGAGGGAACCCAACACGAGAGGCCACACAGGGTGTGAGTCCACGTGTGTGAAACGTTCAGAGCAGCTCATCCACGGACAGGAAGGGGCTCGTGGGGGCTGGAGGAGGGGAGGAGGATGGCTGATGGGGACCGGGTTGCTTTCGGGGAGGCGGACCGTTGCCCCAGCCACGCAGCGTTGAGAGTTTCACAATCCGTGTAAGTATTCAATGCCACCGAATCACACCTCATCGCCACCAACGTCGGTGTGTGAGTTCCGTGTCAATAAAGCTGTTCGAATAAACTGCAGTCCAGCCACATGGTGGGCCCAGAATAAAGGGCGGCTCTGCCAGCGTCCCGTACACTGTGAGGCCTGGCTCGCGACCTACCGCCCCAAGCTCCCACGTTTCAGAATGAGCCCCGCACCAGGGAAGGAGCGGACATCCAGGGAGGACGCCAGGACGGTCCCTGTGAGTTGCAGTGGACGGACCACGCCCTCCCGAGGCCACCTCTGGCAGCCAGCCAGCCGGGGGTTAAAGTGGAACCCTTCCCGACACGGGGCGGGGCACCCCAGCAGACGCTGGGACCTTGTCGAGGCCGCCTGGGACAAGACCAGGAGCCGACAAAGTCCAGGGCTCTGATCCTGGACACACTACAATCCCAACCATTCACCACCCAGATCCAACTATCTGCCAATCACCGCGAGGCGGCCCAGCCTGGAAGCCGGCGCCTGCCTGCGTACAGAGCAGCCGCCCCTGTGCCGAGGACCCGCTGCTCCCGGGGCTCACTCGGGATACGGCAGCTGGCTGGATGAGACTGGCTGCGGAGGCTGGGGGACCGGCAGTCGGGACGCAGCTCGTCAGAGGCACACACGCTCCCTTTGACCCCAAGACTCCACTTGCGGTGACGTGCCCTTCCAGCACCCTTGCACTTATCACGGCACGTGGCAAGAAGTAACTCGCCAACGTGGCAAACAGAGCCACCAGCACCAGGTGGGTCGGACCCGGCCACGGAGCCCTGCCGCCCCAACAAGACCACCACCGAGACGCGTAGTGGAGACCCGACGACTGGCAGGGGTCCGAGAGCCACAGCCTGAGGGGCAGAGTGACCACCCCGTGACCTTATACGCCGACTTTGTATGCCGGTAAGCAGCAAGTGAATTTTATGATCCCAAACATCTGATGGAAAAAAGCCCACAAGGAACATTTTGTGGCGCATGCGACTCTCCGGAAAGTGAGTTGCAGCGTCTGTCGTGGTCGTGGGCACAGCCAGTCAGCCGCGCACCTGCTGCCCGCAGCTGCCTTCCCGCGGCTCCAGCACGGATGCACAGCGGTGCGCAGCCCAGGAGACAACCGTGTCAAAACGGGAAGGATGAGCAGTCTTGTCTACACCTGCACAAAACCCCGCTGGCAGGACACACACCAGCAGATCACGCCGGCTGCCCCCGGAGAAGCGGGAGAGAGGCAGACCCCACCAAATACCTTCTTCCCAGCTTTTACAGGTTCAATCCATGTGATTTACTGCCCGTTAGAAAAACAATACCACTCGCTTCCTAAAAACGATCAGGGTATATAAAAAGTGCTTGAACAGGTTTAAAGAAAAAACGCAAAAAAAGACTTGATGAGATCACAGATGACTCTTTCTCCTACTTGATGCTTTCTGAAACTTTCTCACTCTATAAAAAGAACCTGTTAGTTTCTAGAAACAAGAAGGAGAGAGGAGCCAGTGCAGACCCCGGGCGGTCTTCCTGGGAGGAAGCCACATGACGGGAGGGCCACCCCGGGCCACCCCCCACCACCTTTACCACAGGCATCATTCGTTAGGAAAAAGGCTTCTGATCCACGCTGGGACTCCAGAGCTTGTCTGGACGGTTCCGGACACTTCACTCGGAGAAGAGCTGTTGGGGTTTATTAAGCCTCTCGAAGACAAAGGAGCCTTTTTTCCCCGCAGCCGGCTGGCAGCATGGCCGGCCAAGGAGTACAGGCTTCCCCATGCAAGGACACCCCTCTCCTTCCCCTGAGAGCCGGGCCCTGAGCTGATGAAACGGGCACTGGCACAGGGCCCCACAGCTGGGACACCTTATGCGAACGGCCAAGCCAGCTGGGGACCCCGAGCCCCTCCACCTCCCTGGCCTCGGTTTCCCCCCAGGTTCTTCTCAGGGACGCTGCGGGACCGAGCCCCTTGCAGCCCCAACACGGCACGCTCACGTGTGTCCACAAGCTCTTGGGGCCCCGACTGGCCATTCAGGAGTGCGGAGACTGGGACGCCGGGCTCAGCAAACCCCGCCCCCCCATCAGGTTCTGGTGGTTCGTGTCTCCCACAAGTACAAGGGAGCTCTCGGAGGTGGTGGAACGCCCTCTAACTTGACCTTGGGTGTGTGCATTCGTCAGGACTCACACTGCGTCTGGCGGACAAGTGTCTCTACGACACCTGCACCGTGCCTCAGCAGAGCGGGCACTCGCCCACCGCAGCACCACCCCTGTGTCCCAGCAGGGGTCCGCGGAGTCCTGCGGCCACCAGGAGCCCCAGGACAGTCAGCAGGGTGGGCGTGGGGGACTCTCGCCACGGATCAGTTGGTGCCAGAACGCAGCCCAGGCCCTTGAGAGGGACTCTGGGAACCTCAGGGTGCTGTTCCCAAGAGGCTGGGGGGCCACAGCGGCACGGAGTCCAGTGGCCAGCCCCAGGGATGCTCCGTGGACCCGTGCCGCCTCCAAGCAGGAGAGCTCAGCCGCGGGTGGGCCCTGTTCCCCAGACACATCAGGGGATGAGGAGAGGAGCCAGTGGGACAGAGATGGACCCTGGACATTGGGAGAGGGGCTGTGCCAGGAGTGGGATCCAAGAAGCAGGAGCCCGAGTGCAGCCCCACACCCCGCAGGAGTGCCGGCAGGCTGAGGCCACGCAACCCCTAGGTGCTTCTGGCTTAACGAGAAAACACCTAGAAGGCAGCCGTTGAATGGGGATTCCTGACTCGGGGGTGAAGGATCGCTTGGACCTCAGGAGGGTGCCGGTGGGCCCCCCCCCCCCCCCGCCTCAGTCTCCCCCCGCATGCAGGTGGCCCCTGTCCAACCCCATGTCACAGGTAAGAGACTGGCACAGAGAACTAGGGCATCCGGCCATCCCTTCTCCACGTCCACAGGCCGGGGCATGAAGACCAGAAGAAGGCCTCATCGAAATACAGCCCGCCCTGGCTCTGGACCACACTGTCCAGAGGCCGGGCACCAACACGGGAGCCAGTCCGGTCTCTGTCCTCAGCCCATCCATAATTTCACCACACCCAGACCTGGGCCGGCCCGGGGCAAGTGAACACAGCTCAGCTTCTGCGTGAGAGCAGGCTGGGCCAGGAAGGGGGAGGTGAAAGCGGACAGAGGAGCAACACTTTCCAGGATGGGCCTGGTGGGAGGGCCGACAGCGGGACGTCCAAGGTCGTCAGTCAGTCCTGCCACCTGGCCCGTTAGATAAACCCCTTCTTGGAAACTGGAGGCTGGGAGGAGCACGAGCCCAGGCAGGGTGGGGTCCCAGGGGCTGGCAGCCGACAAGAGGGGCACCTCCTCCTGAAACCAGCAAGAGGGATGGAGACACGGCTCCCACCATCTGTGGGGAGCCTCCTGCATGCAGACTCCGAGACCTCTGCAAAGCCCAAGAGCGGACAGGCGCCCGGGAAAGTCTGGATAAAAAGTTTGCCAGGACCTGGGCTGATTCCTCTCCCAGGGAGTCACCTGGGCTTGTAGTCACGGATGCATCTAGTGTCACATCCCAAATGAGCAAGAAAGGGCTAAGTTACCCCCTGCTGACCGATAAGCCAGTGCAAACAATTATTTTTGGCAACCGCAGGGCTCCCCTCCAACAGGATAAACAAATCGCATTTCACCCGGCCCTAGTAACAGCTGCACGCTGCGCAGAAAACCTGCTGGTGGCGGCCAGGGCCGTTTAGGAACACGGTGTCTCAGGGCCAAATAAACATTGGCTGGTTCCACTGGGCACCTAAATTCTTTGGACAGCTGGGGGCGGGGGGAGGCGCGCCCCCCTCCGAAAAAGGCTCTGACACCGCATCCTAAGAAACGGGACACCCGGCTGCAACAAGCCGGCCTGACTTCGTTAAAGTAACAAAGCAGGTTTCCACCGACACCTTCCCTGTCAAGGAGGACACGGGAGCTGAGGGGACAGGAAGGAAGGGAGGAGGAAGGAAAGGAGAAAGGGAAGGACGGAAGGCGACCACCCTCGCTGGCCGGCCGCTCGCTGACCCAGGAAGCCCACACTTACTTCTTCACGTTGGCCTCCCCATTGGGGATCCTTCGCAACTTCTTCTTCTTGAGGATTTTGACGGCTCTCCTGCAGAGCGTCTCCGAGTCCAGCACCTCCTTCACCTTGCCGTAGGACCCCTCCCCCAGCAGGTCCCCCATCAAGTACTTGCCGATGAGCTTGGCCCGCTTGCGACGCGGCTGGTAGATGACCTCCGTGGAGTCGATGCGGTGGATGAACGTGTCCATCCCCACGGACATCAGCTCCCCCTCTGTAAACATGCCCAGCTGCTGCGGGTCGGCCACATCCATCCTGGACTCTCGCGGGCGGTCCCTTTATCTTCCTTATCTATTCCCCCGGAAGAGCGGTTCTTCCTTTTGTCCCCCTAAAGTTCCCTTCTCCAAGGAAAAAAAAAAAAAAAAAAAAAACGCAAAAAACAAAAATCAACAAAAAACGCAAAAAACAAAAACAAAAAAAGGGAAATCCTTCTTCGAAAAGAAACGATTGTACTAGTCGTGAGTTCAAGAGGCGCGCCTGGCCCAGAACCCCGGCACCCGAGGGTGCGGAGGGTCGCAAGTCTGGGTGCCTGCCCGCCTCGCAGCTTCGGGTCGGGCCGGCGCGTCCACGGGGGCCCTCAGGAGGCCGGTGGGGCTTGCAAGTGCTAGGTCATCCTCCAGGGACTTTAGACCCTCGGACAAACACCGCTGCAGCCAAACCAAGTCTTCTCCGGGACGGGCATTACCAGCGGGTCGTGGCGCGCGCCCAGAGAGGGCCCCGCGGCGGCCGGCCGGCCCCAGGGCCCCAGGCTGGGCAGCCGAGCTTCGCTGGGGGCCGGGCGCGCTGCTGGGGGCGGCTCCCGGCGGGGCCCGCCGTCCCGGGGGCCCGCGGTTGCGGCAGGTGCCTGTCCGGAAGGCGCGGGGGGCACCGAGGTCCGCCCCCGCCAGCCCCGAGCGCGCGTCGGGGGGCCGGGGGCTGCCCGGGGCCCTCCCGCCGCGGGGAGCAACTTCCGTCGGAGCCGGCCGCCGCCGGGGCGCCCCCACACCGGCCTGGGACCCCGGAGCGGCCGTCCCCCGCCCCAAACGGCAGCCCGCGCTCGCTCTCCGCCGAGAACGCCGTCGGCCGCGGGCCGCGGGGCGCGGGGACCCGCAGGGCTCCGGGCGGCTGAGGCGGCGCAGGCCGAAGGCCCGGGCCGGGGGTTCCCGAGGCCGCCGGGGCCCGGACAGCGCGTGCCCCCGCCGCAGCCGCCGCACGTGTGGAGCAGGCGGGGCGGCGCGGGGGCCCAGCCCATGCAAGGCGGCGCGGAGCCGGCCGGCGCCCGCCGCCGCTGCCGCCCGCTCCCCGCCTCAGTCGCGGACGCCCCGGGCCGCCTCCCCCTTCCGCGCCCGACACGCCGCCGCCATCTTGTTTACCTCCCGCCCCCGCCCTGCGCCGCCGCGCCGCCGCACGCCCGCCGGGGGGGCCCGCCCCTCCCGCCGCTGACGTGCCCGCCTGTTGGCTGGGCCGTGAGGCCCCGCCCCGCGGCCCGCCCCACCACCGCTGCCGATTGGGCCGTTTGGACACAGGCAGGCGCCCAAACGGGGATTGGTTCACTCTCGGCCCCGCCCCGGGGGTGGATACAGCTTGGCACATTGGCCCGCGGAGGAGCCCGTCATGGGGTGGGGGGGTTGGCGGGAAGCGGGCGCGGGGAGCCCGCAGCGTCGACCTCTGAGGGGCTCGGGGCTGGCGTCGGCGGTCGAGAGCGACAACGGCCACCTGGGAACGGCTGTGCCGCGGGCAGAGCCCTCGAGGAGCCCCTCACCCACAGACCCCCTCGGAGGCCAGGGCAAGGGTCACACAGTAGCCCCCAGGGAGGGGCGACCGGCCGACTCTGTCGGTGGAACGTGCGAGCTCTGCTGTTGGGGATCTTTGAGTTCCAGCCCGACGTTGGGTGGGCTTAGAGCTTACTTTAGACATCAGTAAATTAAAAAGTGCCCCGGGGGCTCCTGGGGGGCTCAGTCGGTTAAGCGTCCGACTTTGAGTTCGTGAGTTTGAGCCCCGCGTTGGGCTCTGTGCTGAGTCTGAAGCCTGCTTTGCATTCCGTGTCTCGCTCCCTCTCTGCCCCTCCCCTGCGCTCTCTCGCGCGCGCGCTCTCTCTCTCTCTCTCTCTCTCTCTCTCTCCCAAAAATAAACATTAAAAAAAAAAGTTTTCTTTCTGAATGGCCCAAAGTGGAACGTTCCAGGCCAGAGACCCTTGCAGAGTCTCTGCACCCAGAGGGGACCCACTGCGGGGAAAGCAGTGGCCCAGGTGCCAGCAGAGTGCTGTGGGTACAGAGTGGACAAAGTGGGCGGATGTGAAAACACCTCCCTTCCGTTGCCCAGCACTGTATTCTTAGCTCTGCACAAACTGTTCATCTCATCTGGTGTGACCCTCCTGGTTCACGACAGCCAGAAAAGTGGGACCTAGGGGAGCAGCGCCATCAGATCGGGACTCCAGGCTGGCGACCTGTGAACGCCCTGAGCCTCTGTGCAAACTTGGTGTGCCGGAGAGTGGTGGTTGGACATGCCCCATGAGTGTCTTCACCGTCTCCGGCACCCATGGAGGGGGACTGATGTGACTCTGCAGGGAAGGGGTCACGCGCCACATCGGCAGGACCAGCAAACCCCAAAATTCCGCTGAGAAGGGAATCCTACCTACCAGAGGAGAAGCCAGTAAAATACAATAGAAAGCAAATAGGGAAAATAGATGAAGCCAAAAGATTGTTCCTTGAAAAGATTTTTTTTTTAACGACAAAACTCCACGTTCACCAAGAATAAAAGATGACCCGTACCAGGAATCAAAGAAGGGATACCACTACAGACCCTAAAGATATCAAAAAGCGGGGCGCCTGGGTAGCTCAGTTGGTTAAGCCTCCGACACTTACGTTCAGCTCAGGTGGTGGTCTCACCTTGATTTTCTTTCCAAAACTCGTCACCATGAGGGGCACCTGGGTGGCTCAGTCAGTTAAGTATCTGACTTCAGCTCAGGTCATGATCTCACAGCTGGTGAGTTTGAGCCCCACGTCATCGGGCCCTGTGCCGACGGCTGGGACCCTGGAGCCTGCCTCAGATTCTGTGTCTCCCTTTCTCTGCCCCTCCCCCCTCACTCTGTCTCTTTCTCTCTCTCAAAAATGAACATTTAAAAAATTTATTTTTTATTTTTTTAACGTTTTATTTATTTTTGAGAAGAGTGAGACAGAGCATGAGCAGGGGAGGGTCAGAGAGAGGGAGACACAGAATCTGAAACAGGCTCCAGGCTCTGAGCTGTCAGCACAGAGCCCGATACGGGGCTCGAACGGGCTCGAACTCACAGACCGCGAGATCATGACCTCAGCCGAAGTCGGCCACTTAACTGACTGAGCCACCCAGGCGCCCCAGCATTTAAAAAACTTTTAAAAACAATGGACAATAAGTGTTGGCAAGGATGTGGAGACACTGGAACAATCTCATACAGATGGTGCAGCCACTTTGGAAAAAGCCAAAAGGTTGAAAACAGTGTTTCCATGCGGCCCAGCTACTCTTATCCTGGGTTAGCACACACAGGTCCACACAGAAACTTGTACACTGTGTGTTCACAGCAGCAGGATTCACGACAGCCAAAACTGGGGGAAAAAAACAAAATATCCATCCACAGATGAACATATAAACACAACGTGTCCCCCGAGCACGCGCACGTCCCTCGGCCGCGAGCAGGAGCGAGGCGCCCACCCCCGCCGCCCCGCGGACGGACCGAACACACGATGCTCAGGGAGGGAACCAGACACGAGAGGCCACGCGGGGTGTGAGTCCACATGTGTGAAACGTCCCGAACAGGCCCATCCACGGACGGGAAGGGGGCTCGTGGGGGCTGGGGGGAGGAGTGGGGAGTGACTGTTGATGGGGACCGGTTGCTTTTGGGGTGATGGAATGTTCTATGACAGGTGAACTGACTGAGGCTTACAGGAAGGAAGCCACCTGTCCAGGTCCACAGTGGATCTGGGACTCCAGGTTATGGGGGTGGGGGGGCAGGTTATAGTAGGAGACCCCAGGCTATATGTGGAGGCTCTAGGTTGTAGGTGGGGGGCAAGGTTATGGAGGGCCCCATATTACAGATAAAGATCCCCAAGTTACAGGTGGGGGACCCCAGGTTATTGAAAGGCAGCCTCAGATTATGAGTGGAGGGCTTTGGTTTACACACAGGGGCCCTGGCTTACAGGTAAGAGCTCCAGATTATAAATGGTAGTCCCAGGTAATGGCAGAGGGCCTCGGACAACAGGCGGGGACCCCAGGCTATAGGTCAGGGCCCACCAGCCCCTCCTGGGCTCAGGCCTATAGCCTCTGCCTTCCTCTCCTCCCACGATCTCTTCCTCACACCCCTCGTTTCTCCTGCCCACCCCATGACCCCCCCTACACACAAACACTTGTGCCCAGTTGGCCCCCTTGCAGCCCCCGCTGACCCTCTGACATCCTCCCTTTACGCCCCCCCCCCCCCAATGGAGGACAGAGGAAGCCCGCGGTCCTCCTGGGCACACGACCAGCTGGCGCTCCATCCCAGGTCTCCACCCACTCAACGGGTATCCTACATGTCAGGTTCCTGACCCTAGCCCCTTCCTCTCCATGGACCCAGCTCAGCCCCATATCCATCGAATAAGGGCCCAGGAGCCAGAGGGGTCCTTCCAAATTGAGGTGAACCCCCACTGGGAATCCAGCCATGGTTCCAGGTTAGGGGGTGGCTGGGATGGGGGCGGGGGGCATGTGGGCTTCTCTGCCGCCACCAGGGGGCGGGCAGGTACTGCAGCCGAGGTTTCTGGACTGCGGGTGTGTGTGTGTGTGTGTGTGTGTGTGTGTGTGTGTGTGTGTGTGTCTATGTGTGTGAATGAGATGTCAAAACCACAGGGTTGGAAGCCCACACATGATCCCTCAGGGCGGTGACACTCTGGACCATCATTGTCACCCTTATTGGACCTTGTTACACACCTGGTCACAGGGCAGGGATGCCCTACCGTCACACACCTACAGTTGACTGTCCCCCTTCCCCCGGCACTGTGGACACTGGGGGGCTGGTGTCATCCTCTCTGGGGGTCCTGGGCACTGCAGGGGTTGAGCAGCGTCCCCAGCCCCCACTCAAACGATGCCCCCAGTCCTGACCGCAAGTGTCGCCAGACATCGCCTGGGGTCCCCTGGAGCAGAACTGTCCCCAGTTGACAATCTGCTTTAGAGATACACGCTGAAGCATTTACGGCTGAAAGGCTATGAGTCTAGGATTCTGCTTCAAACATTCCCAGGCAGAATGTACATCTGAAGTGTTTGGGAGAAAGTGTCCTAAGGTGGCCCCTTAAGTGTTCTTAACTTAAGCAGGGTTTATTGGGTTGAATGGTGGTCCCTGAAGGAGGTTTCCCCATCCAACTTCCCAGAGCCCGTGAATGTGACCTCACTCACTGTTGTCACCAAGCTAGGGATCTTGAGATGAGATCATCCTGGGTTACTTAAGTGGGCCCTAGATCTAATGACAATTGTCCTTATAAGACACACACAGGGGACATTTGACAGAGAGGACCAGGTATCGATGGAGGATGTGATAGAGGGATTCTCGGCTGCCTGGAGCCCCCAGAGGCTGGAGGAAAGGGGAAGGGCCTCCTGGAGCCTCTGGAAGGAGCTCGGCCCCCCACACCTGGCTCCAGAATGGGGAGCGGATGAATTTCTCTTGTTTCAGTCACCCAGTGAGCGGTCATTGGTCTCAGCCGTCCTAGGACACTAACACAGAAGCTTCCTGAGAATTGCGAGGCGGGCAGTTTGATGAATCTTGACGAAAGCATGTAATCACCACTGTAGTTGAGGGATAAAATCTTTTCTTCCCTCCCGACCCCCCCTCACACGCCTTTGTGGGGGTCATCGCTTCCCTCTGCCTTCCTTCCCAGGAAAGGATCGAGTTTTGTCCCTTGTAACTCGGTCTTTTCCGGGTGTCACATAAATGGGATCCCACGGCAAGGCGTACTTCACTTGAGATTCATTCATGGTCTCGCGAGCCTTAGCGACGTGTCCTCCCTGCGCTCCTGGAACGCCCTCGTATGAACGGGCCGCGGGTCTTTCGCCCACTTGGGTGGTTTTCTGTTTTTGGCGACTGCGAGTCGTGCTGCGGTGAACACGTGCGTGCAGGTTTTTGTAGGGACAGAAACTTCCATTTCTCTCGGGTGACGCCTAGGGCTGGGATGGCCGGATCCCACGGCCGTTCTGAGCAAACCGTTTTCCAGAAGGGCCGCACCGTCACCCCACGAGTTCAAGGTGCGGGACACGGCCACCGCAGCCTGCTGAAGCCCGGTCCTGCCTTCTCCCACCTGCCTCCGGAAGCTGACGAAGCACCCCCTCCAGGCTACCCGAGGGGCGACCGTAATGATCGTAATGATCGTGGTTGACACATGCTGACACTCAAAGTTCACTGCTGGCTGGCCTCCAGGCTGAGGTCCTTCCTCCCTCTCACCATCCTCCGGTCAACAAGGGAGACTCCTGGGCTCGCAGAGGTACCTGTGTCATTGTCCAGGGACATAAGAGCAGGGGTCAGCTGACCTGTTCTGTGAGGGACCAGAGGTCAAGTGTGTTCAGCTGTACGGGCCCAACCGTCTCTGTCACAACCGCTCCGCTCTGCTGGTGGGGTCAGGAAAACAGCCGCAGGCAATACGTAAACGACCGCGTGTGTCTGTGCCAAGAAAACTTTATTGACACCGATGTCGTATCGCTTCGCGTGTCACAAAACAACCCTTCTTCCGAAATGTTTTCAGCCACGTAAACACAAACATCTCGGGGCGCCCGGCTGGCTCGGTGGGTAGAGCCCGTGACTCTGGATCTCAGGGTCGTGAGTTCAAGCTCCGCTTTGGGCGTGGAGCTCACTTTAAAACACAAAAAGGAGGGGTGCCTGGGTGGCTCAGATGGTTGAGCGTCCGACTTCGGCTCAGGTCCTGATCTCATGGGCTCGTGGGTTCGAGCGCCGCGTCGGGCTCTGTGCTGACGGCTCGGAGCCTGGAGCCTGCTTCCGATTCTGTGTCTCCCTCTCTCTGTCTCCCTCTCCCTCTCTGGCCCTCCCCCGCTCTCCCTCTGTCTCTCAAAACTAAAAATAAATAAATACATAAATAAATAACATTGAAAAAAGAAATGAACATTAAAAGAGAAAGGAGACGAAACATAAAGGTTTCAGTGCCACGCGTCCGTCTGCACCAAGAAGGCGACAGGCTGGACTGTGCCTCTCGAGGTGCTATAGCCTCCCTCACTTTCAAGCCTTGAGCTGCTCTCCAGAGGCGTGGGAAGGAGCCTAGAGATGCAGGCTTGTGTCAGTCTTTGAGACACTCCCGGAAGGTGCCGGATCTGGCCGTGCCTGCTGGATCAGCTGGTCTCATCTGTGGCTGTCACGCCAGGGGTCTCCTGGTGTCCGGCGGGCGGGGACCCGGAGGGCTGCTCAACACGAGGAACCACCTGGCCCCAAATGTCAGCGGGGCCGGCGGGGAGAGCCCAGTGCTAGGTCTCTCCCTGGACCTTTCCGTACCGTGAACGAAAAATTCCCATTTACACAAAAAAGCTGCTTTCGGTTGCAGTTTCTGTCACTTGCAACCAAAAGGTTGTAACAATGTGGGATATGAGACTCGCGTAGGGGGTTTTGGACACAGGAGTGCAGATGGCAGCTGGCCAGGGCTGGGGCGGGCCTCACCCCCACGGGGCAGAGAGCCCCCAGCAGGACGGAAGCAGGGCGGGAGGACAGGGGCTGGGCCGTGCTCTACTGTTCTATCCATTTCCTCGAAGATCTGCAGGGAGGTTACGAAGACAGCGTGGGGCGCCCTCCCCTTGCTGTGCGTGTCTCACGTGAGTGGGGGACGTTTGTCACCGATACGTTAGCAACAAATCTCCGTGTGCTTAAGATTTCTTGGGGCGCCTGGGTGGCTCAGTCCGTGAAGCGTCTGACCGCGGCTCAGGTCGTGATCTCACCGTTCATGGGTTCGAGCCCCGCGTCCGGCTCTGTGCTGACAGCTCAGAGCCTGGGGACTGCTTCCGATTCTGTGTCTCCCTCTCTCTCTCTCAGCCCCTCCCCTGCTCATGCTCTGTCTCTGTCTCTCAAAAAATAAATAGACACTAAAAAGAAAGAGTTCTGTAGTTTCCCCCTCATGTCCCTTTTCTGCACCAGCACCCCATCAGGACCCCACATGACACCCAGCTGTCATGTCTCCTCGGGCCCCTCTGGGGTGTGACAGTTGATCAGACTTCCCTTGAGTTTGAGGCCTGGACCGTGTTGAGGTTGGGTATTTTTTTTTTTAATTTTTTTTTTTTAACATTTATTTATTTTTGAGACAGAGAGAGACAGAGTGTGATCGGGGGAGGGGCAGAGAGAGAGGGAGACACAGAATCAGAAGCAGGCTCCAGGCTCTGAGCCGTCAGCCCAGAGCCTGACGCGGGGCTCGAACTCACGGACCGCGAGATCGTGACCTGAGCCGAAGTCGGACGCTCAACCGACTGAGCCACCCAGGCGCCCCGAGGTTGGGTATTTTAGAAAATGTCCCCTGACTGGGGTCTGTCCAGTGTTACTCTGTGGGTCAGGCCAGGGTGAGGGGTTTGGGGCGGAATGGCACAGAGGCCATGTGCCCTTTACGTCCGGTCACGTCAGGGGCCCCTGTCCACACGGCAGATCGGGATGGAGCCTGGTCATTAGAGCCGGGGCCCCTCCCTGACCCGCCAGCATATTTGTGACTTTGGGGTATAAGCACAGACGTGCTGTGTCAACCATCACCCCTCTCATTGCCAGCGTAGACTGTCTTCCTTTTAAGTTCTTTTTTCTTTTTTTTAATTAAGTAGGCTCCAGGCCCAACATGGGGCTTGAATTCAGGATCCTGAGATCAAGAGTCACGTGCTGACTGAGCCAGCGGCGGGGGGGGGGGGGGGGGCACCCCGGGGCTGGGGCTTCTGGCTTCTTCCTCAGTTGGAGGCGTGGAGGATGGTGGGGTCCCTTGAAGTTCTCCAAGTGCCCCAGACGTCCCTTGTCCCCCAGGAGCCTAGCCCCTGTCAGGCGTCTGGGACCTGGATGTGAGTCAACCAGCCCCAGGCGCCCTGGAGTCCCCTTCAGGGCAGGGCAGACCCAAGGTGAAGGTTCAGGAAGTACCAGCACAGGTGACCGCAGTGCTCCGTGCTGGCTGCTAAGCAGGAGGACAGCCTGGGGAGGGCCAGCGCCTTGTGCCCTTTGGGGGATGTCCTGCCCCTCTGCAGCCTGGGACACCACGGGGCATGCTCTGATGCTCTGCTCTCTGTGTCCCCGGACTCGATCAGCATTGTCTCTCTCTCTCTCTCTCTCTCTCACACACACACACACACACACACACACCCGTCCACCTTGTAGCCCAACCCACTTCCTTCCTGCACTCACTCACCTGCGCCCTCCTGCACCCGCACCGCCTCCTATGCCCGCTCTGCCCTAGCTGCATCTCTGTCCATGAGCCAAGCCAAGTCCCCCTCTGACTTGGGGCTGGGGGTGAGTACTGGTGAGGGGACACCCTGAAGGTCCTCACCCTCTCAGCTCTGGCCCAGCTCTTGCCTGGCTCACCATAGACCCTGACAGAAAGAAATGCAGAGTGAGGCTCCTTCGTCTGGCTTCGGGGCAGGAGCTCCGCCTCTTCAGACCTCTGTCTGGCCTCCAGAGGAGCGAGAAACGTGGCCCCTGTGTCCCGCCCCCTCCAGCCCCGCCCTTACCGCCCCACCCCACTGCTCCATCACCTTCAGTGGCTCCCTACTGCCCGCAGGATACAGGCCTCGCCCTGGCTTTCCAGGCACACCCCCGCCCCCTTAGCCCACTCGGCCCTTTCCAGGCTCACTCCCTTGCTGCCCTGGACCCCTGCACACGCTCCCTGGATGCTTTCCCTGCTTGGGGCCTTTGCACATGCTGCCTTCTCCCTGACAGTCCTTCCCCTCTTCCTTCTCCTTCCTGCCTGCTCACAGCCCTGCAGCCTCAGGGTCCAGCCCTCGCCCAGCCTGAGGTGCAGCCTTGGTGTCCCATTCTCAGTGCAGAGGTGGGGAGTCCTGTCTGGGGCGGATCTCAGACCCACCGGACAGGTTTGCTGTTCCCTGCAGTTGTCCTGGCTCAGAGGCAGCCCTGGTCGGCCTAGGCAAGATCCTACGCCGGCTCAGGCAGGGCCGGGAGGCAGCCAGCGCTGCCGGGGGACTTGCGAGGGCGAGTGGCAGTGGCAGGTGGGCCTTGGGTGTAGGGAGGTGGCTGGACAGGGCAGGGTCAGCTGGGGAGGCGGGCGAGGCCAGCAGGAGACAGGAAGTGATGCAGGAGGAGATACACACATGGCTGGTGCGACGTGGGCCGGCTGGTTGCTCCTGCCTCAGTTTCCCCTTCTACACCACAGGGAGGGCTGGAGAGGGAGGGCAAAGAGGGGCGCGGTAGGAGTGAGGGGAAAAGGAGGGGGGGGATGAGAGGCAGGAGGCGGGGCAGGAGCAGAGCCACAGGGGCTGGGGGGCAGCCAGGGGAAGTGGGTGCAGAAAGGAGAAGTGTGGTGAGGGACCCAGCGCCAGGAGGCGGGCAGGGAGGTGCTCCCACTGCTGGGGAACGCTGGGGCTTTCCAGAATGTGGAGAAACAGGAAGCACCCCGGCCCCGCCCCCACCCCCTGGGCAGGGCCAGGCCGACCCACCTGCCCCACCTCACCTGCCCAGGTCCGGGGTGGGGGTCTCCGCTCCCTGGGTGAGCCCTCCGCCTGCCTCAGTCTCCCAGTCTGCACGCTGGAGTCCTCCCCAGGAGGGAAACTGAGGGGTAGCCCAAGAAGCTCCCCATGGACCGACAGGGAACCCCCCCGGGGGACCTGACGTTGGGGTCTGACTTTTCTGCTGTTTGAAACAATTGAAAGGGCAAGAGTTGCCGCACTCTATGAGCACGCCTGTGCGGAAGGTGGGTCAGTCCCAGGGCCGTGCCCATTTGGCAGGTGAGAACACTGAGGTTCAGAGGGGCCCCTGGCCTGGCTCTGGGACGCCATTTCTGCTGTGGTCTCCCCACACCGGGCTGCCCAATCTCACCAATAGAAACAGGACTCCCGGTTTCGCCGGAGGCTACTTTCTTTTGCATAAGTATATCCCAGACACTGCGCGGGACATACTTAAACATGAGAAATTCTTCTTCACGTACGTGGAATTCAAATTTAACTGAGTGTTCTGTATTTTATATGGTGGCCTACTTCCTCAAGCCTGGTTGAAATGTCTGGGGGGATATGTAGGGGGTCCCTGCACGGGACTGGGACAGAGGGAGGGCTTGGGGAAGGCTCTTGGACCAAAAACAGACCCTCACCGGACAGACCTCTGGTCTTCTGTGAGCCTTTTCCCCACCGGAGGAGGGGACCTTGGGCACATCTGATGAGAGCCGGGCGTGTTCCCACCCTCTGAGCGTGACAGCTTCTGCAGCCTGAGCCATGAAAGCTGGGGCTGCCCAGGGCCCCCATCCCAGCCTTTTATCACCATTAAACAACAACAAAAAAAAAATCCCTCCTCTCCAGACCTCCAACCTCAGGCTTCATCATCATTATTATCTCATAGAACGCTCATTTAGGTGGCTCTGTGGACTTTTGTGAGGAAAGATCCAGAAGTGCATCTGGAAACATTCATAATACCCAAACACAAGAAACTGTTCATTTTGCTATCTTAATAACCTAGAAGGTCCCCACCCCAAATTTACAGGTGGGGAAATGGAGGCACAGAGACATTAAGTAACTTTCCGAGGGTCACACAGCACACCGGCAAAGCCGCTGCCCTGCAGAGCCGTGTGCCTTCCGCTCTCCCGGGCTGCCTCTTGCAATTCCCTGGAAATCCCCAAATCTGACTAATTCCCTAGACATCCCCAGACTTGGCAGATTACTCCATGCTGAGATGGCTGGACCCACCCCGGCCTGGGCAAACTGCCCCCATTTCAGGCAAAATTACCCATAGAAACCTTGTGGTTTCCCGAGGTGGACGTGGCAGAGGTCAAGTCCATGCCTCCCTGCGCTCCGTGACCCTGCGCCGGCTACTGGACGGTTCTGCGCTGCCGTTTACCCGCCAGCAACACACAGGTAATAGCGGTCCTGACCTCGGAAGGTCATGGTGGGAACAGGGCCGGCTCTGTGGGCGTGTGACTCAGGGCTTTGCCCCGGCTCCGTGTTCAGGGGGACCCGTACTCCGTTTAATGCTCTGCTGTCGCCATATTGAAATCCTCACTATTTGAACGGGGGGCCCTCTGTCTTCATTTCTCACTGGGCTCGACAGATTATGTGGCTGGCCCTGTGTGGGAGGAAATGGGAAAACACAACCGGAAGGCCATCTATCCCCTCATGTCAGCTTATTTGTGCTTTTGAATTTTAACTGTCGGTTGCTCAATAGGACTTATTTTCATTAGCTATGAAAAATAGTTTCAAAGTCAAGGCTACAACCCAAATTGCCAAAAACTACACATACCGAAGCAAAGCTCACTCTGAATAAATCATTTCTCCTCTCTCGACCTCAGTTTCCCCTGCTTCCTTGTAGGCTTGGCTACAGGTGGACTCTGACCTGGATTTTTGTAGGTCAAACGGGTTTTAAACAGACCCTTACAAGTCTGTGAACAGCTTTCATTTGCCTGGACTGCCCTTCCTACTCTTGTCTATCTGGCAACCTCCTACTTGAACTTCAAAGCCCCAGCTTCAATACCCCTTCCTCCATAACATGTTAGGCAGAGACTTCAGCCCTCCCTGGGCCCCAGGCCCAGTCTTGCAGATGGGAGTGTCTGGTCCAGCCTCCATTCCCCCTAGATTGGGAGCTTCCTGAGGGCAGGCCTGGGAAGTGAGTCCTCTGGAGCCCCAGCTTTGTTCAGCTCGAGACCAGGCAGAGACTGGAATCCGTAAGGGTTTACTTAATAAGTAAACAAGCACATGGGGAGGTAACCTCTAATTTCAGGGGGCTGGAATGGGCACAGGAGGCCTCTGGCTGGTGGCGAGGTGGGGCTTTCATTACTGACAACCCAGCTAGGGAAGGGGTGGTGCCTCCCAGACTGGATCTGCCTGAACCAGCCTGGCCCAGCCCACAGTGGGTCCAGTGGGTTCAAGTCACAGGAAATCTACAGTCTGTGCCAAAGTCCCACCCTCTTCCTGGCAGTGCAGCAAATCTGGCCTCGTTTGCATCAGGCCCCTGGGAGCCCTAACGGGGAGGGAGCCAGCTGGGGAGCAACCCAGATCCCAGGGCCTCTCTCTTGGGACTCGTCAGACCCCACCACTACTGGGCTCCACGCTGGGGCTTCCGATAGGTCCCAAGACTCCTCCTGGGGTGGAGACAGACTAATGGGCAGACAACTATTGGTGGGGAGGCAATTAAGGGAGAGCGCAGGACTGGGTGGGGGTAGGGCCGAGTCAGATGGTTTTTAGGGAGTATCTGAGGAGGGGGCTTTAGAGCTAACATCCGGATTATACGAGAGCCCCAGTGGCTTAAAGCTCAGGTGTGAGACTGCAGGGATGGAAAGGGCCCGGAGGTGGGAGTGATTCAATTTGATCTCCATGTTTGCATAGGAGGAAACTGAGGCTCGCGAGTAAGCCAGGAGCCGGGGTCCCAACATAAACAGGAGTGGGTGGGATTGGAACCCGTGGCCCACTGAGTCCTAACCCTGCAGGGCCCCCTGGGGCCCCGCCCACGACCACGCCCACTCACCCGCCCACTAGAGGCTCCGCCCCGCGGCATGACCGGAAGTGAGCGGGGCCCCCAAGATGGCGCCCGAAACCCGGAAGTGAGCGCGGCTGAGGCGAAGCTCGGAGAGACGGAGGCGCCGCGGGCTCCGCGCCCGGCCGGACCCAGGACGGAGGTGAGGCGCGTCTGGCCCGACCCTCGCTCCGACTCCGCCGACCCCGCCCAGCCCGAGCCGCGCTCCCCGGCCCGCTCGGGCCCCGGCCTTTTCCCCCCCTCCCCCCCACCTCCGCCCCGCGGCCGCCTGCGTCCTGGGCCGGGGGTTCCGGGGTTCCGGGGCCGCGGGCGGAGGGAGCGCGGCGGCCTGTCCCCGCCCTCCTCGGCGACCCCCCCCCCCCCGACCCCGCCCTCTGCCTCGAGCCTTGACCCCGCCCTCCTAAGCGACCCCCCCCCCCGACCCCGCCCTCCGCCGTAAGCCCCGTGCGCGCTCAGCTGTGAGCCCTGAAGTCGCCCTTCTCCGCGACCCCCGACTCTGTGCTGCTGTGTGACCCCCCTTCCCGACCCGCCTCCGCGTGAACCTTGACCCCATCCTCCACGGCGACACACCAACCTTTACTTCCCTCCCTCTTCGGTACCCCCGTCCCCACCCATTAGTGATTCCCTTACCCCTCCCTACCGGGACCCCCATCCCGCGCTCTTTAGTGATCCCCAAACTTTACTTCTTCGGTGACCTTTGACCCTGCACTTCTCGGCGACCCTCCAGCACTGTGTGACCACCCCCTTCACAACCGCTTCTCCGTCATTCCCTGACTGCCCCTTTTTGTGACCCCCCCCCCCCCCCCCGGCCTCCGCGACCCCAGCCCCTTCCTCCCTGGGTGCCTCCTGACCTCTCCTATGTTGGTGACCCATGACCCCGGGCTCCTTGGCGCTTCCTGCCCTCTCCTGCTTTCCTAGCGGCTCTGTCCAGACACTCCTGTTGCCCACGGCCTTGGGATGGGGGCCTTCCTGGGGTCGGCTGACTGCGCCCGGAGTGTTGGGTGGGAGTCTTGCCTCTGCTGGCATCGGAACCTGGCCTCCAAGGACAGGAGGACGGGAGGAGGTGGGCAGAGAGCTGGAGGTGGGCGGGTGCGGAAGGGGATGCCCGCGGTGGGTCCTGCCCATGCCGGGCTGCTCCCCAGCACCCAGGTCCCTGGAGCAGGAGGCTGGGAGACCCAGAGTCAGGGAGTAGGGGTGTGGACAGCCACGGAGGAGCTCCTGGGAGGCGGTGGCTCCCTGAATAATGTGGTTAATGGTCTGAAGGGGAAGAAAATCTGAGTCTGTAAGATGTGTGTCTGGGGCACCCCTGGCTTCTACTTCCCAGCACGGACATCGGTCCTGCCTGCCCTGAAGGACTTTCCTGCCTGGCCGCTGCCTGGCCGCGCTGGCTTGGCGCCATGTGTTTGCACCCCACACAGGAGGGTGCCTGGCCTGGAAGCCGACCAAGGTGAAGCTTCATCTGGCAGTTTGGGGGGTAGTGAGTGTTTCATGGCATGGCTAGGGGGGCTGGTATAGGACAGGCTTCAGCTGGGAGCCTGCTTACCTGCCGCCGGGCACGGCGGATCTTTGGATCTTCCCCGTAGACGCTTAGGAAAGGCTGAAGGAAGATGGGGCTCGGGCCCCGAGGACTGCAGACCCTGCAGGGAGGACAGATGGCCACCTGTCAAAGGCACCGTACTCCAGAGACTGTCTGAGGCCAGTCTGGGTTGGGATGTGAGGCCTGGCCCTTCCTCCGGGGCTGGACCTGACCCTGTGCCTCTCTTTTCCCTCCCTGCCTGGCTGTGGGGGGCGCTGTGCAGTCGTGGACCCTTGTGAGCACAGCCGCTGGGTGCTCCTTTCTTGGATGCTGAGACCAGGGCCCACTGGGCAGCCTGTCTGTGTTCTTTCTTTCCAAGCACCCTGGATTTTCCCAGGGGAGGCCCCAGAGGTGGGTGAGTGCAGCCCAGAGCTGTGTGCTTAGGGCCACGGTCCTCTTAGGACATCCATTTCCAGAGGCTTCATAGAGAATGCTGAATATGAAGTCTGGGCCACTGGGTGGGTGGGCCAGAGAAGGCAGGATAGGTGAATGGCCCCAGGGTCTCACCTGGTCGGGAAGGTGCCGGCAGGTATGCAGAAGGCCCCCAAGCAGCCTGGCAGATGCAAGACCGCGCCCGCCCAGGGACAAGCCGCTGTGGGGACTGAGGGGAAGGCGTTCTGTGATTTCAGACGGGGGAGGGCGCTTTTGATTAGCTCTGAGTATCTGAGCAGACACCTATTCACACCTGCCCGGAGCCAGCATCTGCCTGGTGTGTGTGTGTGTGTGTGTGTGTGTGTGTGTGTGTGTATATGTATGTGTACACGAGTCTTAGAAGATGGGTGGGGGGACCAGATTTCCAGGAGAGCCTGTGGGACTGAGTGCAGCAGGGGGCTAGGTCCCTTGGAGACTGAGTGGGGTGGGGCCAGTCACTAGTGTGCAGGCAGCAGCCCAGAGCCAGTGTTCTCCAGCCGCGTGACCTTGGACCAGTCACTGCCCTGATCTGGGGGGACACCGAGGCTGGATTCCCGGGCCCTGCAGGCCTGGCCCCCACTGGGGCGAGACCAGCTGAGGCTGGCCCAGCTCAGTTCTAGCAAAGTCCCTGAGGCCCCTCAGCAGGGGCCAGGCCGGAAACGCTGACCGAGTGAGTTCGGCCGGGAATAAAGAGGCAACTGTGTCCAGTCCCCAGAGGCCATCTCCCTCCCAGGATGGTCTCCTCTGGGTAACAGGCCTTTATGGCCGCGGGTGGGGGTGGGGACCTGCTTGTTCCTCTGCTGGTGGGGAACGTAACCTCAAGTACAAACACCGTGAGGCTGATGTGCAGAGTGGTGGGCACCCTCCAAGGTGCCAGCAGCGTCCAGGGTGTGCACGTGTGTGTTGGGTGTGGCGTGTGCGTGTGCGCGCCCACCTGTGAGGGTGCTGGGAGTGTGTGCAGCATGTGTCCTGTGACCCGTGCGTGCCTCTCCTGCGTGCCCAGTTGTGTACCTGTGCCCACGTGAGTGTGCTCTCAGTGCCGCGTGCGTTTGCCTGCACGCGTGTGTGTTTTGTATGTACGTGAGAGAGCGTGCGTCACGTTCGTGGGATTTGTCAGCGGCAGGCTTGGAGTGTCACAGCCAGGGTGTAGCAGGCCTCCCGGGGCAGTCAGAAGGCACAGTCACCCGGACCATCCCAGGCCTGGCCTTACTCCTGCTCACCTGCCGTCCGCCCGGCTCTGCCCGTGCCCAAGTGCAGGCCCGAGTCCTGGTGTCCATGACGTGCCTCGCGAGTGTGGGTCCCCTCTCCCCTGAGTGGGGTCCCTTGGAGCGGCCCTTTCCCCCGCTCCTGCTGTGCAAATTTCCTTCATCTTCTTGCCATTGGGGACAGCTGGCCCGCAGGTCCCCTGCTTCCCTTTCTGCCAGGCGGGTGACTCAGGCGAGGGCTGAGAACGTGATTTCTGATGCTCAGGCTCTGTCACCTGCTGCTCGGTCTTGCCAGGCCCCGAGGGGAGGCAGAGATAAGGCTTGTCATTTGTTTATGTATCGCCCCGCGGACGGACCCTGAACATGCGACGCTCAGGGAGGGAACCCGACACAAGAGGCCACACGGGGTGTGAGCCCATGTGTGTGAAACGTCCAGAGCAGGCTCATCCGGGGACAGGAAGGGGCTCGTAGGGGCCGGGGGCTGGGGAGGAGGTGGGGGTGAGGGGGACAGGGTTTCCTTTGGCTGATGGAATGTTCTGGCACTCGATAGAGGTGATGGTTGCACAACTCTGTGAACGTACTGAAAACCACTGAATTGTATATTGTAAATATGTGAAGTATATGGTTTGTGAACTGTGCCTTCACAGAACAAAACAGCAAGGCCTGTCCTTGGTCAGATGCCCATGTGCTGTGGCCTGGGGGTGAGCGGGTGTCGGGGAGCGGGCCCCTTCCAGCCCCACGAGGAAGACGGGAAGAGACATCTCCTCACTGTATGAAGGGTGGGAGCCGCCCCTGAACCCCAGCACTGTCTGGGACGTGCAGATGGACGTGGTGTGCAGTGTGCATCACGTAAGAAGTCCTGGGGGTGTTTGGACTTCTGATGTAGGGTGCCTTGGGCGGGAGGCCCCGGTGGAGCTCCCCCATAAAGCCTGGGGCCTGTAGGAGATAGGGGAAGGGGTGCTGTACTGCACTGTCCTGGCTGTCCTTCGACGGCCCTGATTGCCCGGGGACCTCCCTGCCGGGAGGCCAGGTGACAGTGGGGAGCGTAGTGACCCCAGGGAGTTGGTCCGGTCTAAAGTCATCTGTGGACTCCTCCTGGGCCATCTGCAGGGGGTGCCCTCCAGCTGTGTGGTCCTCAGCATGGTGGGCGGGGACATGGCCCAGGGAGGCCCACAAAGCACCTGTCCTGTGGGGGGGGTGGGAAGGAGTTTGTGTGGCCCCTGCTGTGTGATGGCAGATTTGGGCTTTAGTCTGTCCCTGGGGGCTCGTGGTCTGTGTGCGTCTCAGGTGCCCCTGTGGAACCAGGTACCTGCTGGCCCTTCCCTGGGACTCCTGTCCCTAGAGCCCCATGGCAAGGGAGTCACCAGGTCTGGTGGCACTGAGAGCAGACACCCAGACTCCCCATTGGGACTGGCCTCTGTCTCCTTTGCTCCAAGGCCTGCTGCATTTCAAAAGCGACCTGTGCCGCACTCTGGAGGCAGGTCACCTTCATTTCCTTGCAGTCACAACCCAGAGGGTCAGAGGCCACTGACACAGGATATGGGGATGGCAGGAGGAAGGGAGCGGGTCTGCAGAGAGCAGTAAACCTTTATGGCACTGACTCACCAGGTGGGGCAGAAATCCCTGCCCTCAGGGTGGCCTGGGGGTGCCAGGAGTGGCGTCTTCCTCTGCACGTTGTAAGGTATGTTACATAAGGTACCTTCAGGAAAGGCTGCCGCCCCCCCCCCGCCCCGATAGCTGCACGTGTGAGTGGCAGGTGTGGACGTGGGAAGGTGGACCCGTTGACCTGCTCAAACTCTTGTCTCCCGCTGGGGTGCCGTGGGCATCGAATCTGTGTCTGGGTTCGCGCATGGTCTGCACAGGGCCAGAGCTCAGCAGCGTTTCTGGAAGGTCCTCCTCGGCCACTTGCCCTGAAAGCTATGAGGTGGGGGTGTAGCCACCCCCCCCCCCCACGCCCCCGCCTAGTCCCAGGGTGGTTCCGAGCTTAGCACTTGTGGCCCAAGGCATCGGAGCCTCTCCTGGCATGTTCAGGCATGTGTGAGCTGCCCGGGGGCGTATCCAGGATTGGATCCTGGCCCTGTAGGTGCTCGGCCACCTGAGGGCGGGGCTCAGAGTGAATGAGCCCCTGGGTCCGTGCCGGGGACTGTCAGGGACAGGGGCGAATGAGCCCCCGGGTCCATCTTGGGGACTGTCAGGGACAGGGGCGAATGAGCCCCGGGTCCGTGTCGGGGACCATCAGGGACAGCCTTGCAGAGGGGTTCTGCATTGTCACAGGGGGACTGGGTGGTCCCACCCCCAGCACTGTGGGAACCTGCAGGAAGTCACCCCACATAAGGAGGGTGTGACATGACGGCTGGATTGCCAACTTTGAGAAATCAGGGGCTGCCACCCTCAAATCTGGGTCTGCCGTGTCTCTCAAAGAACCAGCCCATCTGGAAGCCCCGGGCCACATTCCTGCATAGTGTAGGCTGTGCTGTCCCAGCCGCCCCCCGCCCCCCCACCCGGCTCCTCTGAGGACTCTGGGAGGCTTCCCAGAGAAGGGGTTGCGGGGGGCTTCTGTTCTCCACAGACTGTTATTATGGGGGACACTGGGCCAGCCTGGCTGCCCGCTGGTCCGTTATGAGCTATGCTCTACCCGACTTGTGTGGTTGGCTCAGTAATAGTCCCAGAGACCAGGTCCCTCGAGGCCCCTGAGGTGGGGGTGACCCTGGATTCCCCAGGGACCCAGCATTCTCCCGAGGTCCTCAAAAGCAGAGCACCTTTAGGGGCGCCTGGCTGGCTCACTCGGTTAAGCACCCGAGTCTCGGCTTCGGCTCAGGCCACGATCTCACGGTTCGTGGGTTTGAGCCTTGTGTTGGGCTCTGTGCTGACAGTGGAGCCTGCTTGGGATTCTCTCTCTCCCTCTGTCTCTGCCCCTCCCCCCCAAAAAGGCAGAAAACCTTCTCACTGGAGGCTGAAGGGGAGTGAGAGGCTCCAACTTGAGGGAGGCTTCCGTGTGCTGCTGCCGGCGACAGGGACGCGGGCCTGTGTCCTGTGGACGCTGCGTCTGCCCGCGAGAGGGACCCAGCACGGAGCCCGGGCCTCGTGACGCCCAGAGCTTGGGGTTCCTGCTGCTGCGATTTGGGGGCCTCTGCCCTCTTCCCAGAGGCGGGCACGGCCCGGTGCCGGCGTTTGCTCGGGACGGGGCGTGTGAGACCGCGTGGCGCCACCGCCGTCCCCGGGACCGGCCCGAGCCCGGAGGAGCCCTCCCCCTCTCACGGGACACCATTTGCTCTTTGGGTTTGGGTGAAGGTCCCTGGCGATGGTCTTGCACCAGGCTGGCCCTCGGGAGCCTGAGGAGGGTGTGGACGGGTCAGGCCGCACACCTGGGACCGGCGTGACCCCGTGTGGGCAGCAGTAGCCCTGTCCTGCTCAGGGTTCCCTGGGGGCTCAGGAGACACCTGGCACGCCAGCCGGCCTGAAGCAAGCCCGACACTAGCAGGGGTGACAGCAAGCACCGGGACAGACAGACCACCCTCCGCACGGACAGACCGCGCGGGGCACGTCGCTGTCAAGGAACCGGGACGTCGGGCCGGTGGGCTTTGGCCCTAAAACCTGCTCGCGGGAAGAAGACGTGGGTGTCAGAGGAGACCACAAGCTCAGTGTGCACGATGCCTCTTAAAAACCGCGAGCAGGCGCAGACCTGAAGAGGCACTTCCCAGAAGAAGCCACGTGGGGGGTGCTCAGCGCCTGTAGGAGGTGTTGGTGTCGGGGACAGAGGTTTGAAGGCCTAGCACCCTTAAGCGGCGGGCTGGGAGCACCGCTCCCGGTGGCGGGAGCGGGCTGGCCGGCAACAGCGGTCCCCGCCCGTGGGCAGCTGGGTCGGTGCAGCACCGTGGGAAACCATTGGACCACACCCGGAAGTGAGCCCCCTCGGGCTCAGGGGGCCCCTCCCGAGACCCAGACTCCAGCGTCCTCAGCCATGACCGAGGAGGCTCCCTGTTCCGGTCCCCATTCCCCTCTGGGCCCTTGGATGGGTTGCGCAGGGCTGTGTGCCCCCAAAGCTGTGCCCGTGGGGCTGGCAGAGCACCCTCGCTGGCCTCCCCGGGGCTGCCGTCAACCCGGCGTCTGTCACAGGCTGCTTTATAAAGCACCCGCCCCGCCGGGGGCTGTCCTTCCACCCTGACCTTCGTGGGCCGTCACAGGCGCTGCTGCTGACTTGGCCAGGCTACCCTGGACCCACGGGCTGGGGTCCGTGGGCACACGGCCGGCAGAGGCGCTGCCCGGAGAGGCGGACGGATTGCCGCAGGCAACCCCGAGGCTCCCCCAGAGCTCGGCTCCAGGCTCTCCGTGCCTCACCGGGTGTCGTCCCGTCCATCTGGGGTTGGTCCCGCTTCCCCGGATGCAGTTTCTCGCCCTCCTGGCTGGCCCTTGCCCGGGCGAGCGAGAGAACACTGACACAATGCCGAGTGCTCCGCCGGGCCGGGTCTGTCGCCCCCGCCTGGCCCCCCCCACCGACCCCAGGTGGCGAGCGGGGCCCTGCGTGCTGCTGTCGCTCCTGGGCGTCAGGTTGGGGTCACGGGCCTGTGGTGTCCCTCCTGCCGGAGCCACCTGCACTTTCTGTCCACTTCCCGGCCTCGCACTGAGCCGCGTGCTGACCACGCAGGCCAGGGCCGGGGCGTCCGGGCTCCCCGTCCAGCCCGGTGTGGCTGCCGCCCGTGCTAGCCAGAGCTTGGCCCCCCAGGCGAAGGTGTGCGGGGGCGCCGGGCCTCACGTCCCCGCAGGACGGCGGGACCGGACATGCGGGAGCCCCTCAGTTGAGATGTGGCCCCTGGGGAATGGGGTCTGGATGGGCCTCTGGGGGCCCGTTGAGAACAGAACTGGAAATTGAACCCCTGGACAGCTGTGCTCTCAAATGGGGATTCTGGGCCAGCCCACCTTGTCCTTGTCTCAGATGCAGGGGCTCCCCCTTCCTGCCCTGCCTGACCTGGGCACCGGGCGCCGGGGCTCCTGCCCTGTCTTCGGCATCTCAGCTGTTGCGTTCCGGATGCCTCCTGGGAACTCTAGAGATCCGAGGTCACGTGCTTGCCGCCAGCCTCGCCCAGAGCTCCTGGTCGGCAGTGCTCCCGGGGTCACAGAGACTCGGACTGAGGGTTGGGGTGGCTCCAGCTGGGGTTTGCTTTCCCCTCCGGTCAGAGTGTGCTGGGGTGGCCTTGCCAACTGACCACACAGTGGGCCGCTTAAACCACGGAGCTTTATTCTCTTCCAGTCCTGGAGCCCAGAGGTCTGAGGTCAAGGTGTGGCAGGGCCTGGGCTGTGACCCAAGGTCACATGGCCATCTCCTCTGTGTCTGTGTTTGAATCTCCCTCGTATAGGGGTACCAGTCTTTGCAGTAGGCCCACTCTACCCCAGTAGGACCCCATCTTTGCTGATTGCATCAACTAAAACCCTATTTCCAGGCGAGGCCCAGTGGATGTTCCCAGTGGATGTGAATTTAGGGAATGGCCGTGGCCCGCACCTCTCCTGCCCCATTGCTGGCACCCTGTCTGGCCCCCGCCCCCTTTACTGTTTGCCTGCCACTCTGGCCTCAGCAGATGAGGGAGGCAGGAGCCCCCACAACGTCTTCCCTGGGGACCCTAGCCCCTCCCTCCCCTTCCTTTTCGTCCTTGGGCCCAGAGCACCCATGAAGGCCACTATTTGGGGGGGTGCGTTCCCTCGGAGGGTCTGGGAGAGCTGAGCTATGCCTGGAGCCCAGGCAGGATCTCTGCTCTGGACTGGGGCCCCCAGCACAGGCCGTGGGGTCTCCCCTCCACGTGGAACCCTGCCTGGCTGCCTGCCTCCTTCTGACACCCGCACAGCTCATCTTGGCTGGGCCCCTCTGTCTGGGAGCAGAGGAGTTCTCTGGATGCCCCTGCCCGTGTCCCTTCCTGGGCACCCCCACTGGGACAGCCCCAGGCCGGCTCTGACCCGCGGCTCCCCATCTGTCGCTCGGTGTGGAGTCCACAGGCACACCCTCCCCAGACAGTCCTGGTTGGCCAAGTTGGGGTCTCATCAGGCCTCTGGATTTTACCGGGGCCTCTGCCCTGAGAGCCGAGCCTCAAAGAGCCCTGGCCAGCCTCTGTTGGGCCCCCGTCCCCCCCACCCTCCCTCCCCCACCTGGCCCCTGCTGGTATCCCTGGATCTTCACTCAGAGCCAGGTGGAAGGACGGCCAGAGAGGCCACCGTCTTGTGCCCTGTGGGAGGCCAGCCAGTCCCTGCTGCCCAGAGACCGTTCCCAGGGCGGGGGACGACGTCGTCCTGGCCTGGCGGGGTCCAGACAAGGTAACAAGTGGGAGCGGGCAGGCAGTCTGGGCAGCCATCAGGGTCGGGACAGCCTGCTCACAGCGTCTGGGGGGCAGGCCCACAGGGCTGAGGGGGTTGGCAGAGAGGCTGGGTGCCCGCAGGTGCCTGCCGGCCGGGGCGTATGAGAAAGACGGGCTCTTCCAGGCCTTGGCCTCCCTCCATGCTGCGCTGCCCCGTTGTCCTGTCTGGGCCACTGATTCCTTGATCTTTTTCTTTCACAATGACTCATTCGAAAACCTGATCTCAAAAGGAAATTGTCTGAACACAAACCACGATTGTGAAGCGTAGGCCTCTGTGAGCACCCACGCTTCACCTGTCACGGGATGTTCTAAAAATACACGCCGGGCCCACCACATGGGTGCTGAGCTCTGACCCAGCGGGCCAGCCTTTGTTACCTCCCCTCGTGCCCCAAGACCCCACCTGGTACTCGCGGGGCTGGTCCTGGGGCAGCTGGAAAGTCCCAGGCATGCAGCGCGTTGGTGCTCTGGGGTCCGGGGCCTAGGGCAGGGTTCAAAGGGCAGGAGGTAGGGGAGGTCAGCAGAGGCCAGAAATCGGGGGGTCAGGACAGCTGGAGTCTGAGGGAACAGAAGGAGGGCTGTTTGGGGGCTGCCCCAGGGCTTTGGGGGGATGGGGGAACAGGAAGCCTGAGGCTGTGGAGGTGCCGCAGCGGTGACAGGTAACACTGGCCCCCGGGGGGTTTGGAGGAAGGGGGCACTGTAGGGTGGCCTCTGGGGGCCCGGGGTGGTGGTGGGCACAGTGTGAAATTCATAGTGTAAAACTGGGTCTTTCAACGTGTACAATTCAGCGTTTTCCACTATACAATGTACGAACATCCCCGCCACCTAATTCCAGAACCCCGCCCCCAGCCATCACCCCCACTCCTCCCGCGGCCCCACGAGCCCCGCTCCTGTCCGTGGATGGGCCTGTTCTGGACGTTTCATACACGTGGACTCACCCCGTGTGGCGTCTGGTGTCGGGTTTCCTCCCTGAGCGTCATGCGTTCAGGGTCCGTTCGCGGGGCGGAGGGGGTGGGCGCCTCGCTCCTGCTCGGGGTGAGGGATGTACGCGTGCGCGGTAGATGCACCTGAGGGGCGTGCGCGTGCGCGGTGGGCACATTGTGTTTATCCACTCACCGGTTTACGGACATTGGGTTCTGCCATCCTCACACCGTTGTGACTCACGCTGCTGTGAACGTGTGTGTATAGGTTTCATGTGGATAAGTATTTTCGTTTCTTCTCGGGTTCCTGGGAAGCTGCCCACAGCACCACCGTGCTCCCTGGCCTGTGGCCTCTGGATGGTGCTTTTCTAAAGGGGCAGCCCAGGGCTCAGTGGCTGCAGAGCCTGGAAGCACCTGTTTGTGGGAGGGGTTCAGCTTCACTCCGGGACACGTGGGGTATGGACAGGGTTTAACAGATGGCCTCAGGTGGGGGACACATCTCGAGCACCTGCTGCAGAGAAGGGACGGGCGGTCGAACCCCGGGCTGAGGGGATGCTGGCCAATGCCTGTGGTCAGCTCTATGTTTCCTCTGTTGAATTAAGGTCATTCCTGCCTGCCTTCTGTCCCAGGTGCGGGGGGCAGAGCCCCCTTGAGGGGTATCCCCCAAATCCAGGAGATTTCCTGGGGCCTCAGTGAAACCAGTGGTCACCTAACTGGTCCCTGGATTGCTGGGGCCTTGGGCTCTGCTGAGTGCCTGACCAGCTTTGCCCATGTACCTCCAAACAACTCAGTTCTCCTGTTGAGCAAAACCGGGGCTCAGAGGAGCTGAGGTGTCCCTGAGTTGTCAAATAATAATCCAGTTGTTAGAAGGCTGAGCTGGGTTTGACCACATCTGCCTGAGCCCGAAATCTTTAAAAGGAAGGGCTGAGACCCCAAATCACCGAGTAGCTGTGTGTTTATGGAGCGAGACCTCAGGACTTCACACTCCCGGCTTCCAGGTCTGTGTCCCACCAGGTCCCCAGCCAGGAGCCTGGAGGGCACAGGCCGGAGCAGGCCAGGGCCACCGAGGCAGGGGGAAGCGCCGTCTTCCCGGCAGGTGTGAGCCCGTGGCTCGCCCAGACCAGTGGAGGCGAGCAGGGCAGCACCAAGGCTTGGAGCTGGCTGGAGCTTGGCCCCACGGGCCCCTTCTCTGGCCAGGAGCTTGGGGTGAAGGCAACCCCTCCCCACCCCCTGAGGGATTGCATAAGCTGCCCGTGTGCGGACAGTGATTACTGGAAGTCCCGAGGATTTCTTCATCCAGGGCTTGGCCGGGAGTGGCAGCTGCCTCCCCTTCCTGCCCCCCTCGGTGATTAATGTCCTCAGCCACTGCCTGACTGAGGAGCACAGGGGCCGGCCTAGGGTCCGGGCTCAGCCAGGAACAGTGGTGCGGGGCGGGGGGGGGGGGGGGGGGGGCCGGGGAGCCTAGGCCACAGTCCACGGGGCAGATGGAAATCGTGTGGGAAATCCTGTGTATCTGTTGTCGGCTCTTATGGCAGGCATGTTCCCGGCTGGGTCTGCCTGCATTCGAGAACAAGAACATTCTCAGTGGGGATGCTGTGTGTCCTTACCACTTCCTGGCTCAGCTTGGCCCTGACTCCCCCAGAGCCCCTTCTGCAAACCTGCTCTGGCTGCAGGGGGACAGGACTGGCCCCCAGCCTGGAGGTGCTTGCTGAGTTGGACTTTGCCTCACAGCCTCAGACATGCCAGGTCACAGAGCCAGGCCCGCGGGATCAGCTGAGTCTCTGCTACTCACTGTGGGGCCCAGATGGCCGGAGCATCCCCCCAGGGCCTGAGCTGGTTGCGTGATGGGCAGGGAGGGAAAGCGGTCGGGTGGCCCAGCCTCACTGGAAGGGCTGCCACCGTCCTGGAGATCTGTCCCCGGGGCTAGTCTTTCTGTCTCAGGCCCCTCTCTGTGGCCAGGAGCCCCACTTGGGGGGGGGGGGGGCCGCGTGTGCTCCTGTCCCGGCAGCCGAGGGGTTGCTCGAGCACCCTAGCACGCTCAGGCTGAGCTGGGGTCCGGGCCCCCTCCCTGCGCCAGCACAGCCCCCGGGAAGGGTCCAGGAACCCAGAGGGGCGCCTGTCACCGCTGGGACATTGGGGGAGCCTCGGCTCACACCCTCCCGTATCAGGGGCCTGCTGTGCTGACCCCACCCCCTCGGCGCCAGCCTCGCAGGGACTCCTCAGAGGTTGACCTCAGGATGTGCCGTCTCTCCCCCCAGGTCATGATGCCGCCGCCCAGGAGCAAGAAGCCCAGATAGACGCCTCGGCGGCCTGGGTCGTGGAGCCGCCCGATGCTGGCAGTGGGGCCCGCCATGGACGGCGAGTTTCCTCAGCACGAACCCCCGCCAGCGGGCGGCATCCTGTACAGCCCGCCGCCGCTGCAGACCCCGCTGTGCGGGTCCGGCGTCCAGGTGAGCCCCCGCCATCCGCGGTCGGCCTCGGGGCGGGACGCTGCCCTCGCGGTCGGGTGCGGCCGCAGCTCCCCTTTCCAGGGCCTCGAGCAGACGTCCCAGTCCCCGGCCCGGCAGGGGGACGCCTCGGGGTGCCGTCAGGTCTGTTTGCCAAGGCCGTGATGGGCCCTCAGGGAGACGCTCAGGCCTGGGCTGCCGCCGCCTTCCCTGCAGGACAGGGGCTGGGGCCTCTGTGACGTGGACTTTTTTACCAAGGTTTCCTATTTTCAATTTAATGGACTTTGTGTCTTAAGCAGTTTAGGGTTTATAGAAAAATTGGACAGAAAGTTTCCACCTCTCCCACTTTCCCCATCGATAACGGTTTTCATTGGCGACCCTGCTGAGTTATCACAACGGATGAGCCAGCACCGAACGTGACGAACCACGGTCCACAGCGGACACGAGGTCGCTCCCGGTGCGGCACACCCCGTGGGTTCGGACGAATGTCACGGACACCTGCCCACCACCACGGTGTCGTCCGGAGTAGACCCGCGGCCCCGAAACTCCTGTGCTCCTCCCATTCACCCTCCCCCACCCCGGCAGCCGTGCCTCCGCGGTCCTGCCTCGTCCAGAGCATCCCGGACTGGGAACCACCCCGTGTGTCGCCTCCTCAGCCTGGCTTCTGTCACCGAGTGCTGTGCGTCTGAGGCTCCCCCGTGTCTCTGTGCGGCTCGATGGCCCGTTTTTAGTGCCGAGTAACATTCCCTCGTCTGGGCCGGGCCACTGCGTGTTTATGGACCGGTTTACCTGCTGGAGGGCGTCTCAGGTCCTGACAGCTAGTGAAGTATCTCAAGTAGTAAAACCACCACAGGTCCCAGCAGCTGCAAAGGGCCCCGTGGAGAGAAGAGTTCAGGATTGTGCACCAAGTCAGGCCTGGAGCCCCCCCGCTCCCAGTTTCTGGGGCGAAACCAGGGTTCTTTCTCCTGTAGAAAAGCAAATGGTGTTTCTGAGTAGAGAGACTCGAGCTGCCGGGAAGGGAGGGAGAAGGGTGTCGGGACACAGTGGCAAGGGGTGCACGTGGCTGGGGCTGCCACGGGGTCCCTCCTTCAGGAAAGCGTCAGCTGCCGTCTGCCCCTCGGTCCTGCTGGTTTGGGGCCGGGAGGAGGGCCGGGTGGCAAGAGAGAGCAAGGATCGAGCCTGGGTTTGAGAGGAGCCGGGAAGTGGGCCGCTGGGGTCAGGCTAGCTCAGGGCCCGATGCCCAGAACCATCAGGAGGAACCTGGGAAAGCAGAATTCGGTCTCCGTCCAGATGTGCCCACGTGGTACCCTCACGTAAGAGGCGCGGGACACAAGTTGTGTAGGTGAGCCATCAGTCTGGGGAAGGCAGAAATGAGTTACCCCCGAAGGTAACACTTCCAGGCCTCGGCTGACGTCCAGCGCCTCTGGCCGGGGTCCCAGACGTCACCGTGTGCCTCCTCTCTCTCCCTTTCCTGTTGGAGCTGTGTCCACACGTCCCCTGACCCTCCGTGTCCCCCTGCTCCCCTCTGAACTTCTGCCCGCGTCGTCATGGCGATGCCTTCCTGTTCCCCACGTGCCATCTGGCCCCTGGCAGTCAGTGTGTGGGCTCTATGTCCCGCCACTTTGTAGTCTCAGAGCGTGCTTTTGTCATTCTTAACAGCGCTGCAGGACTCCTTCTTGTCGGCATCCCATAACTTGCTTAATGATATCCCTATTGTTGGGCCTTTGGGGTGATTCCAGTTTTCTGCTGCTATAAATAGCACTGTGTGCCCCCCCCCCCCCCCCGTCCCCATGGATTGGGCAGGAGGGTGTCCTTCTGAATCAATTCCTGGGTCGGAAGGAGCACTGGGTAGGGTCACAGATTCTGGGCTGGGGCCACACCCTCTCGATGGTGGCCCGTATGCCGACGGGGAGGAGGGGGCACGCCTGGGCTGCCGTGGGGACCCATGGCAAGGGATGTGCCTCTCCGAGCCCGACTCTGGCTCTTTCTGAGGCTGGGCCACTCCTCCCCAGGCTGTACACTGAGCCTGTCCCTGGTGGGCTACCAGCTGTGAGGGCTGCCCCCTACCCGGGCCACTCTGGGTGCAGCTCCCGCTGACGCTGAGCGTGTATGTGGTCGGTGTGGTCAGGATACTTGGTGCCACTCCCCTTCATCTGTCCTGGCTGGGCTGAGCCACCGTCAGGAGAAGGAGACCTACCCCAGGACTGCCAGTGTCATTGAGGTGGCCAGATTTAGCAACTGAAACTGCAGACATTGAATGAAACGTAAGTTTCACGTAAACGCAAGTGACATTTTAGCGTGTGTGTTCTATGCAACATTTACACTAAAAATTGTTTGTCGTTTATCAGAAATGCCAATTTCACTGGACACCCTGTATTTTATGTGGCAGCCTTATTTTATCTGCTGCCCTAGTGAAAGTGTTCTCTTCTTACATCAGCTTCCAGGTGGCCTGGGCAGCCTTGGGTTAATGTCCCAGGGCCTGCCTCTCCCCAGGAGAGGCCAGCCTCTCCGTCTCCACCTGAAATCCCCAGGCAGGCTCGAATGGGCTGGTAGGGGTCGGGCATCCATCTCTGGACCGATCATGTCCCAGGGGCCTGCCCTCTAAAGGCAAAGACGTACCTCTGGCCTTAAGTGGAAAATCCCAAGGAAACCTCTGATTGGCTGGCTGGGTTCAGGGGCTCCTCTCTGGACCAATCATGACCCAGGGGCCTGCCCTCTAAAGGTGTGGCCACCCTTCCGGCCTCAAGTGGGAAAGACCGAGGTGGGCTCTGATTGGCAGCTGTGTGGTGCCCCTGAGCTGGGGGAGGAGTGACCTCCCACCCTCCGGCTTCCTGGCTGAAGCCCCAAGGTCCTAGAAGACCTGGGGTTCTGGGTGCGGCGGAGAAGGTTGAGTAAATGAAGGCCCTCCACCGCCGGGAGCCCCCTGAAGCCTTGAGGCCGGCCCTGCCTGCTGTGTGCCCACGGTGCCACGTGTGCGCCTGGGATGGTCTATGCCAGTTCATTGAAGCGGCCGAGTATGGTCTCTGCTGTGGAAGTGTTCCGGGAGTGCCCCGGAGGGGGAGCCTTCCGGAGGCTTCCACGGCGATTCCTCCATGATTCCTCCAGCCTTCGTGCTGGAGCTGCTCTTATCTTACAGCCCGGGCAGACGCCAGAAGAGCAGGCACAGCCCCTTCGCGGGGCGTGCGTCTCTCCTTCCTAAGTTCTGGCTCTCTGCGGCTGGACGTCTGGCCACCGACCGCCCTGCAGGGGTGGGGTGTTGGGGGGAAACGCACAGTGATGGGAAGTCAGGGCCGGCTCCTCCCTCCCAGACACAGGCGCCATACGTAGAAGGGCGCCTGGTCTCCCCGCCATCTGGGCTGGTTCCGGGCCAGCTGTCGTTCACGGGTCCCGTGAGCGGGAGGAAGCGGTGGCTGCGGGATCGGTTCCCGGCGGCCTCGCTGAGGAGCAGGACCCGCGTGGACCAGCGGGAAGGCCGCTGCACTTCCGTCTCTGGACGTGCCGTCTGGCAGAACCAGCTAGGACGAGTAGGGGACAGTGACGGCCGCCAGCAGGCCTCTCCCCACCGCTGGTCGGGGACCTCCCCGACATGGTCCCATGTGGGCCGCATTGTGGGTTAGGGGAGGGACCCCTGCTCGGCAGGCTGTGTGTCAAGGTGGGACGAGCCACTTCTTTCGTACGGAAGGCGGGGGGCGTGAGTGTCCACAGCCCTCCACTCTGAGTCGGTCCGGTCAGAGCCCAGTGCAGGGCCCCTCAAGTCCCCGCTGACCTCAGGCTCATTCTTCCAGCCTGCCATCAGTGTTTCTCAAAGCAGGCTCCCCAGGACCCCTACCTGTGCTGCACTCTTGGGCCAGACAGGCTTGGGGGTTTCCAGGAACACCCTTGGCCAGAGGGAGTTCTCAGAAGGCCAGGCTCTTGTCCCTTCTCCCCCGTCCCGGGAGGGGGCTGGGGCGGGGACCGGTCCTTGGCGCTGGTGGGAGCCCCTCCAACGAAGTCCTCTTTGCCACACGGGCGCCTCCCTCGGGGCTGGATTGGAGGGGGGAGCTCATGAGGCCTTGCTTCTCGCCCAGTCCCACCCTGCGCTTTCTAGAACGGGGGGCCTCCATGCAGAGTCCCTGGCCCACCAGCACGCCTGGATCCTGTGTGAAATGGGGGCTCCCGGTCAGACCCTCGGATGGGCTGCCCAGGCCCCTTCAGGGGTTCTCGAGGCACTCCAGTCCGGAGGTGGGTCACACCTACCCACCCCCGCCCTGCCCACAGAGAGGCCTACAGCAGCGGCACACCAGGCCCGGGCCCGAGCCCTTCACAGGTGTGGACGAGTTCCCCTCGGTGGGCTCTCCCATGCCGATGGGCAGACTGAGGCCCCGAGCTGTCAGGTGGTTAAGTGACTCCTAGGTGACCCAGGTGGGACGCCACAGGGTGACGTTTCTACCTGGACGGGGTCGCAGAGTCCTCACCCCCTCCTCACTGAGGAGCCCCCCGCCCCTTCCACAGGGCGGCCCCTCCTGACGCTCTTGGTCTGTTCCAGAACACCATGCTGCACTACCCATGGTGGAGCCCCTTCTCGCCCACGCCGTACCCAGCCTTCTCCAGCGGAAGCCAGTAAGTTCCTCTGGCCTCCAGGGTCCGGGCAAGCCCCGCCACGTCCCGCTGGGTGGCCACAGTGCCCTCGAGGCCTTCCGTGGCTCTGCAGCCACTGGTTAAACAAAACTAGAGCTCGTGGCAGGTGAGGGGCTTCAGTGTCCTGCTGAGGGGGCCGTGGGCTGCGCCCTGGCCACACGGAGGCAGCCGAGACTGACCGGCCGTGACTTGTCTTAGAAAGAGCCCGCCAGGAAAAAGGGCAAAGGTGGGAGGGATGAAGGATCCTGGGAGGGCTCTGTGGGTACCCTCTGGGCAGGGGGTGGCCCTGGGCAGCGGGGGAGAGCTTTGGGGGCAAAGGAGCGGGGAGGGCACTTGCCTGCAGAGGGCAATGGCGACCTGGGTTTTGAAGAGTCAGTAGGAGTTTGCCGGGGGAGCGGGCCCACAACCAGGCCGAGGAATGGCCTATGGAAAGGACCCAGAGCACGGAGCCAGAGGCCTGAGGTCTCTCCGGGGCACTGTGTTCCGGGACGGGGGCACGGGGGCCTCTGCTCCGAGCTGAGTGTCTCGGATGCCAGAGCCCTCCCTTAGGCTCCCGATGGCTGACCTTCCCTGTCTGCCCGCAGCCAGTTCATGAACTCCACCTCCTTCATCGTCAGCCAGCCCTGCGCGGACACCAGCTGCGGACCTTCCGCCGCCACCCCCAGCTTCCTGCCAAAGACAGGCGACTTTCCTCAGGTAGGGACCTGGAGCCAGAGTCACCCTTCGATCCCCACGTGCTCCCGGAGGCCCGTGCCACGCACTGGTGGCCTTGGCCGGGCCCCGGGCTGGGCTCAGGGCCGCATGGAGCCCCGGCTTGTACTTGGGAATAGCCAGTGCTCCCCTCTACTGCAGGCCTGGCCTGAGGGCTCCCGACTCACAGCCACGCCCGCGTGGGCCTGTCAGGGCGGCTTCCGGGCAGCGCGAGAGCTGGGCTAGGGGCCACGCCTGTCCGCGTGCTGCTCACGCCCCCGCCGTGGGTTGTGGGGCGGTACCGTGGAGCATCTGATCCGCTTTTCCCAGACCTTAGCGCCTTCCTCTCCTGGGCAGAGGCCCCCGCGCCTGCTCCGTCTGGGTGCCTTACTTAGCGTCTCGGCAGGGGTCCGCCGTGTTCCCCGCGCCCCTGGCCAGAACGACGTTCCGTCCGGCACAAACCCCGTTGTTGGCATTTATGTCCCCAAACAGCAGCTATTTGGAGAGCGTCACCCACCCAAACCGAAGGAAGAGATACGTGTGATCTCTTTTTTTGGAGAATCGGGGGGACCCTCCCCGGCAGGCGTCTCTAATGGCACGCGACTTCTCTGGCGGCCCGGACACCGGGCCCCGCGAGAAGATTCGTGGGAAGGAGCCCAGGGCGATCGGAAGCTGGGGCTGGCAGTAGCCGGGCAGCGTGGTCTCCCTGGGAAGTTTGGAATCCATGGCCCCAGTGGTTTCGCTGTGGCACGCAGTTTGGGAACCGGCCAGCTTGGAGGGCCCCAGAGGCTCAGCTCCCCTGAGCCTGTTTTCCCGGTAAAGTGGGGGCCTGTGGGGGTGGCAGTCTGGGAGGCTGTGGCTCGGACCTGTCAGCTCAAACCCGCTAGAGCCAGACAAGCGCAGTTCAGGAGGCTGGCCGTTGTCCACGCGGCCTGGCCGGGCAGGGATCTGGAGCCTGGACCAGTGTCCCCCAAATCCGGGCCCACCCAGAGCCTCGGAATGAGACCGTTTTTGGAAACAGGGTCTCTGTGGGTGTCATTTCGCTGAAGATGGAGATGAGGTGATCCCAGATCATGATGGCCCTAACCCTAAAGGAGGAGAGACAGACACAGAGGAAGCACGTGACCCCGAGGCAGAGTGAGCCACGCGGCCACGAGCAGGGATGCCAGGAGCTGGGCGAGGCAGGAGGGGCCTCCCCTGGAGCCTCCCAGGGATCGCGGCCCGTGACACCTTGACCTGGGGTGTCTCCCCCGCAGGGCCATTGGGGCACACCGGTGTGTTAAGTCCTCCCTCTCCATCTGGGACGCTTTGTGGCCGCCCAGGAAACGACTTGGCCAGGCCTGGAGGAGATGGGAGCACAGGGGCCCCCCTGGCCCTTGGGGGCACACGCCGGCCTCCTCTGGCCCCCAGACCTCCCAGGGTGAGGAGTCAGTGGGAGGGGGATGGGAGGGCCCTGTGGACGGGGCCCCGTCCCGCAAGGGATGCCCCGGCCCCTCTGTTTGGCGGCCGCCGTCGCCCAGCCCGGGACGCAGCTGGTCCGTCCGCGGCCCGAGACCCTCTCTGGCCTGCCGTGCCTCGGGGCTGGCGGCCCTGCCTGGCTCTGAGCCCCGATGAAGTTCCTCCGCACGTGTCCCCGACACAGCTCCACATCCAGACGTGGCGTCCCGTGATGCTGACGCCCACGCTGGGGCGTCACCTGCCGCACGGACGGGGAAGCTGAGGCTCGGGTGCACGCAGGCCCCGCCCCAGTAGCCCCCCCACCGCCGCCCTGGCCCCAGTCCCCCGACGGTGTCTCATGTACTCGGCTTGCACAGCTGCTCCTGGCTCTGCCCGGAGCAGACACGCTTTCTTCCACCAAGACCCCCTCGGGGCCACCGCGCCCGTTTCTCGTCACGTGCAGGGGAGCTCAGCTGCCTCCATCCCACGGATACCTACTGAGCATCTGCTGAATGTGGCGGGAGCCTACCCTGCCGGGGGCACCTTGAACCCAGATCTTTTTTCTAAAGCCGCTTCTTCAAACAAAATCTCACCCCGTGCCAAGCGTGGGATTGACAGATGTGAGACCAAAGTTCAGATGCGGTGAAGGGTCTTGAGGCCCTGTGGGTCTCCATCACCTCCCTCGTGACCGCTGGGCCTGTGAGCGAGGACAGGAAGGGGCCAGACCGAGCTTGGCATTCGAGGCCCTTCACAGCTGTGCCTCAGCCAGTGGACCCACCGCAGACACCCTCCGTTCCTAACTGACCAAATAACATCACCATGGTGACAGGCAAAGGGACAGCCTCAAAGACGTCCCCGTCCTGATCGTGGGACTGGGGACCTGTCCCCTCACGCAGCAGAGGGGACCTCGTCAAGGCCCCCGAGGCGGGGGTAACCCTGGGTGCTCCGGGGGGCCCGGAGGCCTCACAAGGCCCTCTCGAGAGGGAGGCAGAGGGTCAGAGGCAGAGAGACAGGCAGACCCCGCGCTGCTGGCCATGAGGATGAGGAGGGGCTGTGGTCCCAGGATGCGCCCCCTCTGGAAGCCATAAAAGGGGGGAGAGGGCTGTCCCTGGGGCCCCGGGGAGGAGCATAGCTCTCCGTTTTGGACTTCTGATTTCCAGGACCATAAGGTAATAAGCGTGTGCTATTTTAAGCCATGAGGTTTGTGGTAGTTCATTACAGTGGCAAGAGAAATCTGATGGACCATGTGAAGCCCTCACGTGGCCCCTGGCACACTCTCGAAATGTCCCCACTGTTGTAGAAGTCAGAAGAAATTGGAATAGAAAAGCCAGAGCTGGGCTGGGGCAAGGAGTGGACGTGGGCCTGCAGGCCTTAACGTACCTCCTCCTAACTAAACCTGAGCTCTGAGTTTCCTAGCAGCCAAAGCAAAATGAGAAAGGAGAGGAGCTGTGTGACTCTTGTTGCCTGCAAAGAGAAAGCTTCTCTCCCAACGTCCTTCTGGGGCACGAAGCAGTTCCTTGGGGTCGGCATCCCACGCCCATCTCCCCGGGGACTGCTTATGGCGTTGGTTCCCAGTCCTGTGGTTGGTCTTGGCTCTGGCTTTGCTGTCTGAGGGCCTTTGTTCCTTCTGTTGTGCCTAGGGCTGAATCATTGGATGTTAGGGGTACCGGGTTCTGTACCAGGAACCAGGAATCTCCCCTGGTTCTGTACATGAGCCGACCCAGACCCAGGACCATTGGTGGCAGGTTGGTCACGCCTTTATGTGGGGTCCTTGTTTTATTGTTGTTGTTGTTGTTGTTGTTGTTGTCTTAATTTTAATTTTATTTTTAAGTAAACTGTATGTCCGAAATGGGGCTTGAACTCATGACCCCAAGATCAAGAGTTGCATGCTCTACTGGCTGAGTCCATCAGGCATGCCAGGGTTCCTGTTTTATAGACACCCAGGTGGGGCCCACATCCTGTGGGACCCTTCTGTCAGGAATGCAGGAGGTCAAGGCTAACCCCCACTCTGAGGTGGCTCTGCCCTGCGGGGCGGGCCTGGCGTTCAAACCACGAGCCCCCTGCAGAGGCCCAGAGCCCAGGGGCCCAGGTTCCAGTTCGGAAGGCCCGTGCACCCAGGGGTTATCTATAAATTTAAGGTCTGATACTCTCTTTTTCTGTTTGTTCGTTAAGGTTTTCGTGACGAGATGACTTTTAAAGCACTTTAGCTTATAGGGAGGTTGCAAAAACAGTACCAACACTCCTCGAACACTGTCACTCGTTTGCCCAGTGTCCTGGCACGTTGTTGTCTTCTGGAACCACGGTCCATTATCACGGCGCAGAGAGTAGCCCCCGCACAGCACCAGTGACTGACCCGAGGGCCGGGGCTGGGGCCCCGAGGCCTCTGTAGAGAGCTGGTCGGTCGCCGCCGAGGGCCCCTGCGTGGGCTGGCCTGGGGCCCTCACGCTAAGGAGGGGTTCTGTGTTGTTGACAGGAGTCCCGCAGACGGGGCGCCGCGTCCTCCTGGGGCGTCACTTCCAAGCCTGCTGGCGTTGGTGTGCCTTACCGCTGACGGTCCTGCCCTCCAGCCCCGCGCCTCCCTGTCCCCCATCCACTGTCAGGTCGCTGCCATTTTCCCCTCTCCCCCTGCGAGGGTGCGTCAGGGACCCTGGTCCCTTGTGGTGTGGAGGGGGGTGGATTTCACCAGGCGCCAGTAGACGTTGCCTGCAGTGACGGCCGCCACGGGGTCTGGCTGGCAGACGTTTCTGTCCTTGCTCCGCCGTGTCGATCAGCCGGAGGTCTTCCGTAGGGAGAGCTGTGCCTTCCCTTACTCAGTCATGTTGGCGACAGCACGGGCTACGGTCAGGTGCTATCCGCTGCTTCTGTGTTGGCTGTCGGAGCCTCTGTCCCTCTGTGTCCTCCCTTGTAGCCACTGGGAATGGCCCAGGCCCACTCCCTGAGGTCCCTGCCTCAGCCTTCATGCCACCTGCTTCCCCAGGGAAGGGCCCCTTCTCACTGTGCGTGGCACAGAGCCACTGAGGCTCCCACGTCTGTTAGCGACCTGGATAGTCGAGGGGCCCCACGTGGGGTCTCCCACCGCCCGGGAGCACTGTGTGTTGGGTGTGAGTGCGTGGCTTTTCACTCGTTCTTTACTTTTAGGTGAGATATGATTTGCGTGTCACACAACTCACTGACTTAGCAAATTCACCGGGTTATGCAACTAGCACCTCCATGTAATTCCAGAATGTTCCATCACCCCAAAAGGAAACCCCCTTCCCGGCAGTGGATGAGCCCGTTCTGGACGTTTCACACACGCGGACTCACACCCCGTGT